>NC_090022.1:192419758-192733330 GCF_037176765.1 Anolis sagrei
ATGTTTTGCACTATGACTCTTGTAAGTTCCAAATAGTCTGTCCAGTCATCAGCTATGACAGGACATTTGGAGAAGGTAGCTGTGATGAACAGCCAGTTGAGGCATTCTGAGAAAGTACCAATTTTTCTACCTGCAGACTGAAGCAAGCGAAGGGATATTTCCACTGCAATTGTCGTGACACCATACAGACTGAGCAGAAGCAAAAGGAAGCACCAAGCTGTCATGGGAAGAGGATCCCTGCTGCTTATGCTCCTTGCACAAACAACAGGCAAGTGAGAACATGCAAGCTGGTAGACAATCACACAACTCTTTTGGGTAAGGAGCCAATGTGACTAATAATGAGGAACATAAGTCAGCGCTTTACCTCTATGGGCACTTTTTCAGTTTGGTTGTAGGTTATTTTGCTTTTTGAACTGCTCCATTCTTTACTGATGCCTTTGTTGTGGGGGAAGGTTTAAAGGTTAAGTACATTAAGCTAACTTAAGTGGCCAATTAAGCACACAGGTGGGATGCAAATGGGAAAAACCTAAACCTTCTCAGACTGATTTCCTTGATGAAGAGGCAGATATACACATTGTCTGGCTGAATCACAGCTGCATCTCCAACATATTACACAACCACACACATCTTTTCTTTTACAAAGAGAGAATAAGGAAATGGTTCCTTTCTGGGTGGCCCAGGTTATTTTGACATGGAGGCCTAGGATCTCAGCACTTGCCAAAGTCTGTGCTTGAGCAGGACAACTTAATGGGAATCACCAGAGACTAACCTTTGCTTGCCATTCTTGCCCATATTGTGTCTGTGGGCCAAAGAAAAAGCACAAAAAATAGGAGTGAAAAGAGAAAAGATCTGTTCACTCACCAGCCCGTGTTCTTTGTGGTAATAGTGGGGGGTGGACCCAGATTAGAGGGACAGCAGGTAGGTGACTGCAAGAAGAGGAGCCTATTCATGACCCCCAAAAATCCGGACCCCCCAAAATCTGGATTTGATGAAGGTTTGGATGGGGTCTAAGACTTAAACCAGTGGTTCTGAATCTTTGGGTCCCCAGATGTTTTGGTCTACAACTCCAGAAATCCCAGCCCATTTACCAACTGTTAGGATTTCTGGGAGTTGAAGGACAAAACATCTGGGCACTCACAGGCTGGGAACCACTGCTCTAGAGAAACATGATGACTATTGAGACATTCTGAAGATCTTCTGTTCCTTGAGATGATTGAATGCCTGTGGGGACAAGCTATGGATGCTCTTAGAAACTTTACTACCACAAGACAAAACATCAGGTTGAGAACCACTGACTTAGACTCTTAAGTTATAGGCATGGGATATGTGTCCCTCCAAATGCTGTTGGACTACAGCTTCTCTCATCACCAACTAGCACAGATAATTATAAAGGATCATATGGACATTGCTATGTGTCTTCAACACATTTCTGACTAATGGCTACTGCATCACAGGGTTTTATTGGCAGGATTTGTTAAGTGGAAGTTTGCCACTGCATTTCTCTGAGACTTGTGTGACTTGGCCAAGGTTACAAAGCTGATTTTCATGGTTGAGTAGAGATCCAAACCCTGGTCTCCAGGGCTTTCTAGCCCAATGCTCCAACTACTACAGCATGGAGTTACGGTCCAATAACATATGATGGCAGGTGCCCTGGACTTTAATAGTATTTAGTCTAGCTAACTCATTAACATGATCAGACTAAAGCTACTCTGTATATTGACAAATCTGCTTTATAAATTGAAAGTTAAGAGTTGAAGACTGCAGGAGTATTGTCAAGTTCACACAAACAGGACAGAGGCACAACAACAAGGTGAATACAAAACAGTTTTTCTTTGGGCTATGGTGTCTCAATTTCGTGGGCCATCCAGTCCAACCCCCTGCCAAGAAGCAGGAAAATCGCATTCAAAGCACCCCCAACAGTTGGCCATTTAAGGGAACACAAACCAGGATGTTAGCAGAAATGTGTATAATCCCAATAATATGTTTAACATTATCTTGTATGTTCCTTCTTTTGTCTATTACTTAGCAAAATCTACACAATCCATTTAATTGGCAAGGGCAAAAGGATCTATTAAGGATCACAAGGATATCTGCCATCATTTGTTTCCTAGTTGAAAAATTGTATTCAAAGGACTTGGGAGATTCAATGAGTGAGAATCAGTGGCAAGAATTCTGCAGGTTTTACTCACTTGTGTATGAAAGAACTATTCAGACACCCATTTGTGGTGATTTTCTATGTCAATTTATAAACAGTAACCTTAGGCAAAAAACACTGTGCAAAACAAACATGCTTATATTGTACAGATTGCTGTTTCCTGTGCAAGATTTACAGCTGCCTAGAAACACTATTTTTCTCTACATCCCACTCCAAACTCATGTAAACGCAGTCATGAATTTCTGTGCAAAATATTTTTCCAGAACACACAGGGATGTGCAAATACTGTTTGAGAATGGTGAAGAAATATCCATTTTCTCTGCAGCAGGAAGAAAACTATTGAAATCATCTATCCTGGTTGCATGGATGAAATAGTCAAACATCAATATTGATGAGTCTTTAATCTTTAAACCATACGGAGCGTAGAAAAGGTCCTTGTGCGGACAACAACTTTCACAATCCCCCAGACAACATAGCTGCAGGCACTACGCATCCCACCTCAGACACTTGACTTCTCCCATGTCAATGTGATGAAACCCATTAAAACCTGATAAAGAAGGCAGAGAGGAGACATAATAATAGTTATGTTTAAATATTTGAAAGGGTGTCACATTGAGGAGGGAACAACCATGTTTTCTGCTGCTCTAGAAACTAAGATGTGGAGCAATGAATTCAAATTGCAGGGGGAAAGATTCCACCTAAACGTTAGGATGAAATTCCTGAGGGGAAGAACTGTTTGACAATGGGATATGCTGCCTGGGAGTCTGGTGGAGTTTCCTTGGGAGGTTTTGAAGCAGAGGCTGGATGGCCATCTGTCAGGAGGGCTTTCATTGAGTGTTCTTGCATGGCAGAATGGGATTGGACTGAATGATCTGTATGGTCTCTTCCAACTTCTATGATTCTATGATTCCAAGAAGGCTGCACCTCAATGATAAAGCAAGGTGAATGGACAAACATTGGAAGATCTGCACCTGAAGACTTAAGATAGCTATTCATTCATATTGTGTTTATATTATTGTAATTGTGATGTAGTGGCCTTGCACCGTTACTAATGTAAGCCATCCTGAGTCCCCCTTCAGGGGTAGAGAAGAGACGGGGTACAAATACCAGAAATAATAGTAAATAATAATAAATTACTAGGTGTAGACTAGAACAGTGCTTATAATTCCTGGTCAGATTTCTGGTATCAGAAAATAAAAAAAATAATGGACACAATCTTGAAGTATCCGTTCAAATAAATCTGCACTAGCCTAGTCTATGGGGAAAACAGAAAGCAAATCACACCACAATAAACAAACGGAATCCGCATCAGATTTAACAATTGTGAACTCATTTGACATGGAGTGAATCAGTCAAAGCAAATCTTTACTTTGTGGCATGTACCTGCACCAATAAATGCTGCATAGTGTTTGAAGTGCTATGCTACCTTGCATTTTGTAAAATACACACCTGCACAAAACAAACATACAGTCTTTACCTCAAAAAAGACGAACAGGTGTCTCGCTACAAAGACACACACATGAACTTGAATAGTATCTGTATACTATTCTGGATGCTGGTCACTAAAGCAAAGAGACACAACCAGATGCTGGTCACTAAAGCAAAGAGACAACAGCTAGGATCCTGTTGGTTAGTTCCAACTATAGTAAGACTATTCACTCAATTGTTTTATGACGGGACAACACAGAGGCACATCCTGAAAGGGTCTAAATGAGTCAGGGTTAACAGCACGATTTTGAATAATGCATCCCCAGAGTCTAGTAGAAATCTTGACTGCTATAAATCAACCAACCACTAAAAGCAAACCACACAGGGAACATTTATTTTTAAAAATTACATCCCATCTTTGTCCCTCACTTTGGATCCAAAGAGAGATGCAATATATTAAAATAAAGTCCATTTTTAAACCTGAATTTTAAATGTGTGCCCTTTAATATCTGTTTTGTGTATTTTAATTCTATTTTAACATTTATTTCAAGTGTTTTAACACATCAAATTGTTGTCTGTGTGTAAAGCCACCTTGAGTCCCCTCCGGGGACTCCCATCTGTCAGCTCCAGCTCCTGCCAACCTAGCAGTTCAAAAATATGCATATATAAGTAGATAAATAGGTACTGCTTCAGCGGGAAAAGGCAAAGAGACACTCCAAGTAATCTAACTCGCCACACACCCAGAAGGTGACAACACAGGCTCCTCAGTTTGAAAATAGAGAAAAAAAGCATCTCTCCAGAGCCAGAGATGAGCACTGCCTCCAGAAGCTGGAAATGAAAGGAGAAGCCTTTGCCTTTGTTTGTGCTATTGTGTTTCATTGTATATGATTTTAAAGGTATTGAATGTTTGCCTGTGTATGTAAATGCTGTAGTCCAATCTGAGTTCACTAGGGGAGAAGGGCAGAATATAAATACAGTGTATTATTATTATTATTACTACTACTACTACTACTACTACTTCTATTAACTAAGCAGTAAGAAAAATATAGCACAAAAGTTTGAAAAAGTCTTGATTGAAACCTGTCTTGAAAAAATGTCTTGATTGAAAAACTGAATCAAGACATTGGTTCAAAACCATTTAAAATCATATTTATGTCATGGGATTTATATTTTGCCTTTCTCTCAGAATATGATTCAATGCATATTACAAAATATAGCATGCCGACTGAACATCCTTCTGCATGAACCAGTTAAAAGGTGAGAGGCCCACTTACAAAGAAGGTCTCTGCTGTCCAGAGGAAGAGGAGACAGACCAGGCATAGGCAAACTTCAGCCCTCCAGGTGTTTTGGATTTCAACTCCCATAATTCCTAACAGCCAGAAGACGTTAAAGTCCAAAATACCTGGAAGGCCGAAGTTTGCCCATGCCTGCGATAGACTGAACTAGGCTCATGTAGGGAGATACAAATTTTCAGGCAAACTGGACCAAAGCTGTTTAGGGCTTTATAGGTGATAACCAGCACTCTGACTTGTGTCAGGAAAAGCTATAGCCAGTGAAACTGTTTCAGCAAGGGAGTTGAGAGCTGCCTTAAACCAGGTTTTAGTTTCGAACCTGCTAGAAACTCCAATCTTCAGAGGAAGCATCATATACAGAGCATACAGTAATCCAAACAGGAAGTTATCAATGCATGCATTATTGTGGTCAGAAGGGAGTTGGCTTTCTCCTGCAAACTCATGCCTGGCCGCTATTGAAAATATCCAACTTCCTTTTGATGCAAAAATTATACAAGAAGCAATTTACATCCTTACTGTACTTTTATCACCTCTTTTATCAATATATTGCAGTTGTAACCTGCTGGAAGTCAAAGCAAAGAATTTAATAGGACAGAGAGTCAATGCAAGTTCCCTGGAATGAATGAAAACAATCATTCTAGCAGCCATGTGCTGTTAACATGCGTTGAATCAAGCCTTGAAGAGTCCTTCACTGGTGGCCTATGAAACCTCAATCAACTTTCCATTTGATCCCTCTATGGAGGTTTTCCACAACAATAACCCACCTGTAATTCAGATTATTCAGCCCCAGCATATATATCCCATTAGCATCACACCTACCTATAATATACTGCACTGAAACTGTATTGGTGTCCATACACCAAACCTGAATCAGCATCATTTTTATTGCCTCTTCTCCTTCTAAGTGGTTTGTTTGCTGTTGTCTTCCCAGCCTATGTGAATAGGAGTATAGTGTCCAGAGAAGTCATGCTACCCCTCTATTCTGCCTTGGTCAGACCACACCTGGAATCACACTGTGTCCAATTCTGGGCAGCAAAGTTTAAAGGTGATGTTAACAAGATGAAATGTGTCCAGAGGAGGCTGACTAAAATGGTCATGGGTCTGGAGAACAAGCCCTGTGAGGACCGGCTTAAAGCGCTGGGCATGTTTAGCCTGCAGAAGAGAAGGCTGAGAGGAGACATGATGAGGGCCATGTAATGTATAAATATGTGAGGGGAAGTCATAGAGAGGAGGGAGCAAGCTTGTTTTCCGCTGCCTTGGAGACTAGAATGTGGAACAATGGCTTCAAACTACAGGAAAGGAGATTCCACCTGAACATTAGGAAGAACTTCCTAACTGTGAGAGTTATTCAGCAGTGGAACTCTCTGGAGTGTGGTGGAGTGTCCTTCTTTGGAGGCTTTTAAACAGAGGCTAGATTTTCCTGCTTCTTGGCAAAATGAGGTTGGACTGGATGGCCCACGAGGTTTCTTCCAACTCTATGATTCTATTAAATAGCTTTGCGGTATAGCCCCATTGGGGAAGTCACTTGCGTGGACATAAGAATGAGTTATAAGCAGAGAGTTCGATGATACAACTGACCACCCACTGTTGATCTCAGGTCTGGGGACCTTGTTCGGAGCAAGTGTCTTCCTCACCAGGGCTCTGCTGGGAAGCTATTTGGCTGGCAGAGGTGGTGGCAGCAGCAGCCTTGAGCATAAGGGAAGCATCGGAGACACATCACCAAGGCCATAATTGCTCAGCATAAAACTATAGGAGAAGATAAGGCAATAGGCTTTAGCATTAAGTAGAAGTTACAGTCTTATCTTTTTCTGCTGGAAAATGTGGTAGTGGTGGGGAAAGAGCCAATGACAATTCCCTTCCTGAGAAACAGGAGAGACCTGAGCAGAAGGGAAGAATCAGGAATCACCATGACCCTGCAGTTTTCTTCAAATAAAGGGGTCTTTAATGTCAAAAAGACCACAGCTCAGTGCACATATAAAAATGATGGTGCTTGCCACCCAGCAACCTGTCCCACTCCCCTTCCCTAAAGCCACCCCAATCTATATTGTATGCACATAGCAATTTACAGCAACATACTAGATTTTCCTGGAAAATATGGAGCAAGCAGTGTTGTGACAGCTCCGCTAGCTGCCAACACGTTTCTCAGCAAGGTGCTGGTTTTGACCTACAAAGCCCTATATGGCTCTGGTCCAGTTTATCTGAAGGACTGCTTCTGTTTCTATAAACCTGGGAAACATCTACAATCTGGGGGGTGGGGGGCTTTTCTCAGTCCTATCACCCACTCAAGTGCACTTGGTGGGAACACAGGAGAGGGCCTTTTTCGTGGCTGCTCCCAGGCTGTGGAATTCTCTCCCAAGAGCAACCAGGAAGACCCCATCCCTGCTGGCTTTCCACAGACAGGTGAAGATCTTCTTCTGGGGAAGGATAAGGGGCAGGCTTTGGGGAGGTTCAGTTGGATTGAGTTTTAAAGACCTTTTTTTGTGTCAGAAGCGACTTGAGAAACTGCAAGTCGCTTCTGGTCTGAGAAAATTGGTCGTCTGCAAGGACATTGCCCAGGGGATGCCCTGATGTTTTACCATCCATGCTTCTCTCATGTCCCCACATGAGGAGCTGGAGCTGACAGATGGAGCTCATCCGTGCTCTCCCCGGATTCAAACCTATGACCTGTTGGTCTTCAGTCCTGCTGGCACAAGGGTTTTTAACCCACTAGGTCACCTGGGGCTCCTTTTAAAGACCCATTTAAGTGTAAAAAACAGAATTAAATACAATAAATACACTTTAAAGACCCATTTAAGTGTATTTATTATATTTAATTCGGTTTTTACCACACTGTTACTATTTGTTTGCTTAACTTTTGTATTGCACTTTTTAAACTTGTTTAGTGTGGGATTCTTATCTGCCTTGAGTCTACACAGGGAGAAAGGTGGAGCAATAAAGTTAATAATAATAATAGTTTTGGTGTATCATGGCACTTTCGTGGCTAAAGGGGTCATACATCATATGTCAGGATCAATCCTGACATATATGAGTTCAGCTTTTTTGTCTGTGTAAACTGTTTCCTAACTTGAGGAATATAAAATGGGTAGAAGGGGTAAATTGGGAAAATAAACCAAAAGGCTAGCTAAATGCACATCTCACTTCACCTCAATTTGAAACTCAGGAGGCATTTTTTTACAAACCAGGAAAGCCAAAGAACTATCCCAGGGAATAATGAGCAGAGCTCAAGGAGAGAAAAGACACATAACAGTTGGCACCTCCATCAGCTTTCTTTCAAGCATGAAGATGCACTTAAACGATAAAATCTGAGAACTTCACGAACCCACATTATGCTACTGAATCCTAGTTTGAACTTTCACTCAGCAAAAACACTCCTTAGAAAACCCTTTACGTATGTAGAAGAAGGCCAGCCAAAATTGAAGGTTGCTTGTACATTTTGCAATGACACTTCACGTAATTGTTGTGAAAGAAAGCCACAATTCTGTTCACTGAGATTATCTTTTTGAGAAATCAAGATGCACTTGTAATCCTTTTGGTTGCTCAAAACACCAAGGATTTATAATAACAATAATACATGTGCCAACATTACAGGATTTCAAAAAACTTAGAAAGGCATACAAGACAAAGCAATTCTCTTCCTCTAAGACAGTGGTTCTCAACCTGTGGGTCCCCAGATATTTTTGTCTTTGAACTCCCAGAAACCCTAACAGCTGGTAAACTGGCTGGGATTTCTGGGAGTTGTAGGCCAAAACACCTGGGGACCCAAAGGTTGAGAACCATTTATAATCACTGGGAATTAGAGATGTACATATGTCTCTTCCATCCTTGAGTTTTGGCAACATTAAGGAGACCTCTATCAAATCTCTGTTCATTGTGCTTCAGACTCCTCATTTTCAATGACTTGATGCCCTTAAGATTTCAGATCTCAACTCCCATTCTCCCAAGCCAACATCAGTTGAGTGAGACGAGATTGAAAACGGACTTTTGTGTCTGCCAAGTGGGGCATTTTATCGAGGGTTTACAGCCCCTGGGGGTGTTCATTAGTTTGTCCAGTTTGAGTGTGTTTGTGTTATCTGTGTCCTTTTTATACTATGGAAAATTAATAAAGATTATTTAAAAAAAAAAAAGAAAATGGCTAGCTTAGAGGAACGCATCTGGTTCCCTTCAGTCCCATTTTATCCCTATGACAACTAAATGAGATATGCTACACCACTTAATGTCTCTCAGTCTGAGATTATTCAGAGAGGGTTGTATCTGAACCCACATTGTCCACATAGGCATATAACAACCCTCACCTGATATCCATTCTTCTCCATACAGGTGAAGCACTTGTCTACAAGTCCATATACTCACAGCATGAAGACCTCCCTTTCTTTAAAGTAGCTGTGTCCTCCTTGAGTGACCCCAGAAGTCCCTACTGCACAATAAAAAAAAATCCCCACATGCCACAACTGCCACTAAACATGGCACTTCAGTTAGATATAGTTAGACTATGGTTAGACATCAATTAGATTCCTAATCCATCTAAAATGCAGACACTTGTTTTTCAGCTTAAGAACAGACAAGCATCTCAACTCAGTGAAGACATCTGCCCTTGCGCTTTGCTACTCTGCTGCTGAATACGCATGCCCAGTGTGGAATACACTGCACCACACTGAAACAGTGGATGTGGCTCTTAATGAGAAATGCTGCATTATCACAGGATGTCTATGCCCTATGCCGTTGGATAAATTATATGGTTTAGTTGGTATTGCACCACGTTGGGAGGTAGCAGCCAGTAATGAAAGGACCAAGGCATTGACATCTCCGACCCATCCCCTGTTCAGATATCAGCCAAGCGAACGCCTTAAATCGTGATGTGTTTTGATATTTTTTTACTGTTTTTATTATATTACATATATTTATGCTTTTTATTGTTGGCACTGTGCTGTGCCAGTTGTTAGCCACCCTGAGTTCCTCTGTGGAAGTGAGAGAGGATATAAATGCCCTAAATAAATAAACAAACAAACAAACAGCTTCTGAAACCTACAAAGATACTCGCAGGAACATCTCAGCAAGTAAGAGTCCAAAAGTGGCAGGCCAAAACCCGGAACCTCAATCAATGGGTGATACCAGGGGAGAAACTCCCCCCTAGGCACACAAAACACTGGGCGACTTGGAAGATGCTGAACAGCCTGCGCTCTGGCACCACGAGATGCAGAGCCCATCTTAAGAAATGGGACTACAAAATGGAGTCCACGACATGCGAGTGGGGAGAACAGCAAACCACAGACTACTTACTACAGTGCAGTCTGGGCCCTGTAACATGCACAATGGAGGACCTTCTCACAACAACACCAGAGGCACTCCAAGTGGCCATCTTCTGGCCAAAGGACATTTAGTATAAAGCCAAGTTTGTAACTTTGTGGTTTTTCTATACAATATAACTGTATTCTAAATTCGCTTCTGACATCTATATAAAAAAATGTAATGTTCGTTTGTGGGATTAGCATAACTCAAAAACCACTGGATGAATTGACACCAAATTTGGACACAATACACGTATCAGGCCAATGAGTAACCATCACTCATAAAAACACTGAAAAGCAGAAGAGACGTAAAAAGGCAAAAAATAAAAATTGCAATGCATGTGCAAAACCACATATACACACACATATATACACACAAAACTAATATACACAGAATGGGCTACAGCAACACGTGGCAGGGGACAGCTAGTGATAAATAAATAAGTTAGATCTAGATAAGCATGCCTTCAAAAATATGTTAATCGCTCTGAAAAAGGAGGCTCCTGGTGCAGTTGCTCACCCTTGCTTTAAAGCAGTGGTGTCCAACCTCTGGTCATACAGCTGTTTGGGTTTCCAACTCCCAGAAGTCCTGGTCAGCTTGTCTAATGGAATTCTAGGAGTTGAAGTCCAAAACACCTGGAGGGCAAGAGGTTTGACGTCACTGTTTTCTTTGAAGCAGAGCTGCACACTTTCACAACTTGCTAGAGAAAGGAGTCAGTTTTCTACTGAGTTTTATTCGACTTGCTATTAGTGGTTTTCAAGCAAAACATCTCAGCAAATTAAAAGAAACACACACAACTTTATACTCTGTGCCTTTTGCAACTCTTTTGTCCTCAGAAGACTGGTCCTCTGGTTTACAATTAAGAAACTGAAGCTCAAAAAGAGAATTTCCCAAAAGCTACATCCAAGGGAATAAAAAATCTTCATTTTTACAAATGTCAGAATGCTGACAGACAAAGGAGAAATGCTCTGTACAAATACTGATGCTCATAGTAGAATTTTTCTTTTTCGGTTCCATGTCTTATGCGGCATTTCATTAGAGTCAATGTTATCCCCTTTTGGGAAATCTCATGTGGAGGCATGTCATCTCACCCTATCCACCAGGCAGGAAAATATTCTTGGTGCCTTTTCATGGCCTCCTGCACCACAACAGTAGCACAACCACAATGACATGCTTGCTAAAGTGTTATGCAGCCTTACACTTTATCCCATGCTCTCTTCCCATGCTTGCAGTTTGATTGTTTACAGCTTACCATGCTTACAGTAGCTTGCCCCATTGGTAATGAGTGCTGTTTTTAACAGAGTGTTAGTTGGTTATATGTTTATATGCTTTATTTAATTGTATTTTAAATTGTTTTATTTTATGTTCTGTTTTTAGACACCTTGTGCCATGTGTAAGCCGACCGAGTTCCTTCGGGAAGATGGTGGCAGGATGCAAGAATAAAGTTGTTGTTGATATTATTATTGTGGAGCACTGTTTATTTATTTATTTATTATTCATGTGGAGCATTGGTTATTATTATTATTATTATTAAAGTGATTGTTATTATTATTGTTATTATTATTGTGGAGCACTGTTTATTTATTTATTATTTATGTGGAGCATTGGTTATTATTATTATTAAAGTGATTGTTGTTGTTGCTATTATTATTATTATTATTATTATTATTATTATTATTATTATTATTGTGGAGCACTGGTGCTGGCCCCTGAACCACTGGATGCCAGTTCCCAGTAAGCACTATTACAATGTCAGTACTGGGTGGGGGTGCAACTTTTCCACATCAGAGAGCCTCTGCATCTAAAACATGTACCCACAAAGCATACAATCAGTGAAAAAAATCCCTTGAGAATGGGAAATGTTTAATATCCCAATGAATCCATAACACTAGCCTACAGAAAACTTTCCTTCAGTATCCTCAGATCAGTTCACAAGTGGGAAGTTCTGCTTAAGCCATGCAACTGGTTTCAGGGTAAAACAAAACCTTCTGCTCACTTGTGTTATTCCGCTTTGTGAAAGACTTCAAAACACTCCATGATTAAGAGATGACAAAATTACAGGTTTACATTTTCTTAAGTATTACGATGTCACCATACTAGCAGAAAACAGCAAAGACTTGGAAAAGAAAGTGCAAAAACAGGCTTGAAGCTGAACATTAAGAAACAAGAAACCATGACTACAGATGATTTACGTAATATTTAAATAGATGATGAAGAGATTGAAATAGCTCAGGATTTTTCATCGCTTGGCTCAGACATTAATCAGAAGGGAAACTGCAGTCAGGAAATCAGAAGAATTGGGCATGGGAGGACAGTTATGGAGGAACTAGACAAAATGCTGAAGTATATAATTGAGTACTAAGGTTAAGATGGCATCTGTCAATGTATTTGCGATTTCTATGCATACTTGTGAAAACTAGACAGTGAGGAAAGTTATTTTTTTCATGTCAGGTGTAACTTAAGAAACTGCAAGTCACTTCTGGTGTGAGAAAATTGACCATCTGCAAGGAAGTTGCCCAGGGGACGTCGGGATGTTTTGATGCTTTACCATCCTTGTGGGAGGCTGTTTACCAGCTGTTAGGATTTCGGGGAGTTGTAGGCTAAAACACCTGGGGACCCACAGGTTGAGAACCACTGTTGCAGAGGAAGACCAAATTATAGATGGATGGATTCAATCAAGGAAGCTGTTCAGAGTCTGTAATATCTGAGTCAAGCCCTGAGCAAGGTACTCCACATTTTATATTCACTTTGTTCCTCTTCGTACAAACAATAAACATATTTGTTTCAATATTTTAATTTTGAGAATTAAATAAGAATATTAAATATTGCCAATTGACCCTTCCTTTCCCCCTACCCATCCAGCTTGTTAAAAAAAGAAAGAAATGGTGGGGCTTAATAAACCTTAACAAATATATCACTGTAATTTATGTTATTTAAAAACTCAACTTTCTTCTTGCTATTTTTTATTTAAATAAGTAAATAAATGTATTTATTTATTTAATACATGTATTATCAATAGGGTCACTTTTCTGTACTATGATTCAAGTGATGCAAATGCTGCACTTGGGAAAAGAAGAATATTGCATTACAGATGGAGTCAATCCATCGAGAAAGTCACAGCCCCAAATGTGCAAGTTCTGGACAAGGCTATGGAGAATAGGATGGCTTTTGGACATCTCAGTCATAGGATTGCCATAGATTACATGTGTCAAATCCAAAGCCTGTGTGCTGAATTCAGCCCACCACATCATTTTAATGGGACCCACAAGGCTTTCAATGCTAAGGCAACATAGTTACATTTATACAGTCTTACAATTACAAACTGCCCTTTAAAGGCATCCATAAAACTGATGTGGCCCTCAATGAAAATGAGTTTGATCACGGTTGACTTGATGGCAGTTAACAACAGTAAAGTGTTTTAATAGAAAAAATTGTTTTAATACAAAAGCCATTTTACTCCCACAATACAAGGGAAGCATGTGCAGATTCTTCCACAAGCGTAGACCAACCTCAATCACTGTTCAAAACCAATCCTGTCCTTGTGTCGTCAAAGGCTTTTAAGGCCAGAATCACTGGGTAGCTGTGAGTTTTCCGGGCTGTATGGTCAAGTTCCAGAAGCATTCTTTCCTGAAGTTTTGCCCACATCTATGGCAGGCATCCTCAGAGGTTGTGAAAACTAGGCAAGTGGGGTATATATAGCTGTAGAATGTCCTGGGTAGGAGAAAGAACTCTTGTTTACTGGAGTCAGGTGTGAATGTTGCTATGGGGTACCATGATTAGCACTGAATGGTCTTGCAGCTTCAAAACCTGGCTGCTTCCTGCATGGGGGGGTCCTATGTTGAGAGTCTTGTGCTTATCTGGCTTAATGGCAGAGATGAGCAAAGTGCAATCCTGAAGTCACACATGGTCTCCGAGGCAGTTTTGCACCTCCTGAGTTCTCAGGACACCCTGGGTCACAAACAGGGTGAACTGCCTATTCTGGGACCAGCTATGAACGGTAATTCACACCTTTTAGTCGCAATATAGTTGCAGCCTTATTCAAACCAAGTCACTTCTGGTTTCCTGATTTGCTATTTTTGAAAGTTTTACACAAATTGCCAGGTTGCTCAGATTCTTTTTATGTGTACTTCCTCTTTTGTGGTGTGAATCTATTAATTACTTTTAGTATTGCTACATTTCGTGCAGTTGCATGTACTACAGTTGCATGAAACCGCCTGAGTCCCTTGGGAAAGATAGGGTAGGTTATAAATAAAGTCATTTCATTTATAACTATTTGTAACAAGCTTGTGTATAAGCCCTTCCTTCTCTAGAAGTGTAACTGATTGTCTTATTTATAATGCTGGTCAGAAGCTGCACGAAAGTTTGACTGTCACATTGATTTTATGTATAGATTATATTACAGCTGAGATATTAAGGTACAAATCTACTGCTTGATGATTCAGGTACAGTAGAGTCTCGCTTATCCAACATAAACAGGCCGGCAGAACGTTGGAGAAGTGAAAATGTTGGATAATAAGGAGGGATTAAGAAAACACCTATTAAATGTCAAATTACATTATGATTTTACAAATTAAGCACCAAAATATCATGTTTTATAACAAATGGACAGAAAAAGCACTTCAATACATGATAATGTTATGTAGCAATTACTGTATTTATCAATTTAGCACCAAAGCATCACAATGTATTGAAACAGTTGTGGATCCGGCTGAGAGGCAGACAATGTTGGATAATACAGAACGCTGACTGAACGAAGGTTGGATAAGTGAGACTCTACTGTATTTCCAAATATTCCTTGCTATGCCACCTTCACCACTAAATTACAAACCATTTGCCATTATGAAAAAAGTGGAACAACCTAAGCTTAGACTGGCATCAACAAACTCTACAAAAATGGGAAGCTATTAACAACTAACAGATGCTAAGTTTTACACACAATTCAACTTGCTACCTTGAAGGTTAACACTTAGTTTGGAAGAGTATTACACTTCTACCTTCTGGACAGCTGGAAAATGAGTGTGTTAGTTTGGAACAGTATTTTTCAACTTCTACCTTCTGGACACCTGGAAAAAGTGTGTGGCCACACTCAGGCTTTTTCTCCCAACAAAGTGTGGGCCAAGCACACCTTCGTGGTTATACAACTGCAAAATGGTTTACACTTGCCATGCACAAACTGCCTGACTATAGAACAATTATAAGGTTCCTTGGAACACACATTTGGAAAAGCCACTTGCTCTTTTTGTCACCTTCGGCAGTTGGCAGTATTTAAACATGCTGCCTTATACCGAGTCAGATTTCAAGTCCATCTACAGCAGTGGTTCTCAACCTTGGGTCCCCAGATGTTTTTGGCCTACAACTCCCAGAAATCCCAGCCAGTTTACCAGCTGGAAAGGATTTCTGAGAGTTAGGGGCCAAAAACATCTGGGGACCCCAGGTTGAGAACCACTGATCTACAGTCAGCCTTCCACATTCAATGGAATTAGAGGCACATGCTCCCTGTGAGAACGGAAAACCACAGATGAAGAAATGGCTTTTATTTTTCATCATGAGAGAATCAGTGGAAACAGAGGGTCAACTATAATTTTTTACATAGCAGTCAGTGCTCTTTAGTTTTTACCCACTTTGGATTTCTAGATCTTTCACCATGACTCTATGATGATCTTCCACTGGAAACTGAACACAGAATCACACTGAAGGACCTAGATCAGTGTTTCTCAACCTGTGGGTCCCCAGATGTTTTGGCCTTCAACTCCTAGGAATCCTAACAGCTGGTAAACTGGCTGGGATTTCTGGGAATTGTAGGCCAAAACACCTGGGGACCCAAAGTGGGTAAAAACTAAAGAGCACTGACTGCTATGTAAAAAATTATAGTTGACCCTCTGTTTCCACTGATTCTCCATCCATAGATTCAACAGTCCTTTGAAGGCAATCGCTCAATGAAATGAGTTTGACATCCTTGACCTAGAGAATACTAGGGATAATATTTTTGATTAAATCTGTGCATGATCAAAACTGTAAAAGCCAAAAATGAAAATGTGGAAGGAAGACTGTAGTTGTCAATAGTGTTACCAACACTGACAGGCAGAATCCCTCCAGAGCTGCTTTCTTTGCCCAATGTTGAGATGCCAACAACTCAAACAGGGAGCTTCTACAAACTAAAAGCATGCACTATGCACCTGCCTCACAGTCCCATCTGACCACAAAAATTTGAATCAGGGAGTTTTAAACTCTGGACTTACTACTCTTCCGCTCCACTTTTTCACTGCTTGTGTGTACTGCTACAAAATGTGGTAACTTATCTTATCTCCATGTTCCTTTGGCTGAATAGGAGCCTATTCTTCTGCCATAAAGTCACCATCAATCTCCAGATACAATGGAACTTCCAAGAGAATATGGAAAAATTATGGAGCGAGGGCGGGGGTGGTGTGTGTATTACATATTTCAAAACCTCATAGACTGCAAGATTCTGGAAAATCTAGTGCAAAATCTAGTAATAAAAACTTTCCCCAAGGTTTGATCTGCTTCTATGTTTTTTGTACTACATACAAACATATATTACCCTTTGTAATTTTTTATGTTACCTCCACCTTTATGCTTTCTGCAAACATTCTGATTAATGTACCTAAATCTCTCCTAACCTATTTTACTTATCTCTTAGCCCTTTCCCAAATGCATCCATTTAAAAACTAGATATTTAAGCGGAATAATTCAGAAGGAACCTTTGGAAACATTTGCAGTGTTAACAGATGAGTTTCTGAATTTTCAGAATACTTTTTCCTGTAATGCAGTTCTTCAACTACGAGGTATTTTAAGTAGACTAGAAGGCAAATGTGCACATGACTACCTTACAACTGGACTGTTATGACTGAGTGGTGCCATGTAGTTGGACCCAAGGCCAGAGCAAATGTTGAATCTAGACAAAGGTGTAACTGAGAAGAGACCTGGTAGTTTGAGTTATTTCCAGGAAGGACCTTAATTAGTGTTTTAAAGCAGCAGTTTAACTGAATTAACTACTCCAAAATGGAAATTTTCCTTTTGGTTGGGCATTCACTAATCCTATCAATCAGTGGTTCTCAACCTGAGGGTCCCCAGATGTTTTGCCTTCAACTCCCAGAAATCCTAACAGCTGGCAAACTGGCTGGAATGTCTGGGAATTGTAGGTCAAAACACCTGGAGAGCCACAGGTTGAGAACCACTGCTATAGGCCATCCAGCCATTGAGGATCTGGAAGAAAAGGGCATACCACCATCAAGGTGGGGAACAGTAACCACTAATAACTATATTGATTTGAATTCAGGGTGTGGATAGCAATAAAATTTCACTACAAATATAACAGGGAAGGTGTGGTACTAACTCGATGAATACCCTGATGAGTAATCCCTGAAATATAACCTACAGCACCTAGTATTAACTGACAATCTCCCATGCAACTACTAACCAGGGCTAACCCTGCTTAGCTTTCAAGATCAGATGGGACCTAGGGTCTTTGGTATGCTTGACTTTATTTCCTACATATCTCCCTCTATGAACCGGCGCAAACTTTAAGATCTTCCGGGGAGGCCCTCCTTTCACTCCCACTACTGTCACAAGCACGGTTGATGGGGACAAGAGAGAGAGAGGGCCTTCTCAGTGGTGGCCCCCCGCCTCTGGAATGCCCTTCCTGGAGAAATAAGACAGGCCCCATCCCTCCCCTCCTTTCGTAAGAGCCTGAAGACCTGGTGGTTTAAACAAACATTTGAGAATGACTAGTTCTAGCTCTGTCCCAGATACCGTTGAAATTGACCATATCTTTTTCTACCAATTACCCAAGTCACTTTCTTCTATTAGGCCCTGGAAATATACAGCCATGGACTCTACCTAATTTCCCGGGCCCTCTAAAATTGCACTAGCTCGGCCCAGCCTTTTAAACGGCAGTATTATTTTAAATATATGTGTTATTGTGGTTTTTAATGCTTATATTGTCTTGTTAATTTTATGTTTATGCTGTTTTCTTTGTATGTATTGAATGTGTTACTTGGAAACCGCTCTGAGTCCCCTTGGGGAGACAGAGCAGTATATAAATAAAGCTTTGTTGTTGTTCCTATATATGTATGTGCCCTCAAGTCACCTGCTGACCTCTGCCAATACCATGAACTTCATGGGATTTTCTTAGTAAGGGTATTGGTGGCTTTGCCACTTCCTTCCTCTGAAGTATAGCCTACAGCACCTGGTATTTGTTGATGGCCTCCCATTCACTTACTAACCAGGGCAGAGACTCTGTTCAGTTTCCAAGATCAGGCATTACCTTTATTTCCAAGATCAGGCCCTGTCTCTCGTCCCCGCTAAGCGCGCCTGTGATGCAAGCAGGACAGAGAGCAGGGCCTCCTCAGATGATCTTAGTGTCCTAGCCGGTTCATAGGAGGAGATGCGTTCAGAGATGTAAGTAGGGCCAGAACCGTTTAGGGCTTTATAGGCTAACTTCAAGGATCCCATCCATCCATCTTGCCCTTGGGTCCCTCTAGCTAAGCAATGATCTAACTCAGGCAGCGGAGGGACTCTTCCATCTGCCCAAGGGTTGGGGGAGTGGAGTGAATATTTCCATTCTAGTTGGGAAATGAAAGAAGGTAGCTTTCCTAAACCTTTTGGCCTGAAGGCTCCTAAAGCTACCTGGTGAGTTAATGACAGAAGAGGGACATAAATCAAAGACTCCTGGATAGCAACTCAGGTCTTGGCTAAATGTTGTGCAAAAAGGTTCCTCTGCAGCTTTGTCTACTATGTTTCTTATATTAGTCACAGATGTGAGCTGCTTGCTGCCTTAGTTGTAGCATGTGTTGGGGAAAAGTATATTCCTCGTTATACGGAGACATGGTTGCTGTAACGATTACTGAAATATATTTGTCAAATGCTTCCTTTCAATATAATCATCAAATATATTGTTTATTCAGCCTAAACATCAGATCCCATTGATCTTGGAAGCCAAGTAGGGTCAGCCCTAGCTAGTATGTGGATAGGAGATTGTCAACAAATACAAGGTGCTTTATTTATTTATTTATTTATTTATTTGCTTCACTTTTATACCGCATATTGACAGGCGACTCAATGCGGTTTACAGTGTAATTAAAACACAGCAATACAACAACCGGGACGACAACGTCGCTCCACAACAATTAACATCAGACAGACAAATCAACAAACAACATATATAACGCCTCCGTTAAAGTCAGATCCATTCTCATAGCCATTGTGCCGTTCCTATGTTCAGTTACCGTCTTCCTTAGTTAGTTGCATTGCTTAGCCAAATGCTTGTTCGTAAAGCCAGGTCTTGACCATTCTCCGAAACGCCAGCAACGAAGGTGCCTGTCTGATGTCTGCTGGCAAGGCATTCCATAGCCGAGGGGCCACCACTGAGAAGGCCCTGTCTCTCGTCCCCGCCAAGCGCACCTGTGACGCAGGCGGGATCGAGAGCAGGGCCTCCCCAGACGATCTTAACGTTCTAGTCGGTTCGTAGGCGGAAATGCGTTCGGAGAGGTAAGCGGGGCCAGAACCGTTTAGGCCTTATAGGCCAAGGCCAGCACCTTGAATTGAGCCCGGTAGCGGATTGGCAGCCAGTGGAGCTGGCTCAGCAGGGGAGTGGTGTGCTCCCTGAGTGCCGCTCCTGTTAGCAACCTGGCTGCCGAGCGCTGGACCATCTGAAGCTTCCGGGCTGTCTTCAAGGGCAACCCCACGTAGAGCGCGTTGCAGTAATCAATCCGGGATGTGACCAGAGCGTGGACCACCGTGGCCAAGTCCGACTTCCCAAGGTACGGGCGCAGCTGGCGCACAAGTTTGAGTTGTGCAAATGCTCCCCTGGACACCGCCGAAACCTGGGGTTCCAAGCTTAGCGAGGAGTCCAGGATCACACCCAAGCTGCGAACCTGCGTCTTCAGGGGGAGTGTAACCCCGTCCAACACAGGCTGTAACCCTATACCCTGTTCGGCCTTCCGACTGACCAGGAGTGCCTCTGTCTTATCTGGATTCAATTTCAATTTGTTCGCCCTCATCCAGTCCGATACAGCGGCCAAGCAACGGTTCAGGACCTGAACAGCCTCCTTAGTAGTAGGTGGGAAGGAGTGACAGAGTTGGACGTCATCTGCGTACAGATAACATCGCACCCCGAAACTCCGGATGATCTCTCCCAACGGCTTCATGTAGATGTTAAATAACATGGGGGACAATATTGAGCCCTGCGGGACCCCACAAGTCAATGGTTGTGGGGTAGAGCAGTTGTCCCCCAGCAACACCTTCTGAGTACGATCCTCTAGGAAGGACCTGAGCCACTGCAGAGCAGTGCCACCAAGGCCCATTCCCGCGAGGCGTCCCAGAAGGATACCGTGGTCGACGGTATCGAAGGCCGCTGAGAGGTCCAGCAGAACTAACAGGGACACACTCCCCCTGTCTAGCTCCCTGCGCAGATCATCCACTAAGGCGACCAAGGCTGTCTAGGTACCATGTCCCGGCCTGAAACCAGACTGTGCCGGATCTAGATAATCAGTGTCTACCAAGAATGCCTGGAGTTGTGAGGCCACCACACGTTCCAGGACTTTGCCCAAAAAGGGAAGATTGGAAACAGGCCGAAAGTTGACGAATTGAGTGGGATCCAGTGATGGTTTCTTCAACAGCGGTTTTATCACAGCTTGTTTTAAGCTGGCTGGAATTTTGCCTTCCCGAAGGGAGGCATTAACCACCACCTTTAAGCTACATTTCAGAGGAAGTACATAACTGGCAAACATATTTTGCCTAATGAAATTCATTAAGCTGTCATAAGTCAACAAACTACTTGAAGTTACAGACTCTCTCTCACACACAAACACATATAATGTATTACTATGGTCAAAATAAATATCTAATGTATTCTATTTATTACCATTCAAGAGTGTTGCCCAATTAAAAGCATAAAGACTAGAAAGTGGCCTGGCTCAGAAGGAACATCAGCTTTGTAACATAAAGGACACTTGACAAACCAGCTCACTCAGTAAAATAAAATAATGCAACAAGATCTCAACCCTCAAATACTTTAAAGCAAATATGCTATTTGGCTTGAAAATATGAGAAATGGTTTTGACATTAAGCTTGAAATGCTGTTGTCCTCCAGTCAATAACACTGCATTGTGAGTACTTCCTCGTATCAGCAACACCTTGTGCCTTCGAATATGTTATTCATTAACTAACTTGATTAATTTGGACAGCTCGTTACCTTTATGCCAATCTTATTTGATTTCAATTTGCTGTGGTCCAAGGACTAAATAAAACAAATGTTTTATGATTACCGCTGTTTGGTTTTAATTGTGCACAATGTTATTGCAAGACAAGGCAAGTGCAACACTGGAAAATGTCAGTGTACGCATTGAACAGATCTCAGTTTGGTATGGAAACGGAGTGACTTTTGGAGTGAACAGGCATGTTTACATCCCATTCCCCATAAGCTCATTTGGGTACCATTTCCAAACCTGCTAAACCTGTACCTGTTAGCCTGAATCAAAAACACATGAATGTCATGGGACCAGAATTTGGGCAAACGTGTCCTTCAACATACAAGGTCCACAGAAATGAATATAATGCCCCCTTCAAAATATGACAACCAAATGCAGAACCTAAAACTACCTTCCTGTTCTCCAAGGGTGTCGCTATATTGTAGAATGAATGGAGTTTGACACCATTTGAACTGTCATGGCTCAGTGCTATTCAATCCTGGGATCTGTAGTGCACTCTTTGACAGACAAGGTCAAGCACCTTGTAAAATTCCAACTCCCATGATTCCATAGCATTGACTCATGGCAATTAAAGAAGTGACAAACTTTGTTAATTCTACAGTGTAGATGCACCCCTAGATAAGGGTTCCTTCAAATTAATGGCTGCATAACTCAGGCCCCTTCTATACAGTTGAATAAAATCTCACATGATCTGCTTTGAACTGGAATATATGGCAGTGTGGACTCAGATAACCCAGTTCAAAGCAGACATTGTGGAATTTTCTGCCTTAATATTCTGGGTTATATGACTGTGTGGAAGGATCTTTAGTCTTTATCTAATTGTGAGTTAATTGAACATCCACCATCTCTTTTATTTTACTTATTTTTTCATGTTTATTGAAATTATGTCCTGACTTTCTCCCAAAGTGAGATCAAAGGCAGTTTTTCTATTAAGGATATTTTAAGAAAGGTCAAAAAGAAAGGGAAAATGAAGACTGGACTCAGAAAAGGAACAAATACTTGCCTTTAACAAAGAGATCAAGAAAGTTAATTCTATGCAGCTTACATAAGAAGGTGAAATATACTTTGGTTGTCACCAAATACTGAATTTTACCATATTTCCAAAAGCAGTGCATTTTCTAAAAGCAGTAGTATCTTCTCTTTAGAGTATAAGCCTGAAAGCACGGAGCTTCCCTCCCCTATTTCTTGTAAAGAACCTGGCACAGTTCTTTTTCTTATCAAGCACAGATAGATTTTTTTGCTTTACAAGAAAAAGACAACAGGCAAATTTTGATGTTTTACATTTTCTATAAAGGGCACCATTGTATTGTGCCACTGAATGTAATGGGACTTGAGCATCCACGGATTTTGGTATCCATGGCAAGTCCTGGAACAAAATTGTAGTTGTTACCAAGGGACAATGACTGGTATAGATAAAGAGTGATGGAAATTGCAGACAATACAAGAATGGGCTCCTTAAAAGGACATCCAAGAAAGTAGACTCACATATATTGAGATAACATATGTACATATGCATGGTGAACCCCAACCATAAAATTATTTTTGTTGCTACTTCATAACTGTAATTTCACTACTGTTATGAATCTTAACGTAAATATTTGATATGTAGGATGTATTTTCATTCACTGGACCAAATTTGGCACAAATACCCAATATACCCAAATTTGAATACTGGTGCGGTTGGGAGGGTTGATTTATCATTTGGGAGTTGAAGTTTCTGGGATTTATAGTTCACCTACAATCAAATAATATTCTGAACTCCACCAATGATGGAACTGACTTGGCACACAGAACTCCCATGACTAACAGATACTACTAGAAGGGTTTGGTGGGCATTGACCTTGAGTTTTGGAGTTGTAGTTCACCTACATCCAGACAGCACTGTGGACTTAAACAATGATGAATTTGGACCAAACTTGGCACAAATACCCAATATGCCCAAATATGAATACTGGTGGAGTTTGGCAAAAATAGACCTTGATATTTGAAAGTTGTAGTTGTTGGGATTTATAGTTCATCTACAATCAAAGAGCATTCTGAACCCCACCAATGATAGAATTGGGCCAATCTTCCTCCCACCCAGAACCCCCATGACCACCAGAAAATATTTGGTGACCCCTCATGACCCCTAGGTTGAGAAACGCTGGCCTAGTGGTTGCAATATCCTATGAAATAAACTCCCCAAACCTATCCATCTCATTTCTAGGGCCCCTTCCACACAACTGGATACAATCTCACATTTTCTGCTTTGGACTGGGATATATGGCAGTGTGGACTCAGATAACCCAGTTCAAAGCAGAAATTGTGGGATTTCCTGCCTTGATACTCTGGGTTATATGGTTGTGTAGAAGGGCCCTAGGAAGAGATGGGCTCCCTCTCATCCAGTCCTCAATCAATATGATGATATTAAGAGATGAGGCTGAGAACTGGGGACAACACAAGAGGTGACCCCCCCCCCCACACACACACAAACTAGGACCATTTCTAAAGTGTGTACAATAACACAACCCCAGCAGTATGACATAATGATCATAGCACCACATGAAAAGCAACTCCCCAAACTTCCAGGATTAAATGAGCTCCATCTCATGCCCTCCTCTTAATCAATCAATCAATCAATCAATCAATCAGGATAATGACTGGATACAACAAAAGAGGTGTCACTGCCCTCAAAGTAAACAACTACATATCTAAATTGTGTATAGCAACACAGCCCTAGCAGTATGTTTTAGGCCCCTTCCACACAGCTGTATAAAATCCACATTGGATTATGCAACAATGTGGACTCAGATAATCCAGTACAAAGCAGATATGGATTATCTGACTTGATATTCTGAGTTATTTGGCTATGTGGAAGGGCCTGTGGTGCTCATAGTATCACATGGAAGAACTTCCCAAAACCTATCCATCCCATCTGTAGGAAGAGATGGGTTCTCTCTCTCATCCTTCCCTCTATCAATCAACACGAGGATTGGAGAGAACACAATAGATGGTGTCGCCACTCAGGAAAAGAAAAAAAACCCTAGAGCCTTATTTAAAGTGTGTCTAATAACAGCCAAAAGCAGTACAGCATAGTGGTCAAAGCATCCCATGAAAAACCTTCCCAAAAACTATCTATCCTGGGCCCTTCCACACAACCCTTTGGCCCAGAATACCAAGGCAGAAAACCCCACAATATCTACTTTGAACTGGATTATCTGGGGCCCTTTCACACAGCCCTATATCCCAGAATATCAAGGCAGAAAATCCCACATTATCTGAGTTTGGACGCAGATAGCCCACTTCAAAGCAGATATTGTGGGATTTTCTGCCTTGATCTACTGGAAGGAAAAATGAAGAGGGGCCAACCAAAGGCAAGATGGATGGATGGGATCCTTGAAGTGACTGGATTGACCTTGAAGGAGCTGGGGGTGGTGACGGTCGACAGGAAGCTCTGGCGTGGACTGGTCCATGAGGTCGGAAGCAACTGAATGGAGGGCGACTAAAATGATAAAGGGTCTGGAGAACAAGCCCTATGAGGAGCGGCTTAAGGAGCTGGGCATGTTTCTCCTGAAGAAGAGAAGGCTGAGGGGAGATATGATAGCCATGTATAAATATGTGCGAGGAAGCCACAGGGAGGAGGGAGCAAGCTTGTTTTCTGCTTCCTTGGAGACTAGGACGCGGAACAATGGCTTCAAACTACAAGGGAGGAGATTCCATCTGAACATGAGGAAGAACTTCCTGACTGTGAGAGCCGTTCAGCAGTGGAACTCTCTGCCCCGGAGTGTGGTGGAGGCTCCTTCTTTGGAAGCTTTTAAACAGAGGCTGGATGGCCATCTGCCAGGGGTGATTTGAATGCAATATTCCTGCTTCTTGGCAGGGGATTGGACTGGATGGCCCATGAGGTCTCTTCCAACTCTTTGATTCTATGATTCTAGATGGGATCCTTGAAGTGACTGGATTGACCTTGAAGGAGCTGGTGGTGGTGACGGCTGACAGGGAGCTCTGGCATGGACTGGTCCATGAGGTCACGAAGACTTGGAAGTGACTGAACGAATGAACAACAACACAGCTATGTGAAAGGGCCCTGAGTCTTTGCTCATTCAATGTCAGCCATGGATTGAGGTTTCGGGTTTGAGCCTGCCACTTTTGGACTCTTGCTTGCTGACTCCTGCGAGACTTTCTAGATCTTAGAAAACTATTTCTTGATTTAAGGCGTTGCCTTGATATTCTGGGATATGGGACAGTGTGGAAGGGCCCCCAAATCTCCAGGAAGAGGTGGGCTAGCTCTCAATTCCGCCTCTCCCATCAATCAATCAATTGATTAGGATAATGACAGGAAACAACAAAAGAGCGGACCATTTCAATACACCATCATCTAAAGTGTGTGCAATAACGTAATCCCAGGAAACAACAAAAGAGGGGACCATTTCAATACATCCTTATCTAAAGTGTGTGTGATAACACAATCCCCTCAGTCACAGCATCCCATGAAAGAGCCTCCCAAAACCTATCCATCCCATCTGTAGGAAGAGAGAAGGTCCTTTCTATTCCCCTCCCTCTCAGCCCCACAAACTCCAATAGGATCCCAGTTTCCTTTCCAAGGCTTGGGTGTGGGCTCGGCTTCCCCTCTTTTCCCCCCAAGTCCCAGCAAAGAGGGAAACAAAACTCCACGCAGGAGGAGGAAGAAGAGAAGGAGGATGCCACCTTCCCAACTTTGCGGGGAGTGTTTCTCTTTGAGGGAGGCAAGGAAGGGGGAAAGATGGGGGGAAGGTGAAGGCCCCCTCCCTGCCACTCCCGCCTCCCCCTCCCAAGCCAGAGAAGCACAAAGCCACCCGCTCGACTCACCTCCCCGCAAGAAGAGGCTCGGCACACTCGGAGCAAAGGCAAGAAGAGCCCGGTTGAGGAGCAGCCCGGGCGCTTGGGGCGGAGCCAAGGGGAGGAGGAGGAGGAGGAGGAAGAAGAGGAGGAGGAGGAGGAGGAGGAGCCCCCTCCCCTCCCCTCCCTGTCGGACTTCTCACCTGCAGCCGACCTCGCCAAGCGGGGAACTCCGCCGCCCCAGGCACAGGTGCACCCGCCCGCCCGGCAGGCGCCGATGGGTCCTAAAGCCCTCCTCTCTCAACCAGTTAACCGGGACTCTCAAGCAACCGGCAACACGAATCCTAAAAGCCATACTTTAATTATTATTATTATTATTATTATTAAAAATTAATTAATTTTAGCGGAAACGTGTTTTGTTAAATGTGTCTTTATTTGATTTTAATTATTCTTGTGTCTATTTATTTATGGTGTCAGAAGCGAATGGAGGGTACAGTTGTAACGTATTTAAAAACACAAAGTTAAAAAGTTGGCATTATACCAAATGTCCTTTGACCAGAAGCTGGCAACTTGAAGTGCCTATGGGTGTTGCTATAAGAAGTTCCTCATTATGATGTGGGAGAAAGAGAAGAGGAAAGAGGAGTAGGAGGAGGAGGGGAAGAAGAAGGAAGAGGAGCAAGAAGGAAGAGGAGCAAGAAGGAGAAGAGGAGGAGGAGGAGGAGAAGGAGGAGGAGGGATGAGGTGGAGGAGGAGGAGGAGAAAGAAGGAGGAGGAAGGAGAAGAAGGAGGAGGGAGGAAGAGGAGGAAGGAGGAGGAAGGAGGAGAAAAAGAAAGAGGAGGAGGAGGGAGGAGGAGGAGGAGGAGGAAGGAAAAGGAGGAAGAAGTAAGAGGAGGAAGGAGGAGGAGGAGGAGAGGAGGAAGAAGGAGGAGGAAGGAGAGGAGGAAGAAGGAGGAGGAAAATAAGAAAGAGGAGGGAGGAGGAGGAGGAGGAAAGAGGAGAAGGAGGAAGAAGGAGGAGGAGAGAGGAGAAGAAGTAGGAGGAGGAAGGAGCAGGAGGAGAAGGAAGGAGAAGAAGAAGAAAGAGGAGGAGGAAGGAGGAGGAGGAGGAGGAAGGAGAGGAAGATGAAGAACTTTATTTTTATACCCTGCCTCCATCTCCCCAAAGGGACTCAGGGCAGCTTACATGGAGCCAAACCCAAAACAACATACAGTTAAAACAAGACAAATAAAATATTAAAACAGCATAAAACAACATCATAAACAATAATAAAACAAGCATGATAAGCAACAACCAGAAATATTTCTCGTCTCATTTGGGTGTGTGTGTGGGGGGGGGGGAGGGGGGCTACTGTGCAAACAAGTTACAGAATAGGCTGGTCAATAAGGTGAACAGAACATATAGCAGCATAGGAATAGTGCAGTTATGACAGGATCATTTTAACTTAAAAGTGTAGTAATCAGATACAGGAATTCGAATTTAGGTTGCATTGTAATAGGTGGGTCTGTGGATTGCTCTTCTCCACACTCGCATGTTGTGGAGAAGAGCAATCCACTGATTTGTGGCCCTGTTTCTTTAGTTTGGCTCTGCATCTCCTGGTGCCAGAGTGCAGCCTCCTCAGTGCCTTCCAAGTCACCCAGTCTTCTGCGTGCTCAGGAGGGAGTTTCTCATCTGGTCTCAGCTGCTAATTGATATTCCAAATTTTAGCCTGCCACTTTTGGACTCTCGCTTGCTTATGTGTTCCTGCGAGTATCTTAGAAAGCTATTTCTTGATTTAAGGCATTGGCATGTTGGCTGATATCCAAACGGGATGGGCCGGAGATGTCACTGCCTTGGTCCTTTCATTGTTGTTTGCTACTTCCTGGCAGATGTGGTGGTGCAGCACTGGCCAAACAGTATAATTTCTCCAGTGGTGTGGGGCATAAACATTATGTGATAATGCAGCATGTCTCATTAAGAGTCACATCCACTGTTTTAATGTAGTGAGATGTGCTCCACACTGGGCATGCGTGCTCAGCAGCAGAGTAGCAAAGCTCAAGGGCAGTTCTTCACTGTGTCTGGTTGTGATCCCCATGTTTTCCATAAGCGTCTGTATGATATTATTTATAGCACCTACTTTTTGCTTGATAGTCAAGCAGTGCTTCTTGTAAGTCAGAGTACAGTCCAGAGTGACACCCACGTATCTTGATGTACTGCAGTGGTTCTCAACCTGGGGTCCCAAGGTGTTTTAGCCTACAACTCCCAGAAATCCCAGCCAGTTCACCAGCTGTTAGGATTTCTGGGAGTTGAAGGCCAAAACATTTGGGGACCCACAGGTTGAGAACCACTAGTGTACTGCAATGCTTCAGTGGGATTCCTTCCCTAGTAATCCTCAGAGCTTGAGACGCTTGTCTGTTCTTAAGGTGAAAAGCCCATGTCTGCATTTTGGATGGATTAGGAATCAGCTGGTTTTCCCTGTAATAGGCAGTAAGAGCACCTAAAGCTCCAAAGAGCTTCTGTTCGACTATTTCAAAGCTCCCTGCTAGGACAGTGATGGCATGATCGTCAGCATAAGTGAAGTTCTCTGTCCCTTCTGAAAGTTGGGGATCATTTGTGTAAATGTTAAAACATTGATGGAGCGAGTACACTTCTCTGAGGCAGGCCGTTTTTCTATTTTTGCCATCTGTTTCTCTGACCCTGGCACTCAACAAAAAAGCTCCTGTATTGTAGCAGATTTCCTACGAAGCAGGTGAAGTGGTAGTCAATAACACTATACAATAAAATTTGATTTTTTTTCTGTTTCTGGTCTGACAGTGTTATTTCCTGTTTAATTGTGCAGTACTTACTTTAAAAGTAGTTGTTATACTCCAGAAACTTTGTTTTTGTGGCTACCACAAACTATGTTAAATTGGTTGGGACTCTAGGGTCCCTTCCACACAGCTGAATAAATCCCACATTATTTACTGGCAGATAAGAGCCAGAGAGCTGGAACAAATAAAAATAACCATTGCTACGTGTAGTCTTCACAAAAGGATTTAAGCATCACTACTAAAAGAATATCAACCAAGCTCCATTTTTAAAAACATCAACCATTCCTTGGTTGCCAAACAACATTTCCCTTGCAATTCCCATAAGGAGTAGTTATTCCCTAGTGCTGAAAATAATGTATTCAGCTAATGTGAACGCTTTGTGGCACAAGACTGCCAGATACAAAGCCATATATAGACCAATAATATAATAATTATCTTTTATTTTTGTACAAAAATAATAATTTTTCCTTCCATACTATTCGTAAGATATTATTTTTGGGCTCTACCTTTAGTCTTTGAGCCTGTAGTTTGGCATGGTGAAAATAAAGTGCACTTTCATGATTACTAAGTGTCTAACAGCGGGGAGGGAGGGAAGGAATTCAAACAAGGACATCTTCTCCTGCCCACACTGGGAATTTACTCCTCTCAGATGGTTCTTAGTATAGAAAAGAAATGAGGAAGGCCCACGCTTTTCCTCTCAGTGTCACATGTGACTTGTCTCATATTTAAACTTATGATCAGAGCTATCATTCTGAATCTCCTGCCATGTGTGAGTACACGCAGTCTCCATGTTACAAACAAGATAGATTCTGTAGGTTTCTTCTTAAGTCAAATTTGTTTGTAAGTGGGAACAGGTACATTTTTTAAGTGTAACTCCAACCCAATTTTTATGTATTTATTTATTTATTTATTTGGCTTTAGGGAGCATAGGGAAGGGTTTTGCTGTCTGTGTTCCTGTTCAGAAGATATCACCTTCACTTTCTGTCCCTGTCGGAATTGGATTTTGAAAAATTTGGCTTGTTGTGGAAACATGGATTGGTGAGAAAGCTTCAGCGGAGACCCCTTTTTCCCCATGATAACTCTTCCAAGAGTGAATTTCCCTTCCTAGGGGTAGATTTCTCTGATTTCCTTTTGTTTCAGCCCCATTTGTAATTTAGGCCCCATTTACACTGCCACATAAATCTAGATTGTCTGCTTTGAACTGGATTATATTGGTAATGTAGACTCATATAATCAAGTTGAAAGCAGATAACATAGACAAAAACCTTGGACATCAATATGGTCACTTACGACCGCATGTCAAAGGGTATTTTTCAGTGGCGCCTCCACCCTACTTCACCCACAAAACCCGTCTGTTCCCATCAAATGACCCTGGAGGGGCTCAGTGGGTGAAGTAGGGCGGAACCAATGCATGCCACCACCACAGCAACACGGATGGTTCCCGTGTTGCCATAGAATCAGTGGAGGAAACCTCATGTGTGCGATGCCAGAAAATTGAGATTTTTCACGGACCCGCGGATACTGAGGGATGCCTGGCAAGCTTTGCTAATCACAAATGTTTCAAGTCAGGAATCAGGATTCTCATGAGGTAGAAGGCAAACAACAGAAGCATTTGTTCAGTTTGCACAGCAAGGATACTTGTACAGCAGCGGGTGTTCAAAGGGTAAAAGCATAAATAATAAGCAAAATGCAGGTATTTTTTATACATAAGAGTTTTCATGTACTAACATTGCTACAGTTCAAAATTCCCTCAAATCTCTCTGATTGGCCAATGCCAAAAATCCACCGGCATTTCCCAGACCTCTGATTTGCTGAGAGGAGGGCCTTAGCTGGTGCGTGCACTGGTTGGTGGAGGATGACACAGCTGGGGATCTCCTCCCAGCTGGGCAGGAAGGTCCTTGGGCTTCCAATGAGCCAAAACAGATGATCTCTGGGGCAGGGAAGTCTTCAGGGGCTGTGCCAACCCCTGGATATGTAGCAGTGGAATGCTGAAGACAAAACATTCCAAAAAGATGAATGGTAGTGTGATGGCACGCCGAGCCTTTGGGGAAACTATAGTGCCTCGCTTTACTCGGGGGCTATCTGATACCTTCTGTTAAGATGAAGACCCTTAGCTTATTTTATTTATCGTGTCAGGAGCAAACCAAACAGTTGTATTGCATTTTTAAAGAAACAAACAAACAAACAAAGCACAAAGTTTTCAAGCTTGGTAGTTGATTAAATAGCTGGCCACTTGGAGAGCCTCTGGTGTTACTATAAGAAGGTCCTCCATTGTGCATGTAGCAGGTCTCAGGTTGTGTTGCAGCAGGTGGTCTGTGGTTTGCTCTTCTCCACACTCACATGCAGGGGCGGCTCAACCCATTACGCAAAGTAAGCATTTGCAGTATAGTTGATTTTACCCAGGGGCGCTCTTGTGGGAAAATAGACCTTGACATATGCGATTTGTAGTTACTGGGATGTATAATTCACCTACAATCAAAGAGGCATGTCTCATTAATAGCCACATCTACTGTTTTAGCATAGTAAGATGAGTTCCACATTGGGCATGCATACTCAGCAGCAGAGTAGAATAGTGCAAGGGCAGATGTCTTCACTGTGTCTGGTCGTGATCCCCAGACCCTTAGATGACAGAGGCACTTTAGGCAAGGTGAAAAGATAACCAAAATGAGTTTACTGGAGCAAGATGAATAAAGGGTTAACTCTACCTGGGACTATTATAGGATAACTCAAAACAATACATTACAAAAGGAGATTTTGCTGGTTGCTCATCTCTCTGGAGTCTTTGAAAGTCTCTTGCCTCTGATGCAAAGTGATGGTTATAAACTGTCTTAATCGTCTTTCTTGTGCAGCTTAAGCTGGCCAAAAGCTTCTGTTGTCACTGAGATTAGTGGTATAAGAATACTGCTGAATGTAGGTGCTAAGGATGCCTGTCTTTTTGGATTGCTTCGGCTTATGATTACTAGATAGTTCCCAAGCGTCTATTCTCTGTAGCTCTGTTGCAAAAAAGGAGGAGTCCAGCAAAGGAGCTCTAAACAGGTAAATGGAATAGACCAACTGATGCTGGCCTCTAGGCTGGGTTTTTTATGCTCCATCCAAAACTAATACCAAAAAACCGTATCTACACTATTGGGAAAACCTATAAACAGGGAACTAAAGCAGAGGAGAGGAAAAGGCAGTCAAGACTTCACAGATAGGATTATGCATTCATGCAAAGACAATGAGTACTGGATTCTCAGACATCTTCCCATGCCGAGAAGACAAAAAAGGGCCCCAGAAATGTCTATTGGTGATGGGAGTGTAATCAAAGTTTCCTACTAAACCTTTGTCCAGTGGATAGCTGAGATCCCAATGGGGGAAGTTCCAGGTGGCAGGCAGATGGCCTCCCGCTGACGTGTAGGAAGATTCTTTGTCCAACAGATTATATCTCATCTCTGGATCCCACACATAGCGTGGAAAGAGTATCCAGAAAATTTGAGATGGTTCAAGATGTTATTAAAGTTCACAAGTTCATGTAGGTTTGCCTTTTATTTCATATAAGCAGTTTAGTAAAATAAGATAATAATAATAATAATAATGTAAAAATGTAAAAAAATAGAGTTCATGTTGTGTTTCAATATAAGTTTCTAGGTGAAAAGGGGGGTGATTGGAAAGGGGCCTCGCTGTGGATGCATGCAGGGCATGAGAGGTTTTTTATTTATTTTAATTCATTCCTCTGCGCTCATATGCACATTTGCATAAGAAAAGAAAGAAATATAGAAAGATACTTTGTATCATGGAGAGCCCAGAAATTGAGGTATATGATACATTGTATCAGTTTGGGTTGCAACTTAGTTGGGAGGGAGTGGGGCCATGAGGCGATCTCCAGCAGAGCTCTGGAGGTTCGCTGATGCAGACTGGCTCAGGCTGAGCCAGGGTGTGCATGTGTGTGGGGAGTGGGGGGCTATGGAGTCAGGCTTGCTGCTGGTCCCAAGAGGCTGGAGGGACACAGCCATCACAGTTTATTTGGTCCTCTATCCATGGGAACTATGTCTTCCTTGGGGGTAGAACTATGTCTCCCTTTTTATTAGGGGCAGAGGTGGTCGTTGGAGCCAAGTGATGCGGGGCGTGGGGCGCCGGGTTCCCCATGTCCCCTGACGATGCAAAATAATGTGGGACAACTCCAGGGGCATTGTGACAAGGTCATTAGATATATTCTAAATGATATTCTCTCATTCATATAGTTATTGGATTCAAAGTAGTTTATACCAACAAAAATGACAATAGTGATACTTGATTCCTGATGCAAATCTAATTTAGGAAAAGTAAGTCCCTTAACATAGTTTCTCTTTCTCTTTGTTTTGCTCCATTGCAAGTAAAAAAAATTGTTTTTGAACTAGCTGTCTTAAAGCTATCTTCTAAATCTGGAACATACAGGAAATGGATCTGTGCTTTTTGGGGAGTTGAAGGTGGATAAGGTGTATCTTTTAGCAAGTCTGAGTTTCCAGAAGTGAACACTGTCTGACTCAGAATCCTACTTTTAGGTCAGCCGGACAAGAGGCTGAGTCATCTATTCAAGTGTTTTCAGGATTTTTAAAGAGCCGCTTTGGGCAGCCATACCTTGTGTTGCATTTACACTATTGAATTAATGCAGTCTAACACCACTTTAACTGCCAAGGCTCAATGTTGTGGAATCCTGGGAGTTATAGTTCGGTGAGACATCAGCACTCTTTGACGGAGAAGGCCACAGCTCCAGTTATTATATAGCACTGACAGATAGAAGTTACAGTTAAGTTGATCTGCAGTGATTTTACCAAGTCAATGCATCCCAAATTTTACAATGACAGGCAGTTGCAGCTGGTGAGTCTAATGAAAATGAGCTGGTAAAACCTCTCTAGATTTTAGTCAAAAAGATTTTCTTGCTATTTTAAGCTCAGAATCGAATGGTATATTTGAGCTATACAATTAATACTTCTTGACAACAATTTAACTACAATGGCTCAATGCTATGGAATTACAGGAGTTGTAGTTTTACAAGGTCTTTAGTTGTCACTGTCAACGAGCACTGATGCCTCACCAAACTACAAATCCCTTGATTCTATAGCACTGAGCCATGATAGTTAAAGGGCCGTTCCACACAGCCCGATATCCCAGGATATCAAGGCAGAAAATCCCACAATATCTGCTTTGAACTGGGTCATCTGAGTCCTCACAGATAATGTGGGATTTTTTGCCTTGATATTCTGGGTTTTACGGCTATGTGAAAGGGCCCTGAGACTCCCAGATCTGATATGTCCTTCATTGACAGACACCAATATTTTATGGACATTCAAAAGAATGAACATTTTTCTGGTTGGTACAAATTACTATCTGTCGTTTTATTGTTTTGATGTATATTCATGCTTGACATATTTTACAGCTTGTGATTGGTGATTAGGTATGGCAGGAACTCTAATAAAGTTTCATTGGAGGAGAACTTTAAAAAGAGCCCCAGGTTGTGCAATGGGTTAAACTCTTGTGCCGGCAGGACTGAAGATTGACAGGTCAGAGGTTTGAATCCAGGGAGAGCACGGATGAGCTCCCTTTATCAGCTCTGGCTCCCCATGCGGGGACATGGGAGAAGCCTCCCACAAAGACGGTAAAACGTCAAAAAATGTGGATGTCTCCTGTGCAATGTCCTTGCAGATGGGCAATTTTCTCACACCAGAAGCAACTTGCAGTTTCTCAAGTCGCTCCTGACATGAAAAAAAAATGGAGGAAAACCTGAGTCTGTCAGCTGTGTCTGAACCCCTCTCCTTTAAGCTGGCAGGGGCTTCGCATGCATGGAAATGGGTGCTAGCTTGGGGACAATGGTGACATTAATTACTGTCAGGGTGGAATTGCCCTTAGGTGATGGAACTTTCTAGTTCTCTTGACGAAACAATGAGGATTGTACTTGCAGTGATGTGCTTCTGAGGCCCCTTCCACACAGCTGAATAAAATCCCACATTTTTTGCTTTCAACTGGAATATATAGCAGTGTGGACTCAGATAACCTAGTTCAAAGCAAATATTGTGAGATTTTCTGCCTTGATATTTTATTTATTTATTTATTTCCGGCACTTTTACCCCGCCCTTCTCACCCCCCGGGGGGGGGGGCACTCAGGGCGGCTTACAGAGGAAGGCACAATTCGATGCCTTTGTCACATATACACACATATATAAACAAATTAAACAGTTACAAATTAAAATTAAAATCATCAATACACAATAATAGTACAATAACACAGTAGTAGACTAATCCTGAGCTCAGCATTCGGAGTTTCGTAAATCCATTCCGTCTCGTCAAATTCTGGGTTATATGACTGTGCGGAAGGCCCTGAGTCACTTCTGGGCAGAACTCATTGTGTCCGTGGATGATTGGCTGTCGGGTGACTTGATACCAGCATTCCAATCTTATTATTGAGCCTGGTTGCTCAACTGATGAGGAGGTTTCTCTGTCTTTTGGTAACATATGCTTTTTGTGTTTCCCAGATTCCAAAAACAAGTGGGGTAATGAGAGCTCATCTATTTGAACCCCGATCTCAGGGATTTGATTTTCAGGATCTGAGTTTCAAATAACAAACTGATGTACCAGGCTAAATAAATAAGATATCAGATTATACCTTTCCAGACTGTGTTGGTGTGTCGCGTTTGAATGTTGATCACACCGCCCCCATTCCCATGAAACCTCTATGTTTATTGCCGACTAGCATTATGGTCTACTCCAGTGTTGTATCTCTCTCTTCTAGATCTAGGACTTCATGTTACTCTATATTAATTACACTGATTATTTTTTTCCTGGGTTATAAATGTCATGTCCTAATTGGTTTTGTCATAAAAACCATGGAAAAAGTTTATAAAACTGCAAAAGCTTTGGGGTTTTTTTGGGGGGAGGGGGGGCGGGACATTGTGCAGCACATTTTGCTATACTTTTTCAATGACTATCTCACTAAGTCTCAACCAATTCAACATAGTTTTGGCAGCCAGAAAAATGAAGTCTCTGGAGTAGAACAACTACTATATATATTCGAGCATAAGCCTAGTTTTTCAGCCCTTTTTTAAGGCTGAAAAAAGCCCCCCTTGGCTTATATAATGTTATGTATTATTTTACTCTATTATTATTATTATTATTATTATTATTATTATTATTACATTTATTATCTTACTCTATTATTATTGGAAGGATATGTAAGCACATTTGCACTGAAGAAGGTTAGATCACTTCCCGAAAATCCATCACTTTTCCATCACGAAAATCCATCACTTCCCGAAAATCCTACCTTAATCATATTTTACCTGCCATGTCTAGCATATTTTAAATTTTAATTATTACACTTGGCCCGGCCATAAGTTTTTTTAAATGTCATCATGCTATTGTTAATGTTTATTGCTTATTTTCTGTTATTAGTTTTATTTACTGTTTGTATTATTGTTGTTTTTGTTTTTGTTATTGCTGTGTTGTGGGCTCAGCCTCATGTAAACCGCACCGAGTCCCTTGGAGAGATGGTAGTGGGGTACAAATAAATTATTATTATTATTATTAGAATAATGGTTTAATCAGAGTTGGACAGTCTTATCTTACATTACAGTTTTATGTAAATATTAAAGAACATTTAACCTAATGATGCCTCAATTAATATAATTGTATTGGTATCTATTTTTATTTTGAAATTTACCTGTAGCTGCTGCCTTTCCCACCCTTGGCATATACTTGACTCAATACATTTTCCTAGTTTTTTGTGGTAAAATTAGATGCCTCGGCTTATATTTGGGTCAGCTTATACTCGAATATATACGGTACTTTCGAAGTATAGCACAATTAAACAGGAATAACACTTTCAAATCAGGAACATTTTAAAAATGGTTACATAGTATTATTTCAGAAAGGTAGTTAAAATGATATTGAGTTTGAAACATCTTGGTAGAAACAAAATTGCAACGATTAATGTGATTAATGAGAATATGTAATTATAATATAATAATTTGCATCATGTACAAATTAGATGCCAAGATATGTGGGACTGGAATATGGCAACCTTATTTACAACATACACGCAAGCTTTCGAAAATGCCACTCCCCATTTTCCAAATAGGAAATTTGGGTGTGGATGCAATGCCACCTTTATCAAATCTCATTTCATTTCATTTAAAAGACTGGCAGCCCTCATATCGAAAGGATTTGTTGTTGTGTCACTTCAAGTCCTTCCTGACTTATAGTGATCCTAAGGTGGTCCTGTCACATGACAAGATGCAGTCTGAAGAAATTCACCATTGCCTTCCTCTGAGGCTGAGAAAGTGCAACTTGCCCAAGGTCATGCAAAGGGTTTCATGACTGAGCAAAGATTCAGTCCTGGTCTTCAGAATAATAGCCCAAACTTCAAACCACTACAGCATGCCAGGATGGCAAAATTAAACGCATTCATCTTTAGTGAATAAAGCTAATGTTTTCAGCATTCTGAGACCCGTAGTTTAAGGAGGCTGTTAAAGTCTCCTCCCTAAACTACAAATCCCAGAATTCTGCAAGAGGCAGAAACTGGATTTTAAGTGGATTTTCTCTCTAGTGTGATGATCTCTGTGCTGTACATCTTTATGGAAGGTGTGCTAATGTTTAATTCCTCATGGTGCACTTCAAGATTAATAATAATAATAATAATAATAATAATAATAATAATAATAATAATAATCTTTATTTGTACCCCACTACCATCTCCCCAAGGGACTCGGTGCAGCTTACATGAGGCCAAGCCCACAGCCCATCAATAAACAAAAGCAATAACAATAGTCAATACAAGACTAAAGTACTATCTGAAACTTTAATAAGGAATTAGAACAAACCTCTCTATCAGTGTCATAACTGCCGACGTGAACTTAACATCAGGAAAAATCCAAAGGTCACCTGAATTCCACAGCTGAAGGCAGTGCTTTCTGTCATCTTTCGAAATGCTCAGGTGCACAATGGTTTCCTTGTGCTCGAATACTACTTTCTGCCTTCCTGAATGGGGAAAGTTTCAGTCTATGTCTTTCACAACCAGTGTACACTATATGGAAGTCTGGCTCTGTCATTTGCTTTTTTCAGCTCCATCAGGATGTCTTCATTTAATGCCAACTATGCAGTGAAACCGCCCTAGCCTGTCAAGCTGTGCTGCAAACCATGGGCACCTTGTGACACATCGGCTCAAAGATCTAATCGGATATCTACGTAAGTGAGAGCACCCTTGTGCAACTTGGGCCATTACTCAATGAAACCCATCATCCATGTATTACGATGTGACTTTCAAGAATTGCTTAGTCATAAAGCATGTGGAACATTAAGGCTGGATGTACACTGTCATATAATGGAGTTTGAATCTGCATTATATGCTCAGTGTAGACTACATTATATGGGTTTACGCTAGTGGTTCTTAACCTGTGGGCCACGGGGATGAAAATCTGGTCCACGAGCCTCCTTCCTCTTTATTTATTTACTAGGCGTCCCCTGCCATGTGTTGCTGTGGCCCAGTCTGTGTATATGTGTTTTGTGTGTGTATTGTTGTTGTTCATTCGTTCAGTCGTCTCCAACTCTTCGTGACCTCATGGACCAGCCCACGCCAGAGCTCCCTGTCGGCCGTCACCACCCCCAGCTCCTTCAAGGTCAGTCCAGTCACTTCAAGGATGCCTTCCATCCATCTTGTCCTTGGTCGGCCCCTCTTCCTTTTACCTTCCACTTTCCCCAGCATAATTGTCTTCTCTAGGCGGATCTTTGTTGCCAGTCTGATGTCTCTACTCTTTATTATTTTATCGAGACTGGACATTGCTCTCCTCCCAAGAAGTAAGGGTCTTCTGATTTCCTGGCCACAGTCTGCATCTGCAGTAATCTTTGTGCCTAGAAATACAAAGTCTGTCACAGCCTCCACGTTTTCTCCCTCTATTTCCCAGTTGTCAATCATTCTTGTTGCCATAATCTTGGTTTTTTTGATGTTTAGCTGCAACCCAGCTTTTGCGCTTTCTTCTTTCACCTTGATTAGATTGTGTGTGTATATATTTGTGTATATGTGTATTTATGTGGTTATGCACATACGTTGTAATGTAATGTATTTTTATTTTATTTTTTGGCCTTTTAAGTCTCTCCTCCTGTGTTTTTCAGTATTTTGATGAGTGATGGCCTGATAGGTGTATTTGCCCAGTGGTTTTTGAGTTACGTTAATCCCACAAATGAACATTATATTTTTATTCATAAAGATTTTATTTCTGCTCCTTTTGTGCTGCCTGTCACTCCTTCCCTGTTTCTGACCATGGCATATGTTCTGTATCAGAAACTAGAGCTGATGTGGTCTATTCAATGCAATTTTATGAATCAGCACTCCAAACTGAATCTAAAGTTGACCAAAAACTGATTTGTAATCCTTTGGGTACTAATGTTGGAGAGTGATCCCTGGTCAAAGTGTTCTCTGGACAACGCAGTCCCTGATCTAAGTGGTCCCTGGTCCAATCAAAGGTTGGAACCACTGGTCTACACAGATTCAAACTCCATTATATAGCAGTGTGCATCCAGACATAGAGCATTGTTTAATTGTATCTTCAATAAAGCATGTCCTTGCTGTTCACTGGTTTGATCTTTTTTGATTTTTAATCAAAACTGGTTTGATTAGTACACTTTATATATCAGTATAGCTTGAAAATTCTCCACACTTCCTTGCAGCATTACCTATTACTCATTTCTTTGATTTGTCAACAGAATGGTCTCAAGAAGGCAATAAGCAGACACAGATAAAACACTTGTTGCAAACTAGTTGTTGCAACAATCACTTGTTGCACACTAGTGAAAGGGGTAGGTGCTTTGAACTAGATTATATGGTTTTACACTGCCATATAATCTAGTTCAAAGCAGATAATCTGGATTTTTATGGCAGTGTAGAGTGGGCTTCAGTCACACAATCTTTTGTATTATACTGGTCTATTTTACAGAATATCCTCCAGTTTGGGCAAATATGCTGCAAAGTTGCCAGAGATTATAGTTATATAATGATTGTATTTTATTTTTACACATTTCAAAACATTTTTTTCTTGTTTAGGCCATTTCCTGGTCATTTCTGACACAAACTGCAACTTTTTATTCATGCCAAAGAATCAATGCATTGTCAGGGGTACACTGACAATGAATGGGTGGATGGATGCAGACATGCAAAACCCAGCAAAACCCAAGAGGTTCAATTGCAAGTGTTCACACTTTCCTAGACCATTGTGGATATTGTCCTGTGCACCACAAGGTGGCACAATTTCTACTCAAGGAGCTTCTTTGTTTTTTATTTTTCCTAAATAGGTGATGGGAGTCAACCTGAGGGACCTTAACAACAACAACCTTGGAAAATAAACCTGGGCAATAGTTTTCACGCCTAATTCTGTGGCATACATCTTTGAGAAAATAGTTTTCCAAAAATACTATTGTCACGGAGAAAAGCATTTTGTCACAAGGAACATGCATTTCCCTCGTAAAACAATACAAATGTGATCTCCCTGTCTGAAAAGAGTCAAAGTCTGGATAGTTCTGTGAAATCTCATTGATAGGCTTGATGCTTTGCCATATTATTTGCTCTGTCCTGTCTGAAAGTTACGTATATACCTTTTATTAGTATGGGCTAGTTTGGTTTTGTATCTTTATTCTTGGATTATAGAATCATAGAATCATAGAGTTGGAAGAGACCTTGTGGGTCATTCAGTCCAACCCCCTGCCAAAAAGCAGTAAAATCACATTCAAAGTACCCCTGACAGATGGCCACCCAGCCTCTGTTTAAAAACCTCCAAATAAGGAGTCACCACCAGACTCCAAGGCAGTGAGTTCCAATGCTGAACAGCTCTCACAGTCAATGTTCTGTGTTGTGTGATTTCTGGGTTGTATGGCCATGTTCTAGTAGCATTTTCTCTGATGCTTCATCTGCACCTGTGGCTGGCATCTTCAGAGGATCTGTGGCCAGCATCCTCTGAAGATGCCAACCACAGATGCAGGAAAAACGTCAGGAGAAAATGTTACTAGAACATGGCCATACAGCCCGGAAACCACACAACACACCAGTGATTCCGGCCATAAAAGCCAACAATACAATCTTCTGGTGTTGGTATATTTTGTTGTTTCCATAGTTTTGTGTATTCGGTTCTTACTGCTGCTGTCATACAAAGGCAACTCTCTTTTGAACAAATCTTGCCAAGAAAGCCCTATGATGTGATTACTTTAGTATATGATTTGAAAGCACTCGACAATGACAGAACGATGTAAATATATTGTATAGTATAGATTTCCAGCAGTTTTTTTGGACATAGTAATTAAAATGTCATTATTAACTTTAGTTCAAAACTGGCTTGTCCTTGTCTATGGAAATCTTTATCAGATTCATTTAAAATCACCTCATGTCCACAGTTCCAAAGCAGAGGTAAATCCTCCTTGGTTTGTAAATGTTTTCGATCCAAACTCAGAACGTACAAGGTTTTCCATGCTGTTCATCCCTGCTGTGTTTGTTTCCTGGAGACAGATTGGATCAACAGAATATTTCAGAGGTGACACTGTTTCATCCGGATATGGCATTTCAAAAGAACCATGGGTATATTGTCTTCCAAATCCAGCATCAAACAAGCAGTTTGACTTAGATGGTGAGCTTTGTATTTACTCTGCTAAGATGGAAACTCCTTGCCAGCTGGTGTTTTTACAGAGGACACCAGAAATGCGGCAAAGGTACCCAATGCCTATCCTCATTCAAGAGTAGCAAATATAAACAGTGTTACCTAGCGATTCCCAGGGAGAACACTTTTGTGGGCATTTACAGGTCTTCCAACATGCTAGGCAACTCTAAGTCCTCCAGTACAATTCTGTGGTCAAATTTTAGCAGAAGTTGACCACAGTTATGCAGGGGGTGAAGAGCAGGGTGATATCATTATCTGTGCGGGGTGACCAAATCATTTGTGGGCGTTAAGATTTCAACCTTGGGATCTAAGGATGACTCCTTTACAATGTCACAAGAAGGAAGCATTGGTTAACTAGGGGCAACCCTTTTGGTGTCCTCCATCATGAATCCTGAAGCACCAGCCACAATTACACTGAGTATGCTATTCAATAAAAAACACGATGTCTAACACAAACAGAACAATATATAAATGCACTTTTCAAGGCAAAGCCTTCATCCTGAGATTTGTCACCCTCATCAGGAGGCCCTGGGACTCAGGCATAGACATCTGGCAGAGATCTGGCAACTCTAGCCAGTGGGTTGTTGTAGGTTTTTTTCAGGCTATATGGCCATGTTCTAGAGGCATTCTCTCCTGACGTTTGCCTGCATCTATGGCAAGCATCCTCAGAGGTTATGATCTCACAACCTCTGAGGATGCTTGCCATAGATACAGGTGAAAGGTCAGGAGAGAATGCCTCTAGAACATGGCCATATAGCACGAAAAAAACCTACAACAACCCAGTGATTACAGCCATGAAAGCCTTCGACAATGCAACTCTAGCCATTGCTCTGAGCAGAAATGCACATGCACCTGTCCTTATATCTCTGGCTCCACTACCCTGTGGAGTAGCTCCCTATGTTTTATTTCATTTGCAATGAGATCCAGCTCTTATCAAGTTAGGACCAACATAAAAGGAAAGACTAGGCTCAGTTCCAAGGATGGTGAACTCAGGTATTCTTTCTGAGTGTTGCTTCCCAAACAGTTGTTTCTTTAATTGTTTAGAGTGGACAAAAATGGCAATATGAGAAAATGGTCTATCTGTATTTGTTGTTGTACAGGTTGAGTATCCCTTTCCAAATTCCCAAATTGAAAATGATCCAACATCTGTAATTTCCCACATATGTGGCTGAGATGGTGACAGCTTTCCATTCTCATGGTTCACAAACATCATTTCATACACAAAATTATTTTTAAAAAGTGTATGAAATTACTTTCAGGCAAATTGTATAAGAAACATCAATGAATTTCATGTTGAGACTCCGATCCCATCTCCAAGGTATTTCATTGTTTCTCTCTCTGTGTGTGTGTGTGTAAACACAGAGAGAGAGGGGGGGAGGCGGGAGAGAGTGAGAGAGAAAGGAATGAAATTCTTGGGACCAAAAGTGTTTTGAATTTTAGATTTTTTTTCTCCTGGACTTTAGGATATTTGTATCTCTCTCTCTCATACACACATGCATACATATACATACATACATACATACTTACATACATACACACACATACATGGAAATACAGACATTCCAAAAAAAATCTAAAACCCAAAACATTTCTGGTCCCTAGAATTTCAGTAGGTAATGAGACTCACGCCCCTTCTACACTGCCATATAAAATACAGATTATCTGCTTTGAACTGGATCATATGGTAGTGTAGACTCATATAATCCAGTACAAAGCAGATAATGTGGATTATCTGCTTTGTTCATCTGAATTATATGACAGTGTAGAAGAGATCTCAACTCAGGGCTGGTGTTTTTATATGCACTAGGTGGCAGTCTGTAGTCAATACAAGAAAGGAAACAGCATCTTAAAGAGAATCCCCCCCGCCCCCCCCCCCCCCCCCCACACACACACTGGTGAGACCAGAAATAAAGAATGTATTTGATTTCTCAAGCACCCACCACCACTGACCAACCAGGCAGGAGTAGGAGCATTAATTCTACAGTATAGATGTGATCTCTTGTCTTCAGAGCCAGTGTGGTATGGTAGTGGGTGCGTTTGACCAAGCAGAACTGTATTCAAACCCTGTGCTGTTACCTAATGGACCTGAGCTCTCCTGGGGAACTTGAACTCTTCACTTTATTTCTGGCCTGACCTATTTCACCAATGACAAACCTCCTCTAATAAATCTTTTCAAGAAACCTATTTCATATGATCTCCATAGGGTAGATAGGAAGAGATGCCAGAAAGCTGTTCCGCATCCTTGGACTTGGCTGACTTCGGGTATTTAACTCTGAGGACTTTTTATTTGGTGGCAAGATTAGAAATAGATGAATGAATGCATGAATAAATGCAGAAATGAATAAATACCGTAAATACGTCTTATAAATCTTATAATGGTAGGCTGTTAGGAATTGTGGGAGTTGAAGTCAAAAATACTTTGAGGGCCGAAGTTTGCCCATACCTGTTCTAAATCCACTTTGAATGGGCAAATGTGGTGGGAGATGCCACATGCTAAACCAACTGAGGCAGAAAAATACCCCAGATCATCCCTAGTGATCTAAATCTTACTCCTATACATTCATTTGAAAGTTTACATGGGGCCAATGAGTGCATACAACCCAAGAGTACAGCCTTGTACTTTTTTTTGTCGTGTCAGAAGCGACTTGAGAAATTGCAAGTCACCTCTGGTGTGAGAGAATTGGCCGTCTGCAATGACGTTGCCCAGGGGATGCCTGGATGTTTTGATGTTTTTACCATCCTTGTGGGAGGCTTCTCTCATGTCCCCGCATGAGAAGCTGTAACTGATAGAGGGAGCTCATCTGTGCTCTCCCTGGATTCGAACCTGTGACCTGTGACCCGGTGGCACAGGGGTTTAACCCACTGTGCCACCGGGGGCTTGTACTGTACTCATGCCATAGATCAGTGTTTCTTAACCTGGGGGCTGGGACCCACAGGGGGGTCGTGAGGGCGTGTCAGAGGGGTCACCAAAGACCATCCGAAAACACAGTATTTTCTGTTGGTCATAGGGATTCTGTGTGGGAAGTTTGGCCCAATTCTATTGTTGGTACGGTTCAGAATAATCTTTGATTATAGGTGAACTATAAATCCCACATTAGCTGCTTTGAACTGGAATATATGGCAGTGTAGACTCAACTCAGTTCAAAGCAGATATTATGAAATTTTCTGCCTTGATATTCTGGGTTATATGAATGTGTGGAAGGGCCACAAGGGATCACCTGTTAATGATGGTTCCCTGATCCCAGGGTTTGAGCCTGAATGATTAAGGTTTAATTATTAATTATTTACTATTTTTATATCCTGCCCTCTCTCACCACAAAGGAGACTCAGAGTGGCTTACAAGTTATATGAATATACACTATATTATATTACTTACTTACTTACTTATTTACACAATCCCTCGTAGTCCGAGGATGATGGTCCTCTAAGGTCGGTGTTCTGGCGGTGGGTCCGTAGGTGACTATGGAGCCCTATTCTTGATCTACATCTTCTCCCACAGTGAGGGCATTGGTTTGTAGGTGGAAGGCAGTCCCGGTCGAGGTTGGCTTGATGCGCCTTCCTCTTGGTACGTTTCTCTCTTTCACCCTCCATTTGTGCCTCTTCAAATTCTACAGCACTGCTGGTCACAGCTGACCTTCAGCTGGAGCGCTCAAGGGCCAGGGTTTCCCAGTTATCAGTGTCTATGCCAGAGTTTTAAAGGTTGGCTTTGAGCCCGTCTTTAAATCTCTTTTCCTGTCCTCCAACATTATGTTTTCTGTTTTTGAGTTTGGAGTAGAGCAACTGCTTTGGGAGACGGTGGTCGGGCATTTGGACAATGTGGCAGGTCCAGCAGAGTTGATGGCGGAGGAGCATCGCTTCAATGCTGGTGGTCTTTATTATATTATATTATTATATTATTAGCATACTGGTATTACATATTACTGTATTTTACTATACCACTATAATGCAATCTTGTTAGTAATAATACATGTAATATATAATATATAATAATTATTATATCATTATATTATATTATTAGTATTATATTGTATTATATTATAATATTATGATCAATATTATGTGTATATACAATATATTATATTATTAGCATAGCTCAATATTAGTATTATATATTACTATATTGCACTATACCACTATACTGCAATATGAATATTTCAGCACTGAACTAAGAAGTCCAGGATTCGAATTCCAGCTTGGCTATGAAACCCACTGAGGACCCACTGAATAAAATCCCACATTATCTGCTTTGAACTAGAATATATGGCACTGTGGACTCAGATAACCCAGTTCAAAGCTGATATTGTGGGGTTTTCTGCCTTGATATTTTGGGTTATATGGCTGTGTGGAAGGGCCCTTAGTGGCTTTGGCAAATCTCTCTCAGCATCAGAGGAATCGATGGCAAAGCCCTTTTGAACAAAGCATGCCAAGAAAAAGCCGTGACTGGATCACTTAAGGGTTGTCATAAGTTAGAAATGACTTGAACAACAACTCAGAGTGAGGGGGAGGAATCTCAAGGTAAGAGTGCTGTCTTGAAAGTGTGTATGTCTATATATCTATATCATTTCCTAATCTGTTAGATATGTTTGCTTGTTTGATGACATAGTTTGTGCATATCTGGTTGCAGGCATGTAGCCGGGGGGGGGGGGGGGGGGGGCTCGGGGGGCTTCAGCCCCCCCCCGAAATTTTCATGGTGGTTCGCGAAAAGGCCTTATTGCATTATTTAAACTGTTATGTTTATTCATATCATGATCTGATCACCATACTCAATATATCCCATATGCATGGGGGTATTGGGGTAATGATACAAAAGGTTTGCTAGGCTAGACCCTCTTTCTCTCAGACTCAGCCCCCCCGAAACTCAGCCCCCCCGAAACCCCCCTGAAAAAAAATTCAGCCCCCCCCCCCCCCGAAACGAAATCCTGGCTACGGGCCTGTCTGGTTGATAGTGAAGGCATTGTGCTCAATTACATCATGCGTGGCCCTTCCTTATAACATCAGGACTGCAATATCTTCAGCACCTATGTCCAGTGACGTTTTGACATTTTGGTGTGTGGGCATTTTCTCTTTATGTTGCTTGCGACACAAAACAATTAGGATTAATCGAAAGCCTGGCTTTAGTCATACTGGGGCATTTATTACACACATAGTAGTGCAGATGGGATTGCGCCTGCCATTTCTCAGTGCCGAAAATGAACATTAGTCAAACACATGCTTACTCCAAAGTGACACCTACATCAATTTCAGTCAGCTGAAACTAGTAAGCAATAATGAAATGCAACCTTGAACCTTTCCATCCAAAAGAGAAATATTCTTGGCTTCAAGTTGTGCAAAAAAAAAAAAAAAAAGTATTTGAAGCAGCAGAAAGAGCTGGGGTTCAATTTAATAGATGCTCTTGCAGCACCGATGGAGCTGACTATGGGTTCATCTATAGTATTAATGTAGTTTCACATCGTTTTAACTGGTACGGTTCAGTGCAATGGAATCCTGGGAGTTGTAGTTTTACAAGAACTTCTGTAAGACTTGTTGCTTCACCAAATTACAATTCCCAGGATTCCATAGCATTGAATCACATCCTTTAAAGTAGAATGGCTTATTGGCCTATGCATTTTGACTAACCCTGTAGAGTCAAAGTGCATCAATTTTAGTGTACACACACCCTGTCATAATTTGTGACACTTCTAGGTGAAATGAGAATACAGCTTATTCTAAAAGGAAAAGAAAAAAAAACATATGTGGTATTAAAGCTGTGTGTATATATAGTTGTGTGCGCATCTGTGCACACACATACACATCCGTATTTTAAAAAATTATTGATTATAACTCAAGATGCATCTACATTGCAGAATTAGTACAGTGTTACAACTCTTCCATTGCCATGGCTCAGTGCTATGTGTGGAATCCTGGGAGTTATAATTTGGTGAGGCACCAGCAGTATTTGACAGAGAAGGCAAAACACCATGTAAAACTATAATTCCCATGTAACTACAGTAATTTAACAGTGTAGATGCATCCTCGGTTTCAACAGCCACAAGGGCTTTGGTTTTTCATAAAGTAACATTTCTATGCTTCTGAAAATTTCTGGTACCTTATGTTCTTTCTCACCCACAGCTCAAAATATCCCGAGGGCCAAAGTAGAGGAAATCCATACTCAAGTCTCATGTGTCTTTTTCTTAAAGAAAAGAAAAAAGAAAAGAAATAACAGGCATAGGGACCTCAATCAGGATGCCGAGTGTGATCCATGCAAAGTGTGTGTCAGTATCTTGAGGGCATTCGCTGCAAAGTTCTGTGCACTGCTTCAAGTTGGGTTTTAAATGGCCACAATGAACAGAGAGGAACACTTGCACTTCCTGAACTACTTTCCTGTGCCTTGTAAACCTGACTGCAGAAAAAGTCCAGAAATAGGATTTACACATTTAACCTATAATATTCCATTGGTGTTGGTGAAGTTGCCTGGATGTTGCTTTTACAAGTCTACCTTGAATATATGTGAGGAATCCTCACTTTTCCACCCATAGACTCTACCACTGGTCTTGCTGTGTCAAAGAGCTCCTGATATTCTTTCACAGATTCTGTGAGCATCTCCCTGGCTTTTTCTAAGAGACTGTCGACATGTTGCAGACTACAGAAAATGTCCACTTACTCTTTTGCTAAGCTGAAGGGATGATGACAGAAGCTTCCTTAGGTTGCATATGGTTACTACCAATTCAGCAATCAGAACAGGTAAAAGAATGTGCCCAGCTTGGGAAGAAGTCCCACTGTTTGTCTAGAGGACTCTCTTTTAGTTTTTCAAGTGTTCTCACCACCACATAACAAAATATAAACATGAATCATGTTGCTCAGCCCAACGGGTTTCACAAAGCAGCAACAGATTGGTTGCTCTTGATTCAGTCTTATATATATTTCTTCAACAGTTCCAGTCTGATTAATGATGCTCTGAAGATATATATGTGATACTAGCTGTCCCCTGCCATGTGTTGCTGTTGCCTAGTCTAGTGAACTGGAAAATAAAGTAATGAGAAAGTGTTGGTTTCTAATATATGTAATTTCTTTATGCTTGTTGTTTCTTTCTCAGTGTTGCTGTAGAGATTATCTGCTTTGCCAACTCTGGAACATGCAACATATAATTGTCCTTCTTTAGGGGTCCCTTCCAAATCTATACTATATCTGTCATATGCGGTTTAACCCACTGAGCTACTGGAGCCCCCTGGGAGCAGCATGAGCTTCCGCTGTCAGCCCCAGCATCTGCCAACCTTGCAGTTAGAAAACATGCAAATGTGAGTAGATCAATAGGTACCACTTTGGCAGGAAGGTAACAGCGCTCCATCAGTCATGCCGGCCACATGGCCTTGGAGGTGTCTACGGACAATGCCGGCTCTTCAGCTTAGAAATGGAGATGAGCACCACCCTCCAGAGTCAGATGCCACTAGACTTAATGCCAGGGGACAACCTTTACTTTTACTATATCTGTCATATACATGTGTGTGTGAATCATATTTATTTATTTATTTATTTACTGTATTTGTATACTGCCTTTCTCAGCCAATTGATGACTCAAGGCGGTTAGGAGCTTTTATCTATAAAGACCACCAGAAAACGCAGTATTTTATGTTGGTCATGGGGGTTCTGTGTGAGAAGTTTGGCTCAATTCTATCATTGGTGGGGTTCAGAATGCTCTTTGATTGTAGGCGAACTATAAATCTACAACTCCCAAATATCAAGGTCTATCTTCCCCAAACTCCACCAGTGTTCTCATTTGGGCATATTGAGTATCCGTGCCAAGTTTGGTCCAGATCCATCATTGTTTGAGTCCACAGTTCTCTCTGGATGTAGGTGAACTACAACTCCAAAACTCAAAGTCAATGCCCACCAAGTCCTTCTAGTGTTTTCTGTTGGTCATGGGAGTCCTGTGTGCCAAGTTTGGTTCAATTCCATCGTTGATGGAGTTCAGAATGCCTAACCCTAAATAAGGCATGGGAACCTAAATCAGGCGCCTGAACCTTAAATAGGATATTGTTGGTTTTTTTGTTAATTAATATTTTATTGGGGGATATGATGGGGGGACATAAACAAGGTATTTCAAAATTAGGATATTGTTTTTATGTTGCCAAATATGTAATAGGAATCACCAGAACTGGGTTGGAACCCACTCCCATCTTTCTTCCAATATAGGATTCAAGGCGCATTATTTTGTGACATTTTAGATGGCCCTCATAAAATACAGTCCAAATGCAGATATTGGACCTCCCCCTCCCCCTTTAAAAAAAAAACGGGGGTGCTTTAACCTAGTATCTGGAAATGCAAGGACCCCACCAAGAAATTGTCATTTTCATTCTTTAGTTGATGTATGTATTAGAAGGGAATTAAACAGACATATCTCCGCCTGTGTGTTGCTGATTGTGAAGACAGCAGTTTGCTGTCATGATAACTCACCTAGCCTTAAGGCAAATTACTGTATCTACTCAAGTATAAGCCGAGTTTTTCAGCCCTTTTTTAGGCTGAAAAAGCCCCTCTTGGCTTATATGTGAGTCAAAATTATTAATTATTTTACGGGGTTATTATTTTTATTACATTTATTATTTTACTGTATTTACGATTATTATTTTACTCTATTATTTTATTACATTTATTATTTTTCTCTATTTATTATTGCTATTACAGTTATTACACCGCCGTGAGTCGCCCTAGGGCTGAGAACGGCGGTCAACAAATGCAGTAAATAAATAAATAAAATAAATATTATTTGACTCCATTTATTAATATTATTATTACATTTATTATTTTACTCTATTTTATTATTATGTTTATTATTATTATTATTATTATTATTACATTTACTATTTTACTCTTTATTATTATCAGAAGGATACATAAGCATATTTACATTGATGATTTAATAAGAGCTGGACAATCTTATCTTAAATTACAGTTTTATGTAAATATTCAAAAACATTTAACCTAGTTATGCCTCAGTTAATGTAACTTTATTGGTATTGGTATCTATTTCTATTTTGAAATTTACCAGTAGCTGCTGCATTTCCCACCCTCGGCTTATACTCGGGTCAATACGTTTTCCCAGTTTTTTGTGGTAAAATTAGGTTCTTCAACTTATATTTGGGTCGGCTTATACTTAAGTATATACGATATATTGATTTTATTGGTGCATTTAACGTACTCTCCTCTCTATCTTTAAAGAGTGTCTATCACAAAGGTATTAGTTACAGGAAGAGATAACAAGTGAGGAAGAGACTGGTTGTAAATATGTTTTGTTATAAAGTTATACTGTATTCCGTATGTCTTGGACAAAGAGGGATAGTACCACAGCAAACTGCAATTCCCACAATTCCACAGCAATGAGCCACTGAAGTTCCAGTGGAGTCAAATTTGCATCCATTCTAATGTCAGACTCCATCGACACTGCCATAAAATCTAGTTTCAGAATGCAGATTAACCTAATTGAATTTGATTATATGGCAGTGGAAAAGGAAGAGGGGCCGACCAAGGGCAAGATGGATGGATGGCATCCTTGAAGTGACTGGCTTGACCTTGAAGGAGCTGGGGGTGGTGACAGCCGACAGGGAGCGCTGGCGTGGGCTGGTCCATGAGGTCACGAAGAGTCAGAGACGACTGAACGAATGAACAACAACGTATGGCAGTGTAGACTCACATAATCCAGTACAATAGGGTTCCTATATGCATTGTATATAAGTTTGCAATAACCATTATAATGCAGTTCAAACTAGCAGTGTAGATGGGCCCCCAGAGACAAGGGGAGGGGTCTTGCTATGTCTCCCTGCCCAAATTTTTTTTTACAATGGATTTTGCTTATGTGGTGCGTGTTTAAATTTGAAGACTTTGTTTCGGAGTGATTCCAGACATAAGGATAGAGTTAATTATAGTCTATGGGAGTCTGCCACAAAGCATGCAGTGCAGGCCTACCAGGCCTACTTCCTTCAAGGCCCAAGTAAGTAAGGGGGCCTCATAAATGAACTAGCACAGGGCCTCATTTATCCTAAATCCAGCACTGGCAACAGTAAAAGATTTCTGGATGCCATCCATTTACACAGATCTGTTAGCAACAACGTGCAGTGTCTACAGACAACGCCGGCTCTTTGGCTTAGAAATGGAGATGAGCACCAGCTTCCAGAGTTAGATAAAATGTGAGTAGATCAATAGCTCCAGCTTCTGCGGGAAGGTGATGGCGCTCTGTGCAGCCATGCTGGCCAAATGACCTTGGAGGCATCTATGGACAACGCCGGCTCTTTGGCTTAGAAATGGAGATGAGCACCAACCAACAGAGCCAGATAAAACATGAGCAGATCAGAAGCTACAGCATCTGCAGGAAGGTAAGGGCGCTCTATGCAGCCATGCCGGCTGCATGACCTTGGAGGTGTCTACGGACAACGCTGGCTCTTTGGCTTAGACATGGAGATGAGACCAACTCCCAGAGTCAGAAAAATGTGAGTAGATCAATATAGCTACAGCTTCTGCGGGAAGGTAATGGTGCTCTATGTGGCCATGCTGGCCACATGACCTTGGAGGCATCTGCGGACAACGCCGGCCCTTTGGCTTAGAAATGGTGAGGAGCATCAAACTTCAGAGTCAGATAAAAAGTGAGTAGAGGAATAGCTACAGCTTCTGCGGGAAGGTAAGGGCGCTTTATGCAGCCATGCTGGCCACGTGACCTTGGAGGTGTGTAGGGACAACGCCACCTCCAGAGTAGGACACTACTAGACTTAATGTCAGCAGGGAACCTTTACCTTAGAGTCATATAATCCAAAGCAAATATTGTGGATGATAGGGCAGTGTAGATCCAGCCAGGGTCCCCACCCATCCTCCCATTTGCCAGCAGGTTCTCTTCCTTCCTTCCTTCCTTTTTCCTCTGTGCTTCCCTCCCTTCCTTTCCCACCTTTCTCCTTCCACTGAACCCACCCCCTTTTTCCCATTTTGGCTTCCCTTGTGGCTAAAATATCTGGCCCAGGATTGGCTGGCACAGCCGGTGGGGGAGAGAGAAAGGGAGGGAAAAAAGAGAGAGAGAGAGAGACCAGAGGCGAGATGGTGGTGCTGAGGCCGGCGGGTGGCGGCTGCGGAGGCGCTTCTGGCGTGGGGCTCCTCTAGGCAGGCACAGCCAAGCCACGCCAAGGGAGACCGGTGGGAAGGCACCATGCCTGCCGACAGCAACGAGCCCAACTGCCTCCTCCGCTACCAGGTGAGTGAGGAAGGGGGTGAGAAAGAGGAAGGGACGCGCCAAGGAGATTGGCAAGGAAGCCCTGCTGCCGCAATGTCACCTTCTGAGCTCATGCTTGCTGGAGACGAGGAGGGCTTCCTCCCTCCGAAGGGAAGGCAGACTGCGGCAGAGAGGCAATGGTCAGTCCAAGGAAGGATGGAGAGGAGGCCAGGCGAGGATGCAGCCCTCAGGCCCTTTCCACACCCTGGTCCCTCTTTCATTGGCTGCTTCCTTTGCTGGGCTTTTGGGGCATCTCCCTTGTACAGTGCATGCAGCTTGGCTCCATGCTTTGTAATCCTGGGAGTTGCAGTTTCACATGCTCTGCAAACTACAAATCCCAGGATTCCATTCAGGTTGAGCCATAGTTGTTTAAAGTGGTGCCAACCTGTTCTAAACCTGCATGGCCTCTCCCCTGTATTGAACTGCCTTGGCTCAATGCTTTTGTAATCCTGGGAGTTGCAGTTTCACAAGGTCTTGGAGCGTTCTGGTGCCTCACCAAACTACAAATCCCAGGATTCAATAAAGGTTGAGCCGTGGCGGTTTAAAGTGGTGCCAACCTGTGCTAAACCTGCATAGTGTCTCCTGTGTATTGAACTGCCTTGGCTCAATGCATTGTGATCCTGGGAGTTGCAGTTTCACATGCTCTACAAACTACAAATCCCAGGATCCCATTAAGGTTGAGCCGTGGCGATTTAAAGTGGTGCCAAGCTGTGCTAACTCTGCATAGTCTCTCCCATCTATTGAACTGCCTTGGCTCAATGCTTTGTAATCCTGGGAGTTGCAGTTTCACAAGGTCTTGGAGCATGCTAGAAACTACAAATCCCTGGATTCCATTAAGGTTGAGCGGTGGCAGTTTAAAGTGGTGACAACCTGTGATAACCCTGCATAGCATCTCCCCTGTACTGAACTGCCTTGGCTCAATGCTTTTGTAATCCTGGGAGTTACAGTTTCACAAGGTCTTGGAGCATGCTACAAACTACAAATCCCAGGATTCCATTAAGGTTGAGTGGTGACCGTCCTAAGTGGTGCCAAGCTGTGCTAACCCTGCATAGCATCTCCCCTGTATTGAACTGTCTTGGCTCAATGCTTTTGTAATCCTGGGAATTGCAGTTTCACAAGGTCTTGGAGCATGCTACAAACTACACATCCCAGGATTCCATTACGGTTCCTCCATACCCTTCCCTGAATTGTCCAGCCCCAGGATACTCTTAAAGTGGGATGGTAGTACTATATATCTCGGTGGTGTGAAAGGACCCCATTCGTTGGGCGGGCGGGAGGGAGCCAGGCCCTGCTTTCTTCCAGGAGGATGAATTCCAGAGTATCAGGGTCCAGTCTTGCAGTCATGGGAAAGGGAGACTGTTATTTCATGCTAAGCAATCTTCCCAAGTATGTATGTGTTGTGATCTATCTATCTATATAGATATATGTGTGTGTGTGTTGATATATATACACACACATACACACATACATATGCATGCATACTTATATCTATGACAGGGTGACTTGTTTTGAGTTGGGCCTGGCTCTGGCAAGTCCAGAAATGACCCCGGATCTGCAGCATCCTTTCCATCCATCCCTCGGATCCCAGAGTATGTCCAAGGATTGGGGTTGTTGGCATCATCTTCTTATGATCTCACTCTGGCTTGGCTTCTCCCTGCTTTAACTTCAGCCTCCGGCAGCCACATATATTATTTACTAGCTGTCCCCTGCCACGTGTTGCTGTGACCCTCAGAAAACAGAGGAATTTCAGGCATGAAACAATAGACAGAAGAGACATATGGAAGGGACATTGATAGATGGAACAGAAGATAGGTGGATAGAACATGGATAGGTAGGTAGGTCAGAGGACACACACACATATCTAAGGGGCCAAATGGGGCTGGACTGGATGGCCTTTGGGGCTCCTTTACAACTGGTTGGCCATCTGTTGGGTAGGCTTTCATTGTATCTTCCTTTACTGCCCAATGAGGTTGGACTGAATGGCCTTTGGGGCTCCTTTCCAACTGGATAGTCATCTGTCGGGAGGGCTTTGATGGTGTCTTCCTTTGCTGCAAAAAGTGGTTGGGCTGGATGGCCTATGGGGCCCCTTTAAATACCATGGCTCAATGCTGTGGAATAATTCCATGGTGTAGACCAGGTAGGGGCGGACTTGGGTCTTCCAGGGGTTTTGGATTCCAACTCCCACAATTCCTAACAGCCTTTTGGGGTTGGAGTTGTTTTTGTTGGTGTGTTTTTCAGTGTTTTTATGAGTGATGGTCACTTGTAGGCCTGATAGGTGTCATGTGTCCAAATTTGGTGTCAATTCATCCAGTGGTTTTTGAGTTATGTTAATCCCACAAACTAACATAACATTTTATTTGTATAGATTTATTTACTTATTTATTTATTTGCTTACTATATTCATACCCCACTCTCCTCACCCCGAAAGGGGACTCCGAGCGGCTTACAGATTATGACATAAATTCAGTGCCGCATGATACTTACAAATAATAAATATAACATCTCAAATTATAAAAGTTAAAACATATAAATACCATAAAACAGATTATAAACCTAGAGCCAAGTCCCACCGTCATCATTAAAGCTTCTACAGGCTTTGTAGTTAGGAGCCTGAGTATGGGAAGCATAGAGATAGTGTTTTTAGAGATATGGGAGGAGAGAGAAAAGACAGCCAATCGTTTCTGTTTGATTCAGTTTCCAACCAGATTTTTCTTGGTTTTGGAGGGGGGAAGGGGTGCAAGAGGAGTCCTCTTAAGACTTTTCCTTTTGTTGCACGGAACTGTTTCATTCAGATTGACTATCTCTCCTTGTTTGTTATTGTATGTGTGTTGATAGAAGAAAAGAGAAAGTTGTGTTGCCTTGTCATGTGCCTTTGGATCCCTTCTGTTAAATTTGCCTTTGCAGAGTTTCTGGTTGTACAAAGCAGTGAAATTGTGTAGCAGATGTGCAGTTGGTGGTCATGCCATGGAAAAGACCCATAGCTGGAATGTGTATTCAGTAGGAGACTTACAAGTGAAGAGTGTATGAGGTATAACACATTGGAGTTGCTCTTAGTATGTCGAGACAAAATTGCTTTGATGTTCTATCTGGTCTAATATTGAAGCACTATAGTTAAAGGTTTCCCCTTTACATTACGTCTAGTAGTGTCCAACTTTGGGGGTGGTGCTCATCATCTCAATTTCTAAGCCAAAGAGCCGGCGTTGTCCGTAGATATCTCCAAGGTGATGTGGTCAGCATGACTGCATGGAGCACTATTACCTTCCCGCCAAAGTGGTACCTATTGATCTACTCACATCTGCATGTTTTCGAACTGCTAGGTTGGCAGAAGCTGGGCTAACAGCAGGAACTCACCTTGCTCCCCAGATTCAAACTGCTGACCTTTTGGCCAGCAAGTTCAGCAGCTCAGTGGTTTAACCCGCTGTGCCACTGGGGGCCACAAGTAGTATATTTGTGCTATATTTATTTTCAACTTGTGCTCATCTTTTTGTTCTGCTACTCCTATTATAACTAGCTAATAATAATAATAATAATAATAATAATAATAATATCTATTTAGCACAAACTGAGTCCTTCACAAATCTTATCTCAGTGTTCTTCCCAATATCGTCACAAGATGTTTGTATGTCTTTATGCCTCCAAGGAAGAGGGGCTGACCAAGGGCAAGATGGATGGATGACATCCTTGAAGTGACTGGATTGACCTTGAAGGAGCTGGGGGTGGTGACGACCGACAGGGAGCTCTGGCGTGGGCTGGTCCATGAGGTTAAAAAGAGTCGGAAACAACTGAACAAATGAACAACAACATGCCTCCAAGTTGTCTGTTGACTTATGGTAATCTCATAGGATTTTTCCAGTCAAGGAATACTCAAAGATGGCTTTAGTACTTCCTTCCTCTGAAATATAGGCTACAACACCTTGTATTTGTTGGCGATCTCTCCTCCAAGTATTAACCAAAGCTGATCCTGCTTAGCTTTTAAAATCAGGTGAGATCCAGTGCTTTTAGGAGATATTCAGGACATGGATGCCAGTATTCTTTCTTCACTTTTTCATGTGTGTTTGTGTTGGCTGACACTAGTAGCTTCCTTAGCAAATTCAGTCAGCCCAAGGTAATTTTTGAACTGGGGGCTTCTGACTTTTTCTAGCTCATACATATGCAAACATGTTGTCATAAATGTATATATTATGTTTTTAAACAGACGGATGGCCATGCAGCAAGGGGAGTTTGCAATACTAGTTCAGTCTTGCTTCATTTTAATGTCACCTGTGGAAAATACTTACTTTTCTCTCCATCCCTGCTATATATGTAGAAATGGCTTCTTTTGAATTTCAAGTACGTGTGTGACGTGTTGTCTATCTCTCTGAATGAGAAGGAGAGACAGACAGCAACGTTTTAAGCTCCCTAATGCATATTAATGCATATTTTGGATGACATAAATGAACATGAATAAATTATAAGGGCGATCTATAGATGACAAAATGCTGCCTCAGTGTTGTTGTTTTTTCCAGTAAGGAAGGGTTAGTTTCATACTGTTTTGGTTGTGTCAGGAGCGATTTGAAAAACTGCAAGTCGCTTCTGGTGTGAGAGAATTGGCCGTCTGCAAGGATGTTGTCCAGGGGACGCCTGGATGTTTTGATGTTTTTACCATCCTTGTGGGAGGCTTCTCTCATGTCCCTGCATGAGGAGCTGGAGCTGATAGAAGGAGCTCATCCGCACTCTCCCCGGATTCGAACCTGCGACCTGTCGGTCTTCAGTCCTGCCAGCACAGAGGTTTAACCCACTGCGCCACAAGCATACTGTTTATGCTTGTGGACAAAAGATATTGTTTGTAAACAAATCTAAAATGTCTTTAGGTTTAAAACTAGTTCAACATATGAAGACAAAACTTTTTGCTCCTCTATTCTCTTACTGAATAGTGCTATTCAGATACTTTACTTACTTACTTATTTAGATGAACCCTCATTGTCTGAGTGTGATGGCCTTCCAAGTGTAGTGTCTTGGCGGTGGATACTTAGGTGACCGTGGAACCCTATTCTTAACCCACGTGTTCTTCCACAGTGAGGACATTGATTTCCAGATCAAAGGTTGTCTTGGTTAGGGTTGGTTTGATGCGCCTTCCTCTTGGCACGTTTCTCCTTTTCGCTCTCCATTTATGCTTCTTCAAATTTCACAGTACTGCTGGTCACAGCTGACCTCTAGTTAGAGAGCTCAAGGGCATGGCTTCTCACTTCTCGGTGTCTATGCCACAGTTTTTGATATAGTACAATGAACAAGCTAAAGACTCCAACAGATGTTTCAACAGAAGATGTATGTTAGGTCAGGGTTATGATACATGTTAACATCTGCTATCCAAGAAAGGATGACTTGTTTTTAAAATGTGTGCTTGGAGCACTATTTGCTTCTGTTAAATTGGATAAGGAGGAAGCGGCCTGAGATCAGATCAGAATGTTAGTCTATTGACTTCAGTGCTCATGGAAGGCCTTGTCCAGGGTTCCCGGCAGAAGCACGTCTTAGTTCTGTCTGGACAATCTTCCAATTTAATTTGTAATTTTCCACAGGCAGAGTAAAGTCTGTCACTAAGCTATGGCTTTTAAAGTTTTATGTAGCGAACTGTTCAAATTGTGGTTCTTATCTGATTTTTTACAACCAGACCAGATTTCCTCATTTTAGAGGCGGAAAAGAGGTTAAGAAAGATGGGAATATAAGATATTTCCCTAAAGTGGATTTATATGTGCAACACATCACACCTCTCCTTCCTTCAAGCTTGCCCTGGTTACACATCCACAAAGTCCTTCTATGTGTTTAATTCCAGTACTAACAATGGAAACCCTGTTTTTTTGATATAATGGTTAAATGGACCTTCCATTTCCAGAATCGTGTGTGTGTGTGTGTGTGTGTACATGTCTGTCTGTCTGTCAATCAGATGTCAGGGACAAAAATAAATGAATGCTGTGGCCCACATGTTCAGCTAGTAATTTCTCTGGAGCAGGGCTGGGAATCATATGGCCTGCTTGATATAGTAGAATTACTTTATTTTTGGTAATACATAATGTTGCTATTATTTCTCTCCTGCCTATTGTAAGGGATTTGACTTAAATGACATTTTGATTATTTAATTTAAGATATAATTAAATGGTCTATGGACGTCTTTTGTTAATCTGCATTAAACCTTTGGGCTGCTGGACAAACTAATGTCTTTCCTCCTAAGAATTCAAGATATTAATTACCAAAATTTTCCATTTTTCTTTGCTTAACATAAATTAGATTTGTTGTCCTATTAAACATTATTGATTAATAAATATTGTGCAGTGGGGATACGTAATCATCATCATTGTAATATATTATATTTGTTACCCATTTCTTCTAGTGGTTTAAGGCAAGTAACAACAAAGTCCATACACGAACATAAAACACATACAATAAAATGCATAGATCAAAACACATTACACACTATTATCAAAAGCATACACCAAACACAAGAGAAAAATCCATCATACAGCAGCAATAGAATGTAGATTCAAAACCCAGTATTCAAAGCTGATTGAGTAGGCCTGCTGGAAGATATGGGTCTTAATTTGAGTCTTGAATTCCAATAGATCTTTTAGCTGTTGGAGCTCTTTTGGCAGGTCATTCCACAGTTTTGGGGTGGCTGATGAAAAGTTCCTCTGAGTGACGTCGCTACTCGGGTTCTGACTGGTTGGAGTAAGGGGCAGATTGTGCGGAAGAAGGCATTCTTGTAGGTCACCTGAATCTGAACCATTTAGGGCTTTACACTTCGTATTTTACCCGGAAACAAATTCGCAACCAGTGGAGTGACTATAGTACAGGTGTAAAATGCTCACTCCTAGATGTTCGTGTAAGCCAGTTGTTCCCAACCTTTCTTTGACTAGGGACCACTTGACCAGGGACCACTCTGACCAGGGACCACTCTCCAACATTAGTACCAAAAGGGTTACAAATCAGGTTTTGGTCAACTTTAGATTCGGTTTGGTTATTGGGGGTGCTGATTCAGACAACTGCATTGGATAGACCACATCAGCTCAAGTTTCTGATACAGAACATATGCCATCCAGTAGTCGCCACCTGTTCACCCACAGAAAACCATATTTAATAATCTAGAGCTGATGTGGTAGTAGTAATCTTTCGTGGGTAGTCAGCCTCTTCCCTCCCGACATCCCCGTTGCCTCGGCACTATAAGAGGATTTTTCAAGACCAGTTGCTCTTGTTGCTGCGTGATTTTGAGGCAACAGTGTTGTAATGGTGAGGCCGCAGACCATATTTTCATTCCTACGGATCACTGGTGGTCCACGGACCACAGGTTGGGAACCAATGCTGCAAACAACCTGGCTTCCGTGTTTTGAATCAACTCAAGTTTCTGAACTTGGTTGAGAGGTAGCCCAATGTAAAGTGCATTGCAGAAGTCCAACCTTGAGGTTATCGGTGCATGTACTATCATTTTCAACTCCTCCAAATCTAGGAAGGGGCGCAGCTGGCGTATCAGCCAAAGCTGGTAGTAAGCACTTCTGACTGTCAGATAAACTTGGGCTGACATTTGGAGAGATGGATCCAGGAGTGCTCCTAAGCTGCAAACACAGTCTTTCAGGGGGCGTTAACCGCATCCAGTATTTGGTTGATACATCATCACCCCAGGTTAGGACCCTTGATTGCAAGAACAAATATTTGGACTGTATTGTTGGTGTTGGACAGAGATGCAGAGAAGGTGGTCTTCACTAGGCCCACATCTTAACTGCTAACGGTAAGGGTTCATTACACCATACTATGAGATTGAAAGTGCTTGCGAATTGCTCAAGATCACACAATATGTACACAACAGAGGTTGTTCAAACCCTAAACCACACAGTGTTTCACAAAAATAACAATTTTAATCCCAGGCCTCTTAAAATGTATTACTTAATTTCATCAAAGCATTAATTTTTACTTCTAGACAACCTTAAAACAGTTATTCCCAAAGAACCTTCCATGTGTTCTTATTTATTAAAAATAACGAAATATTTAAATATTTAAAAAACGAAGAAACAGAGTATGATTACATATATTTTACTATATTCTCTCTCTCTGTGTGTGTGTGTGCCAGTCCCCTATCAAAAAGTGCCATAGTCATGACTTGATAAAGAATGCCCTTGTTTCCTTCTAAGTCCTTCTAAGTCCAACAAAATGGCAAAATTGAGATTGATTGGAAACCTGGGCAGTTGTTTGCCCTGTTGGCTAAGCGCATCGGCCTCTGTTGTTGTTGTTGTTGTTCCTCACATTGTAACATGTCAGAATGGTGGTTAATGTGCATCTGCATGAAGTTAGAAGCTGCCAGTGTTTCAAGAGATTTTTCCAAGGTCATCTAAAAATCCCAAAGCTCTTTGCAGGCTGAACCATACACTCTAATTACTCTGTGTTTTTACTGCTGTTAATATCTTTGAAACGATTATCTCACTCGTGAGTATTATGGCTTCATAATGTAGAATTCTGTTTTATATGTTAGATTGCTGAAGCCCCCTCTTTTAAAATGATGAGAAGGCAAGAGTCCCTTCAGTAATTAACTATACGGACAAATTGCTACCACTGTGCCTACAATGGTGCTGGGACATTATAAAGGGAAGAAAGTGCATCTGTTTTACCAGGACTAAATGGAAGTCCAGGTAGGGAATGAATAATAGTAGTTGGGAAATGATCTTTCCAGGGATTCAAGGTCATGCCGAGCCACAATTGACACCTGAGTCTCTGATGTTTCAACACAAAGCTACTATACTTATGAGAAGGAAAGAAACGGAATATGCTCAGTTCTACCAGCTTTAGTTTGTAAACATGATTCATTTTTAGAGCAGGAGCCACACAGTAAACAAGAAGAGAGAAAGAAGTCGTATAAGGAAACAAACATCAGAAATCCATCCCACTTATCAGTCATGTAGCTCTCCGTTGTCTTCTCACAATTCCCAAAGACACACAGATTCTGGGACTAAAATAGCATCAATGAAATATCTGCAGCTCAGTTAGCAAAGGTTGGTGGCTGTGTTTCTCATGATGGTATTACTTAGCAGTCTTCTCTTTGGGGAAAACTTCACCTTAACTTTAATTTGTGATAATAGTATTTTAGTACATTCACTACCTTTACTCCCTAATGGCACTGTTAGGGTTGTATTTTAATCCACAGCTATTGCTATGTTTTATTTGGTATTTTTATTTAAACTAAAAGGGGTTTTATGCTGTTTTATATATACTGTATATACTCGAGTATAAGCCTAGTTTTTCAGTCCTTGTTTTAAGCTGAAAAAGTCTCCCTCGGCTTATACTCGAGTCAAAGTTTTTTTTTATTATTTTACTCTATTATTATTATTATTATTATTATTATTATTATTACATTAATCATTTCACTCTATTATTATTACATTTATTATTTTACTCTATTATTACTGTTATTATTATATTTCCATTATTTTACTCTATTATTATTGGAAGGATATGTAAACACATTTATACTCAAGGTTAGAATAATGCTTTAATCAGAGGACGGTCTTATCTTAACTTACAGTTTTATTCAAAAACATTTAACCTACCGATGCCTCTATTAATGCAAAGTTATTGGTATCTATTTTTATTTTGAAAGTTACCAGCAACTGCTGCATTTTCCGCCCTCGGCTTATACTCGAGTCAATCCGTTTTCCCAGTTTTTTGTGGTAAAATTAGGTACCTCGGCATATTCGGGTCGGCTTATACTCGAGTATATACAGTATTTGTTCTATGTAATTTGACATTGTTATATGTGCTTGTGTATATATGTATATGTGCCCAAGTTTCTTTCGAGAGATGGTAGCGGGATATAAATAAAGTTGTTGTTATTATTATTATTATTTTATTATTATTATTGTTTACACACATTTTAGGTAGATATTTTTTCTTTCCTTTTCATTTTTCTAAGTTTCCCTCACTTGCACATTTGAACTTTTAGATGATTTCATTCTGCCCCTGCTTAACTTTCTGCTTTAACTTCTCTAAATACTCCTTCTAGAGCTTTGCCACCAGCCATTTGTATAATCCAGTCCCTTTGCGTAAGAAGCGTTTTAAGACATCTCTGATTTCATATATTTCCCTACAGTAATAGAGTCATACATTTTAATGTAGTATATTTCTTCTCTCCTCTTTCCAAATCCCTCTTTCTTCCCATTCTAGTGTTTTTGCTTCTTTAATTTGTAATCCTATGAATATGTTTGCCTCTATTATGTATTTTAAGTCAATATTTTTACGTTTATACAGTACTTTTTATAGGTGCTTATAGAACAAAATCATAGGCTGGAGATACACTATCAAATAATGCAGTTTCAGTATGCAATTTAACTGCATTGAACATGATTATATGAATCTACACTGCAATATAATCCACTTTAATGCATTCTGAAATAGCATTATGTGGCAGTGTAGATCCAGTAATAGAGATGGAAGAGACTACAAGTGCTATCCCATCCAATACCCCACCATGCATTAATACTTTTATTATCTCAGAATTTTTATTTTATTTTTTTTGTAATTCTTCCCTAGCTTTAATCTAGTGGTCGGAAACATTGTGTGGAAGCTGTGGTTTTCTAGCACCCTTTCCATTGCTTCCACACAGCAGGAGCAACTCCAATCATTGGCTTTTATTTAAATAAACAGGTGGGAAGTATAGGTAACACGATATAATAGGGAAAATTGCCCTAAGCCATCCTTAAAATACGCTTCATGCAAGCAATTGCAAAAATTGAATTCAAAATTGAACCCTATAATGGAATGAAAATCTTTATAGAAACAGGTATTGTCAAGGTTGGTAAATTGTTTACATAGGAATAGTAAAGCTAAATGTAATAGTGTCAACTAGAGCAGGTCCTTAAATCAATGGAAACTTGAAAAGTTAGTACTTATGATTAAATGGATCTTCATGATTGGGACTAGCAAATGGGTCTAGCCTTAAGTTTTAAAACAAAAATATTTTAATTCATTTACAGGGTAACATTAGCACAGCATAGATGTCTTTGTATAATTTTAGTATGTTTTCGTATTTTTGTGGGGAAAAAACCTAAACAAAATAACGTTCTTATAAAAGGCCTTTCTCCTTCAACATTGAGCACCTGCAATTGTGCTCAAAGTGAAAAAGTACGCAGAGGTTGTGTCCTGGCACTTACCCTTTAAAACAAAATTAGTTGTCGCTCTGCCTGCTTGGCGGCATCTTGCAGATACCTTCCCGAAATGCTTTTAAAATGGTAAAGCTGTATGGTGGTACATCATATTGTAGTAGACCAACTCATTGTCAGTTCTGTCTTTAGTGAGGATGGATAGCCCTCGCTCTCAGTTCATTTGTTTTCTAGGGGGAAGAATTCTGAGCCAATTGGGCTTTTAAGTACTTGGCAGGTGTTCAAAGCTGGCTCGATTCTTCCTTTCATCTCTCTGACATAATATAGGTAACTGATGCATTTTTTCCACAAAGCCACCAGGGAATTTTTGTTGTGTTATTTGACTTTTATGAAAATCTGCATGGATGCAGCAATAATACTCTGTGGCAGTGGTTCCCAAACTTTTTTTTACCCCTTTGATCAGGGACCACTTGAACTGGGACCACTTTGACCAGAGACCACTCTCCAACATTAGTACTAAAAGGGTTACAAATCAGTTTTTGGTCAACTTTACATTCGGTTTTGTTATTTGGGGTGCTGATCAGAAAATTGCATTGGATAGACCACATCACCTCTAGTTTCTGATACAGAACATATGCCATTCAGTAGTTGCCATCTGCTTGCCCACAGAAAAACCATATTTAATAATCTAGAGCTGATGTGATAGTAGTAATTTCATGGGTAGTGAGCCTCTCCCCTCCTGACATCCCCATTGCCTCGGCACTATAAGAGAATTTTGTGAAACCAGTCGCTCTCATTACTACATGGTGTCGAGGCAACGGTGTAGTATTGGTGAAGCTGCAGACCATATTTTTGTTCTTGGCAACCACTGGTGGTCCATGGACCACAGGTTGGGAACCACTGCTCTATGCAATTCCAAGAGCCTTGAAAAACTGAGAAAGTTTTTTGCATTTGTTGGGTTGGAACTGTGGAACGAAAGGGACATGGACAACAGCAACAAATTTGCCAGGAGAGAACTGTATGAAAGTGCCAATTTGAAATAACCCCAAAGTAAAAACAACCAAGGCTAATATCTACACTACCATGTAATCCAGTTCAAAGCAGATAATCTGGATTCAGAAACTGGATATATGGCAATATAGATGGGGCCTAAGTAGCCTACAATTCAATAGTGTGTAAAAAAGAATGGTTTCCATTGAGCCAGTCCCTGCCCTTATCTTGTAGCAACATGAAAATCAAATCAGGTCTGATTTATTCATACTTTGGGTTGTCTGATTTAGTCAACAAGACTACTTTTAAAGAAGTTGGGATTCAGAGTTGCATTTGTTCTGATAAACATTTAATGGGAGAGGTTTGACCAGAGTAGCAGAGTTAAACACGGAAAAATGAGAATACTGTATGTCAAATTAAGAAATGCTTAGCTGTGCCCTTCTGAAATCATACCATACATTCCTGTTTGCAGGACATACAATGTAAGAATTAAAATATGCAGAAATGGTTGAATGAACAAGAGTTTAAGTTGTAAATAAGTTATGAAATGACTGCTGGGCAAAATTTCCACATTTTAATATTCAAAATTCCTGGTTGGGGCTTCGGCATGAAATACAACCCTCTCTCTTCAATAAATGTACAGGCGATCCGAAATAGCACCTGGCAAGTGAGTCATTACTTGCATGCGTAGCCACCAGTAATAGTCCATGGGATGGTATCGAGTATAGGGAGAGGGAGAAGTCAGAGCGTGAGTGATGCTCTCAATGACAGGAGAAAGGTCTGTGGAGCCGCTTTGGCAGTATGTCTCCATCTTGGCCACTTGCTCATCAAAATACTTCCGCCCATAATCCTGGCGCACTGTTTCAGGCATCTCTTCCCACATCTTTTCGGCAGTGGCCTTGATTCCTTCGGAACTGTACAGGCTTGTGCCTGCAATGAAATTTCCAGGTTCCACGATGCAGACCTTGACCTCATGGGGTTGCATCTCATAGCGCAGACAGTCAGAGAAGGCTTCCACTGCAAATTTGGTGATGCAGTAAGGGGAGCGAGCAGGGCTTGCCATTCGTCCCAGCATGCTGGTTATATTCACCACACGGCCCTTAGCCCTCCGGATGAGAGGCAGGAAGGCCTTTGTGGTGCGGACGGTCCCCCAGAGATTCACCTCAGCCAATTTTTTATAGGTGTCCATGCTGGTGAACTCTACCTCCCCAAAAGTGGAGATCCCAGCGTTGTTGACTATACCCCACAGTCCAGCCTGTGGGTTCTTCAGAGAGCCAGTCACATGGTCCAGTGCACGCGCCACGTCTTCATTGCTACAGACATCGAGCTGAATGGTTCTCATGCGATCACTTTTCATGGCATCCAGGTCTTTGGAGCCTCCCTTGCCTTGCGCTTTCTGTAGGCAGCCAGCATAGACAATGAAGCCCTTTCCATGCAGGTGCTTGGCCAGCTGGAACCCAAATCCAGAGTCACAACCGGTGATGAGGACAGGTCGCTCGCCAATCTTTTCTACTTCTGTGCCATAGGAGCGCTGGCCCCTCAGGTTCATGACAAAAGAACAAAATTTTGGAAGAGACCAATGTCTGCTGGTAGTTTTTCTGAAGTGTTGGGCTTTCATAGCTGGCTGAGCAAGAGCTAAGGAGATGCGTGTATCAGCTAGGATGATGGCTGCCATGGGTGGATGTCTGTGTACTACATTTCTCTGGACTCTACATGGAAATCCATGGAAATATTGTTTCTGTGGCTATGGTGTTGTTCACTTTGAATTTGTCCCCAAAGCAGTGGGTACATATATTAAGGAACACATATGCATAAATTAAGTCTAGTTGAAAAAAAGTCACAAGGTTGTGGAAATAAATGCCTAAAGATATATTTTTAAAATGAGCTAAAATAAAAAGTTTGCTGTTTTTAAAATAATTTTCATTGTTGCATTTAAGAGCCAGGAGTTTTCTTCCATGATGGAACCTGAAGAAGAAAAAACAGAATTATTAGATGGTCATAATATGCAAGCAATGACCAAGTCCAGTCCTGTTTTGTTTCAGTACTGTTACTATAGGTGAGGGTTGGACAACTAAGGACCATCTGGATAAGAGTCATTTCCCACTCATCCATCCAGATATTACTGTGTGCTTCAGGAAACCCTCCAAATAAAACCAATGTGATTGGAAGGTCACTTGCAATTTTTTTTTAAAAAAATCAATTTGGGGCTAAGACAAAGTGTATGTGTGGATGGCCTGGTTTAGAGGATGATCCTGTCTCTTGGGGTGTCTGGCAATGCATTTCTTCTGTTTCTTTGTGAAATACATAGTCTCTGGGGGCTGCATGTGGGACATCATCTTTGTGTTGCCCACTCCTATTCTATGCTGTGATTTCTAACTATGCTTAGTAAGAATTGTGTTGTTGTTCATTCGTTCAGTCGTCTCCGACTCTTCGTGACCTCATGGACCAGCCTACGCCAGAGCTCCCTGTCGGCCGTTACCACCCCCAGCTCCCTCAAGGTCAGTCCAGTCACTTCAAGGATGCCATCCATCCATCTTGCCCTTGGTCGGCCCCTCTTCCTTTTGCCTTCCACTTTCCCCAGCATAATTGTCTTCTCTAGGCTTTCCTGTCTCCTCATGATGTGGCCAAAGTACTTCAACTTTGTCTCTAGTATCTTTCCCTCCAGTGAGCAGTCAGGCTTTATTTCCTGGAGGATGGACTGGTTGGATCTTCTCGCGGTCCAAGGCACTCTCAGCACTTTCCTCCAGCACCACAGCTCAAAAGCATCAATCTTCCTTCGCTCAGCCTTCCCTAAGGTCCAGCTCTCACATCCGTAGGTTACTACAGGGAATACCATGGCTTTGACTAGGCGGATCTTTGTTGCCAGTCTGATGTCTCTACTCTTCACTATTTTATCGAGACTGGACATTGCTCTCCTCCCAAGAAGTAAGCGTCTTCTGATTTCCTGGCTACAGTCTGCATCTGCAGTAATCTTTGCACCTAGAAATACAAAGTCTGTCACGGCCTCCACGGTTTCTCCCTCTATTTTCCAGTTGTCAATCATTCTTGTTGCCATAATCTTGGTTTTTTTGACGTTTAGCTGCAACCCGGCTTTTGCGCTTTCTTCTTTCACCTTGATTAGAAGGCTCCTCAGGTCCTCCTCGCTTTCGGCCATCAGAGTGGTGTCATCTGCATATCTGAGGTTGTTAATGTTTCTTCCAGCAATTTTCACCCCAGCTTTGCATTCATCCAGCCCCGCACATCGCATGATGTGTTCTGCATACAAGTTAAAAAGGTTGGGTGAGACGATGCAGCCTTGCCGTACGCCTTTCCCAATCTTGAACCAGTCTGTTGTTCCGTGGTCAGTTCTGACTGTTGCTACTTGGTCCTTGTACAGATTCCTCAGGAGAGAGACAAGGTGGCTTGGTATGCCCATCCCACCAAGAACTTGCCACAATTTATTATGATCCACACAGTCAAAGGCTTTAGAATAGTCAATGAAGCAGAAGTAGATGTTTTTCTGAAACTCCCTGCCTTTCTCCATTATCCAGCGGATATTGGCAATCTGGTCTCTCGTTCCTCTGCCTTTTCTAAACCCAGCTTGAACATCTGGCAACTCTCGCTCCATGTATTGCTGGAGTCTTCCTTGCAGGATCTTGAGCATTACCTTACTGGCATGAGAAATAAGGGCCACTGTACGGAAGTTTGAGCAGTCTTTCGCATTTCCCTTTTTTGGTATGGGGATATAAGTTGATTTTTTCCAGTCTGATGGCCATTCTTGTGTTTTCCATATTTGCTGGCAAATGGCATGCATCACCTTGACAGCATCATCTTTTAAGATTTTAAACAGTTCAGCTGGGATCCCATCATCTCCTGCTGCCTTGTTGTTAGCAATGCTTCTTAAGGCCCATTCAACCTCACTCCTCAGGATGTCTGGTTCTAACTCATTCACCACACCGTCAAAGCTATCCTCGATATTGTTATCCTTCCTATACAGATCTTCTGTATAGTCTCGCCACCTTCTCTTGATCTCTTCAGCTTCTGTTAGGTCCCTGCCATCTTTGTTTCTTATCATACCAATTTTTGCCTGAAATTTACCTCCAATGTTTCTAATTTTCTGGAAGAGGTCTCTTGTCCTTCCTATCCTGTTGTCTTCTTCCACTTCCATGCATTGCTTATTTAAAAATAGTTCCTTATCTCTTCTGGCTAACCTCTGGAATTGCGCATTTAACTGGGCATATCTCCCCTTTTCACTGTTTCCTTTTGCTTTCCTCCTTTCTTGGGCTACTTCCAGTGTCTCAGCAGACAACCATTTTGCCTTCTTGGTTTTCTTTTTCTTTGGAACGTACTTTGTTGCCGCCTCCTGAACAATGTCTCGGACTTCTGTCCATAGTTCTTCTGGGACTCTGTTTACTAAATCTAGTCCTTCAAATCTGTTCTTCACTCCCACTGTATATTCGCTAGGAATGTTAGTGAGATCATATCTAACTGGTCTGTGTATTTTCCCTGATCTCTTTAGTTTTATTCTAAATTGGGCAATAAGAAGTTCGTGATCTGAGCTACAGTCAGCCCCAGGTCTTGTTTTCACCGACTGGATGGATGTCCGCCACCTTTGGCTGCAAAGGATGTAGTCAATCTGATTTCGGTGTTGACCGTCTGGTGAGGTCCATGTGTAAAGCCGTCTTTTAGGTTGTTGGAAGAGAGTATTCGTTATACACAGCGAGTTTTCCTGGCAGAATTCTATCAGCCTGCGTCCCGCTTCATTTTGTTCTCCCAGACCATGCTTGCCTGTGATCCCAGTTGTCATTTGACTTCCCACCTTGGCATTCCAGTCTCCTGTAATGAAAATAATGTCTCTTTTTGGTGTATTATCCAGTAGGTCCTGCAGATCCTCATAGAACTGATCTACTTCTGCTTCTTCAGCAGCTGTGGTTGGGGCGTATATTTGGATCACTGTGATGTTGAAAGGCTTTCCTTGCACTCGAATTGAGATCATTCTGTCATTTTTTGGGTTGTATCCAAGCACCGCTTTAGCGAATTTCTTATTAATTATGAAGGCTACTCCATTTCTTCGATGTTCCTCTTGTCCACAGTAGTAGATCTGGTGGTCATCTGATGTGAAGTGGCCCATTCCAGTCCATTTCAGTTCGCTGACCCCCAGAATGTCTATCTTTAGTCTTGACATCTCACCAATAACAACATCCAATTTGCCCTGGCTCATAGATCTTACATTCCAGGTTCCTATGGTGTGTTGATCTTTAGAGCATCGGATTCGTCGTTCGCCTCCAGTACCGTCGGCCGCTAGCCTTCCTTTCGGCTTTGAGCTAGCTGCGTCATCACATCTGGGGCTAGTTGAACTTATCCTCTGCTCCTCCCCAGTAGCATTTTGGCCATCTTCCGACCTGGGAGTCCCATCTTCCAATGGCATACCGACATATCTCTGGTTGTACTGGTCCATTTAGTTTTCTTGGCAAGGATACTGGAGTGGTTTGCCATTGCCTTCCCCAGGGATCACACTTGGTCTGACCTCTCTGCCACAACCGTCCCGTCTTGGGTGGCCCTTCACGGTTTCGCTCATGACATCATTGAGGTGCTCAAGCTCCAGCGCCCCGACAAGGCGGTGATCCTTTGCTGGAGAGTAAGAATTGTATTACTGTATAAATAGTACTACTAAAAATATCTTGCGGATATCCTCTGTGTCTTCCACTTCTGTAGCCTGTTTTCCTCCTCACTTTAACTGGGAAAAACTAATGAGGTTGTAATTGTCCTCAACTATGCATTTATAAGCGTACATACTGAAATTTTAGAAGTATCTGCTTTCTTCCAAAAGCTCTATCTAGAAACACAGCGGGGGTGGTGGTGGTAATCTGTTTAATGGTACCGTGATTTCATCCTTTAAGAGCGGAGCCCCCTTGTGCTGGCAGGTCACAGGTTCGAATCCTGTGAGAGCGCAGATGAGCTCCCTCTATCAGCTCCAGCTCCTCATGCGGGGACATGAGAGAAGCCTCCCACAAGGATGAGAAAATATCAAAACACCCGGGGGTCCCCTGGGCAACGTCCTTGCAGATGGCCAATTTTCTCACACCAGAAGCGACTTTCAGTTTCTCAAGTCACTCCTGACATGATAAAAAAGTCCTTTAAGAGGCCTGTGGTGCAGTGATCCCAGAGATTCAATTAATATTGCAAAATGTGCCATAAACAAATACATTAATTCTGCTCATTAACAGCCAAATGATCTGTTCGAGAAACTGTAGCCTTCCCCTTTCAAGACTGGGGATATTGTTGTGTAAGGAGGTTCTAAAAAATTTTGAGCAGCAAAAATAAAAGCACATAAACCCATGCAAACACCAGTTAAGTAGGCATATGTGATCAAAAGAACATGGATCAAAATGTAGCTGGCAGGAACCAGTTAACTGATATCTACAAGGCTATAAGCATAGTACAAGGCTATGAGCACTCACTGTCCCCATGCAGACTCTCAAATGAGTGTAGAGGGGCCCTTCCACACAGCTATATAACCACAATATCAAGGCAGATAATCCACAATATCTGCATTGAACTGGGTTATCTGAGTTCACACTGCCATATAACCCAGTTCAGTGTGGATTTTATACAGCTGTGTGGAAGGGGCCTGCATCATTATCTTCTGAGATTTAGAATATCAGAATATTTTCCCCTTTAAAGAGGTGTGTAGTGCAGGGCAGGATATCAGGAGGGTCTGCCCTCAAAGTCTGATTGAACCAGTTGGCTTCTAAATGGCTTGAGATACTCCTCTGGCAGTAAAGAGTGACACTTTTGCCGAAGTCTTGGCGTTATTGGTTCATTTTCACTCCCTGCTCAGTTTCCAGAGTTGGGGACATGACTAGGGAATACCACGCTTCCTCAGAGCGCCTGAGAAGCATGGATTAGTTCCAGGTTTTGCAGTCTATTTATACATGGGCATCTGCAGGAATTTGGGGATGGGAGTGGGAGAAGAAGGTTGCACAGTGGTACATTAACACCTTTCCATTTTCCTTGAGTGTATGCATAAAGGTAACTAGGGAATATTGCTTGTTATACCTGTAAAACAAATTATCCTCTCTTCTTTGCATCTCTTTCATGTGATTTCACTGTGCCCTTGATAGATTTAAAAAAAAAACCTCATGGGTAACTGTGTTACTTGTAGGTCAATCATCCAAGAATGTATAAGAACAAGTTGCTAAAACTTAGTGCAATTCTCCGAGACTGAGACATGTCAGCCCTGCTTTAAGCTTGAGGTCCAGGTCAGATAGTCCTCCTAGTCTCTGTTCTTGTGACTGACTCCACATTTAACTCGCACATGGAGAACTGGGTGAATCCCAGTTTGGGAGATGAGTAGGAGCAAAACACAGTCTGCTGGTGCTTCAACAACTTGTGATTCCCAGCTTTGAGTATTCTCATCAATGACTCCATCTACATTGTCATACAGTATAATGCAGTTTCAGAATGCTTTAACTGGATTAAACTGGATTATAGGAATCCACATGGCCATATAATGTAGTTCACTGCAGTTAAACTGCATTCTGAAACTGCATTATATGTCAGTGTAGATGGGGACAGTGATACTGGAGAGGGAACGAAGGAGGACTACTTGTGGAAGGGAACTTGATGGGGCTGGGAATTGTCCCACCACCCTAATCACTTCTGCACATCATCTTTTTATAATTACCTAGAGTTTATTTCTGAACAGAACTATATAGAATTGCACACTGTATCACTTAAATTTGCAAGGACAGAATGCAAGTTCTCATTAATTTTTTCTGCATTTACAACCAGCTTTTCTTTCACAAAAATTGGATTCCTGTATTTCCTTTTTCAGAAGAACATATAAGACCAACCAGCAAGATAAATATATTATTTATATAAATATAAATATAAACAAGGGCGGTAACACAACGGCCTTTATTGGCATACTCTAACAAAGTAAGGAGCCCCAGGTGGCGCAATAGGTTAAACTCTTTTGCTGGCAAGACTGAAGACCAGCAGGTCGGAGGTTCTAATACAGGGAGAGCGTGGATGAGTTCCCTCCATCAGCTTCAGCTCCCCATGCGGGAACATGGATGGTAACACATTAAAACATCCGGGCATCCCCTGGGCAACGTCCTTGCAGACAGCCAATTCTCTAACATCAGAAGCAATTTGCAGTTTCTCAAGTCGCTCCTGACACACACAAAAAACTAACAAAGTCACAGCACAGGCGTGTATAACAAAAAGAAATCAGAGATAAAAAGAAAAAAAATATTTAAAATGATGAATCTCAAGAATAAATCTTGCCACAGTCACACAAAACAATGCATCAGAGTTGTTCAGAAGGTATAGAATTCTATAACTCTCTTGCCACTGAGAACACTTAACAAAAAATGGATTCCTGTATTTCATCCATATCTTATATCTGAGGCACATAAACAAGCATGGTCAAGTGATTTGACAGAAACAAAGTCAAAAGAACAAACCCTTTTAGAATGTTCCATTTTTTGCTTCTCTCATCCAAAAGAACTGAAGGCAACATATTACATCATGCATTAGAACAATGGCAGTAATACAGGCAGTCCTCAAGTTACACACATCCGACTTACAAACACCTCATAGTTAAGTATGGGGTGAGACAACAGGAAGTGAGAGAAATCTAACCTTAGGAAAGGAAAATCACTTCTGAAAGAGGCAATAGAGTGTACAGTTTGTATTGATTGCCAGTGTTAAGGATCATTGCACATGTTGTGGGACATTTATTTTTTTAACTTAGTTCCCTAGATTTCTTGACATAACAGTTAAAAATGGCTAAGAGCACCCAATATGCCCAGCTGCAGTTACAAAGTACTGTAGTGGGACTCCTTTTTAATCCTCTTGTGTTCTTGGATATTCCCAATCATATTTACATGATCCTTTGAATCAACTTCTTTCTGATCTCAGATGTTTTCAGTTTTTCTTTTTTACTTTACTGTCAAACACCACTTTTGAACCTTAGCAGATTACACTAACGTCAATACTAAAATGGCAAAAAGCTTTATCTTCTGATATATCTATAGATCAGACCACTAGAAAAAGATAGTCTGTTTCCTCATCAGTTGGCTGCCTTATCCTCATTTACTCTCTCCCTTCATTTAGAGGAGGCAGCTGTTGAGTGAAGTCAATAAAAGACTACAGATTGGGCAGAGAAATAAGGAAGGTGGCCAACGCTTCCCAGGCATTAATCACATTTATTTATGTACCCTCTTTCAGTGACACAGATCCAGTAGGTGGTGAAATATAAGATGTATTTGGAGCGCAATTGGTGAATTATAGCTGATTTACTATTGAATATGTGTTCTGTCACCACATGCAGCCATATGTCTGCCTTGTCTTTGCCACAGGCAGTCCCACTCCCAACATCTTGTCTTTTGTATTTATTGTGCAGCAAAGCGATTATTTTTTGCAGTCTATCCTAGTTATTGTACTATGTTCTTTGAAGAAACATAGTGGTATGACATAGAAGAATCATATGAAGACTTAAAAAGTTATGTATCCCCTTGAAGTGTAAGAAAGCAGGAATAATAAGGAGGACCAGGCATGTAGCTGGGGGGGGGGGGCTTGAGGGGCTTCAGCCCCCCCCCCCCCCCCGAAATTCTCATGGTGGTTCGCGAAAAGGCCTTACTGGTGCATTATTTAAACTGTTATGTTTATTCATATCATGATCTGATCACCATACTCAATATATCCCATATGCATGGGGGTATTGGGGTAATGATACAAAAGGTTTGCTAGGCTAGACCCTCTTTCACTCAGACTCAGCCCCCCCGCGAAACTCAGCCCCCCCGAAACCTCCTTGAAAATTTTTTAGCCCCCCCCCCCCGAAACGAAATGGGCCTGAGGAGGACCATTCCGTGTTGAACCTTTCACTTCTGCCCACTTACCCATGAGGGTCTAGTTCCCCCAATCCCAGGGAACTGAGGGCTGACTGTACATATACTGCAAATGTATTATGTTATGAATAATAGTAGTACTGTGGGTATTAGGCTGAGCTGCAGTACCAGAACTCAAAAGTTTTGCAGCTGAGGCACATGTTGTTGAATGTTTCTTTGGCTGCCCATCATACAAATGTCCAGTGCAGTTCTAGAGGAGAACTGGCTGAGTATACTCTTTATTTGCAAGGGGTCATCCGTGAGACTTTGGTTGAGCTAACCTAGCTACTCTTAACAAATCTCCAAAATCCTCAGAAAAATACAGTACTGTGTTCTCTCACTTATCGCGGGTGTTATGTTCTAGGACCACCCGTAAAAAGTGAAAATCCACAAGTAGGGACTCTATATATATTAGGGGTCCTCAAACTAAGGCTCAGGGGCCAGATACGGCCCTCCAAGGTCATTTACCCAGCCCTTCACAGGGTCAACCTAAGTCTGAAACAATGTGAAAGCACACAACAACAACAATCCTATCTCATCAGCCAAAAGCAGGTCCACACTTCCCACTGAAATTCTAATAAGTTTATATTCGGTAAAATTGTTCTCTATTTTAATTATTGTATTGTTTTAAGTGATTTTTGCCGTACAAATAAAATATGTGCAGTGTGCAAAGAAATTAATTAATTATTTTTCAAGTTATACTCCGTCCCTCCAACAGTTTGAGGGACTGTGACCTGGCCCTCTTTTTAAAAAGTTTGTGGACCCCTGCTATATATGTATATTGAGTTTTGAGGCTGAGGCAGAAGTGAGGAGAGATTTAAAGGCACCACACACCTTTTTTTATTTTTTATTTTTTTGCTATCTATCTTCTTTGCTTTGCAATCTCTTGATTGGCTGCTTCTCTCCCGAGGGGGAGGGTAAAACCCTATTTCACACTCCATCATTGCCAGAAGATGGGATTAGAATGCCACTCTGGGCAACGGTAACCATTCATAAACTGGGAGGCAAAACCCCACAAAACAGCGAGTTCGCAAAAAAGCAAACCGCAAAGTAGCGAGGGACCACTGTAGCTAATGTGTATGAGATTAGCAAACTGCTGAAAAGGAAAAGAAAACATAGGGTTTCTAGACACTCACATCTACAATGCATACACAAAGACAAAATATGTTAATATATAGCAAAAGGTAAAGGTTGTCCCCTGACATTTAAGTCCAGTCATGTCTGACTCTGGGGTGTGGTGCTCAACTCCATTTCTAAGCCGAAGAGCCAGCATTGTCCATAGACACCTTCAAGGTCATGTGGCCGGCATGACTGCATGGAGTGCCGTTAATATATAGATATTTTATATATATATATAGATATATATATATATATATATATATATATATGTTAATATACAGAGAGATCCAAATTTAAGAAAAAAATATTAAACCCTCTGTTGTACTGTAGCCCAGAGACACCTCTCACCCAAAGGCCAGTAGTCCAATTAATAAAGTGTTTATTGAATAAAGAATACAAAAGGGGAGAAAAAGGATTATATCCAAAAGTAGCAAGCAGGATATATCTTGCAATATACAAAATGAGTCAGAGATCAATAAAAGTCTTTCAAGAAAGTCAAGGAAACATCGCAGGAACTAGAAATCCATAAAACATAGAAATAATCCAAGATAAGTTAAGCCGTGGATGGCTGAATAAGTGGATCTAATATCTGTGTTATGTGATAAAATAGCATGAGTCTGTTGGATAGAAAGCTGTGCGTGTTCATTTGCCATTACGTCCAACTTACGGTATATGGGTGCATATGTGCATACTATTATATCCTCATTGGTGAAACTGGCAATCTCTTGGCAGCTAATACTACACCAATGGTTCTTAACCTGTGGGTGCCCAGATGTTTTGTCCTTCAACTCAGAAATCCTAACAGCTGGTAAATGTCTGGGATTTCAGGGAGTTGTAGGCCAAACCACCTGGGGACCTACCGGTTGCGACCTACAGGTACTACATCACTGGTGTGGTTATGTGAGAAGGGGAGTGGTTAGTCAGTAAAGATGTCATTTAATGCAGATGAGGCAAGTGATTGGAGAAAGTGACAGATACAGGTTGCTTAAGAAGTGGCTCCAAGCTGGTATTGAGGGCTGTCAGGGCCAAAGCTGTAAAGGATATTGTGCTTGTCTGTTTATGTATGCAGGATTTGAATACCTGGCTCCCAGGATACTAAAACTGTCGAAGACTGTTTTACAGCCTACTACACTCAACAGTTTGCCACTGTAGAATCCTGGCCCAGATCTCTATTAATATCTAAATGTTCTTATCAAATATCAAGTAATTATTATTTGATGGTTCTTTTTTGGTGACTTCCCTGTCTGCTTATAAACACTTTCTGCAATGATAGCAGCAGCAAAGGGCTGAATACATGTTTAAATGTCCTTAGAGCCTTAATTATATTTTTCTGTATTATTAATCTAGCAAAGTACAGACTGGTTTTGAAGGCTCCCTTAATTTAAGAGCAAGAATATATTGTGTTTTAGGTTCTCTAATGAGAATGACAACTGTTAGAGACACAAGGGGATAGATCCAAAAGCTAGAAAAATCAGTTCTGTTTGGATAATGGCAGGCGCCACAGCAGGCAGAAGAAAAAAAAATGCTTCAGCACAGCTTTAAACGTCAAAGTTTGGTTTCCCACTGAGATGGTCCATTTTTTTTGGTTGCTGGGGATCCATGCTGGAATTACATAAGCTAAAGATGGGAGATGTCCTAATGAGTTCAAGGAAACGAAAGAAAAAGAAAACGTTCCATGTATCTGGAAGTACAAGCAAAGATAGCAGCTTTGTGAACATGTGAATTGTGTATATGTGGTTGACTATGATTAAAGCATCTCAATTTCTGCTAGTATTATTGTCATACTGTATTTTAAAAAGCATGAAAGTATTTTAGATTCATGATCTAACTTGCTACAAAACCTCAGTTCCACACAGGAGACAACACATTAAACATATTGCACTGATACATATTCATAATGTAGTTTATCTATAGATTGCTGAGAGTTCTCTGGGCTGTATGGCCATGTTCCAGAAGCATTCTCTCCTGATGTTTTGCCCACATCTATGGCAGGCATCCTCAGAGGTTGTGAGGTCTGTTGGAAACTAGGCAAGTGGGATTTATATATCTGTGCAATAATGTCCAGGTTGGGAAAAAGAACTCTTGACTGCTTGAGGCAAGTGTGAATGTTGCAATTGGCCACCTTGATTAGCATTGAATAGCCTTGCAGTTTCAAAGCCTGGCTGCTTCTTGCGTAGGGGAATTTTTGTTTCTTTCCAAATAATAGAAAAAAGCAAGACATTAATTTAAGCTGAGATTTTCTTCTGTAGTGGAGACTCCTTCTTTGGAGGCTTTTAAGCAAAAGCGGAATGGCTATCTGTCGGGGGGGGGGGGGGGGGCTTTGAACGCGATTTTCCTGCTTGATGGCAGTGGATTGGACTGGATGACTCATGAGGTCTCTTCCAACTCTATGATTTAGTGAAGTCTTTTAACATGAATCTAATTCTTCCCCAACTGATATTAGAAACCTGTGCTGGAGCTGCACTGGCATATGATATATTTTCAGAATATGGGTTATCTGCATTGAACTGGATTATATGAGTCTACAATTCCATATTTATTTATCTATTTACGATGTTTATACGCCGCCCTTCTCATCCCGAAGGGGACTCAGAGCGGCTTACAAGATACACACACGCATACACATATATACACACAATATATATTATATTATTAGCATAGTACAAAATCAGTATTAAATATTACTACATACTACACTTCAGTGCAGATAATCTGCATTCTGAAACGGGATTATATGGCAGTGTAGATCCATAACCCTGTTTTTATGAGCTCCCTTTTGCAAATAATTTGCTCCTTTTAAAAATATTTTATCCTGCACATGTGGCCCGCACACTGTCACTGTGATTGTGTTTATTGTAATGTTATATTGCTAATGTATTCATATGTTTTTATGTAATTATGATGTTATTGCTTGTTGCTTATGTTTTGGTTTAATTTTGCTGTAATATGTTGTTTGGGCTTGGCCTCATGTAAGCCGCCCCGAGTCCCTGTTGGGGGAGATAGTGGCGGAGTATAAATAAAGATGATGATGATGATGATGATGATGATGATTAGCCACGGACGGTCATGTTTATCTATAATTCTTGTTTGTTTTCGCCCAGTAATAAACATATCCACAAATCTCCAGTTCTCAAGTATTGGATTAGGATGGACTCAATCATGCTTGCTCTAAAAGAAGTGGGGAGAAGGATGGTTATGGTTTGGTCTGAAAAGAAATAGGATTATATCTCATCTCCATTACAAGCCTTTGCATTTAGTACTGTTCTGCAAGATTATGCTAAACCAAACAGTGATATCTTTTATGAGTTTACCCTTTTTTCAAACACAGTGAAGTAGAATGGGATGTTCCAGGAGAAATCTGAAGGTAACTCATAAGAGTATGTCTGCCCGATCTATTCTTTTGGTAGTTCCCCTGTTCCTTTGTCCCTGTGGATGGGCCTACACGCTAACATCTAAACCGTTAGTAATTCTGGTATCCATAGGAGCAGATTCGCAGGACCATATGTTCAGGTTTATGACCTCCAGACTAAAATACAGTTTCATCAAGTCAACCCACGCACCTCACCACCCTCCATATGGAGACAGGTCAGTATCTTCTCTCAAGTCTGCTGAACCTTGGTTTGGTGTGAGGAGAGGAGATGATGGCGAGGGTAGCATGCACAATCCCTCCTGGGGAAGGGATCCAGAAATCAGGAAATCTGAGAAAACTGTAAGGAGAAAAAGAGAGAGACAGAGATGTCCTGAGGAATACAAGGAATGGTTGCCTTTCCTAGACTTACCATCCGTTAAATGTCAGGGACTGAGGCCTACGCCTTCCTCTGAGCCCTGAACCGTACAGTTAGGCCCTGGCGTTATAAGATGATGGATGATACACACAGGAAGCACAGGTTGAGCATCCCTTATCTGGAATTCTGAAATTTTAAGATCTTCTAAAATCCAAAACTGTCCACCTGGGTGGCTGCGACAGTGCTTTTGGATAGAGTCATACAGTTGAAAGAGATCTCATGGACTATCCAGCCCAACCAGTCCAACCCCCACCAAGAAGCAGGAAAATTGCATTCAAAGCCACCCAGCCTCTGTTTAAAAGCTTCCAAAGAAGGAGCCTCCACCACACTCTGGGGCAGAGAGTTCCACTGCTGAATGGCTCTCACAGTCAGGAAGTTCTTCCTCAGGTTCAGATGAAATCTACTTTCTTGTAGTTTGAAGCCATTGTTCTGCATCCTAGTCTCCAGGGTAGCAGAAAACAAGTTCGCTCCCTCCTCCCTATGACTTCCTCTCACATATTTATACATGGCTATCATCATGTCTCCTCTCAGCCTTCTCTTCTTCAGGCTAAACATGCCCAGTTCTTTAAGCCGCTCCTCATAGGGCTTGTTCTCCAGACCCTTGATCATTTTAGTCGCCCTCCTCTGGACACATTCCAGCTTGTCAGCATCTCCCTTCAATTGTGGTGCCCAGAATTGGACACAATATTCCAGGTGTGGTCTAACCAAGGCAGAATAGAACATGGGTAGCATGACTTCCCTAGTTTAGTCTACACAAGCTGTGATTCATGCACAAAGCTACTGTGTATCAATTACCTTGACACTATGGGCATGGCATGGTTATTTCATGCCTAGAATTAGGTCCCATCTTCACCATCTCTCATGTGTGTGTATGTAAGGCCCCTTCCACACAGCTAAGTAAAATCCCATATTATTTGCTTTGAACTGGAATATATAGCAGTGTGGACTCAGATATCCCAGGGCGCTTCCAGACAACATTCAGGGCCCTTCCACACAGCCCTATATCCCAGAATATCAGGCCGAAAATCCCACAATATCTGCTTTGAACTGGGTTATTTGAGTCCATACCGTGGGATTTTCTGCCTTGATATCCTGGGATATAGGGCTGTGCGGAAGGGCTCTAAATCATGGGTTTTAAACAGGGACAAAAAATCCCGGGACTTCAGGAGAGGTCCACATACAGACCTGTTTGTCCCGGGATTTCTGCCTCCGTTGTTCAGACTTTGTTGTGAGATTTAGAGGCTCCAAGATGGCTGCCGCGGGATTTCCGTTGGAAACTTTGGCAGTTTGTTTTTAAAAAATTCATGATGTGCAGATATCGAATCACTGCAAAAGCCCTGTTCTTTGTCCTAGCCAGAGAAACTGTGCCGTCCAGATGTTTCATAAAGTATCACCCACACAAACAAAGTTTATAGTGTAGGACCACTTCTGACCAAGTCAGCACCACACAATCAAACAGGAATGCACACTTTCAAGCCAGGAACAGAGCTTTGTCATTATTGACACTTTTTAGAGCCTGGCTGCCTGGCCATCTGTCCAGACACATTTGATTGTGTACTTTTGGATTCAAACAATAGGGTGCTGTTCCTGGATTATACATGGCTGTTCCTGATTGCTCTTCTTGTGAAAAGATGTACAACGTTGACTAGGGGGCCACAACTTTGTCCTGGCCAGAGAAACCGTGCCCTACACACATTTCATGAAGTTTTTGGCGCACAAACAAAGTTTTTGCCTTCTACTCGAGTGTCACCTTCTTTTTAGGAACCGACCAATCAGGAACAAACATCTAAAACCCAGGAATAAACACAGATAAAAGAAATCCTGTGATTTCTGATTGCAGGGTCATACTGACATGCGAAGAGCCACATATTTGGCTCAAAACCATGATATTCCCACACCTGGAAATCTCACGTTTTTTTGCCGTTTGAAGCAATTGCTTCCACGTTTACCAAGAATGGCATTTGTTCACCCTCCTTTTAATTTGTTTTTTAAATCCAAAATGTTTTAAATACCAAAACCCCAAACATTTTGGGTCCCAAATACTTCAGATAATGCTTATTCAACTTGTATTCTTTTTCTTCCTCCCTCATTTTCTTTTTAAAGAAACTGACATTACGATGTGTATATTAATTTGGATGGGGCTGTTTTGTTTCATTTTGTCAAAACCAATATGGCTCTTGCTTTTTATACAGTAGGGTTGTATTTCTCCCTACTCCAAGGCCCCTTTTACACTGCCATATAATCCATTATTTTTTTTAAAAAAATAATTATTACATTTGGCCCAGCCATAGGTTTTTAAACGTCGTTGTGTTACTGTTAATGTTTATTGCTTATCTTCTGTTATGAGTTTTATTTTATTGTTTTGTATTACTGTTGTTATTGCTTTTATTACTGATGTATTGTGGGCTCGGCCTCATGTAAGCCGCACCGAGTCCCTTGGGGAGATGTTAGCGGGGTATAAATAAAGTTGTTATTATTATTATTGTTATTAATTTACTTTATTTATATACCGCTTTTTTCAGCCCTCAGGCAACTATTATTAAAGCAGATAAAAATTGAAATAAGAGAATGCACAAAAAGTATAGACTTACTCCAAAAGAGACAAAACTTAAATTCCTGAGTATACTAAAGCTATCCAATATTAGAATAATTGGGGAAGGTAAACTCTTGCAGTGCAGGATTTATGGGCATTTTCTTTGCACACATTGCTTGCCTCCTCCTTTGTATTTGCTGCTTTGAAGTGGATTATAGTAATCTAGTTTGGATAATTTGGATTTTATTTGGCAGTCTAGAAGGGCCTAAATTTCAAGGAACAAGACCCTGGTCAGCTAGAGACACATTGCATGCTGTTTGCAGATACATCTGAAGACGAAGAACTTTATTTTTCTACCCCGATTCCATCTCCCCGAAGGGACTTGGGGCGGCTTACATGGGGTCCAAGCCTGAGACTATCATACTTTGGACATGTCATGAGAAAAGATTACTCATGACAAAAGAAAGCTAGAAAGGCATAGCTTTACAGATGGATAGAAGGAGCTATGGATGTCCTGGATCTGCAAGACCTGAGCCGGGCGGTTGAGGAGAGGCTGATGTTGAGGTTCATGGGGTTGCTATACGTTTATGTTAACTTGATAGCAGTTAACTAGATTATGATGCTTGATAAGGTAGACAGAAGTAGGAAAAGAGGAAGACTGCATTTCAGATGGATGGACTCAGTCGAGAAAGCCATGGATGACCTATAAGACGTGGATAGGGCAGTTGAGGACAAGGTGACTTGTCCATCATCTCTCCATCATTGGGTCACCATTAGTCAAAGTTGATGCAATGGCAGTTAACAATAATAACAAATTGTACACCCTACTACTGCATTGATTCAGATCCCACAGAAGCGATCACCCTCAAGAGTAGCTGGTAAGGCAGGTGGGATGAACACCGTTTTCCTATACAATGGTGAACCCTTCCTATACAAGCTGGAGAGGCAGTGAAAACTTATTTTGGTCCGTTGCTACTTCTTGAGCAGCAGGCTAGTTTACAGAAGCATGTTGTGTCGCCCACACAGCTCACTCCTTCAATAGATTCAAACAGCTTGGGAGATTGTTGGGACACTTTTGCCGCAGCCCCTCCTTCTGAAGAGATTGCGAAGCTTGAAGTGATCACCTCACTCTGCCTAATGGGATGTCTGGCTGTGATTGCTTTTTGTTTCCAAAAAACATGGTGCTTTTGGCAGATTGAATGAAGGACATGCAGGATTCTTCCTGTCCCACGAGAGTTACTTCTTCTCTCTCTCCCATACAGAAATGCCCAGGGATAAAATGCCATTAAGCTGCAATGAGAGCATTTACAACTCCTTAAAGAGTGTCTATGTATACAACAAGAAAAAAAGCCAGCAAGAACACAAACCAGCACCTTGTTTTCCATTTGTCATTGGAGAGTGTATTGCTAGGCCAAGGCTGAGATGGTACCAATAAATTATGGTCCAGTGGTGTGGACTCTGCTCTAGTTTTCCTACACTGATTACTAAGGATGCATAATATAGTAGAATTTTCATTATGTTTACATTTTTTATTTAGACAGATTAAAACAAAACCTATATACAAATATATAAAAAAACAAAACATCATTATCAACAACTAAAGATTAAAATACCTTTTCTAGAACAATGCTACTACATTCTAAACATATACAAACAATAACAATCTATGTTATCTAATCTAAGGAGTTTACATTGTCTGATGGTTATATTCTCTCAGTTTTCTACACCCATTTAGTGAAAAGGAACCATGTAATAACATACACTTCTGGTCCGAAAAACAAGTAATGGAGATTTGGCACAATCTTTGCTGGAGGAACGCAATAAATGGGCCCCAGTCTTTCTTAAAATTAGTTAGAGATTTCTCCTTAATCAACATAGTAAGTTTATCCATTTCCTCATGTTTGCTTATTTTCATTAGCTAATTGTCTTGGAACAGAATAATTGAATCTTCCAATCTTTGAGCGTAGGTAATTCTTGCTGCTGTTATCATGTATCATGCCTGAACATATCTTCTCCTGGGAACCATAAAGAAGATTAAGATCGTCTGGGGAGGCCCTGCTCTCAGTCCCACCTCCGTTGCAGAATGGAGATGAGAGACAGGGCCTTCTCAGTGGTGGCCCTTCAGCTGTGGCACTCCCACCCCAGTGATATTAGAGCAGCTCCCTCTCTCCTGGCCTTCTAAAGGATAGTGGAACTTGGCTCTAGAGTCAAGCCTTTTGTGATGAATCTGTAGCAGTGGTTCTCAACCTGTGGGTCCCCAGGTATTTTGGCCTACAACTCCCAGAAATCCCAGCTAGTTTATCAGCTGTTAGGTTTTCTGGGAGTTGAAGGCCAAAACATCTGGGGATCCATAGATTGAGAATCACTGATCAATAGTGTGATAATCCATATACCTGATAATAATTGTTACAAAATTTGCAATAATTTTGTGCCTAAAATAAATAAACTGTCAGAAAGCAAAGGTATCATAATCTCAGCCACCCATATGGACAATTTTGGAGTATTTTGGAGTATTTGGGGGCCTGAGAGTACTCTGGATCATGCATTTCTTCTGACTAATGTGGACTTCAAAAGTGGTTAGTTTGCATCGCTTGTGACTCGAAATAGTACTTCTTCCTAGATAAAATATAGCTGTGTTGCCTAGGGACACCAAACCCTGTTTATTTCTCATTAACCGCTTGTATTCATCTTAAGCTTGCATATAGACACACTGATTCACTGCCCTAAAATTATACATTTAGAAATATTATATAGTAAAGCCTCCCTAGAAGCACACAACTTCAGAAAGCAGGTGGGAATTCACTCCAGTAGATCCTTGCATATCTCTGGCTGGGGAAAGGGCGTAGCTTCATATTTTCCGTTTGTTAATTATGCTCAGGAACGCTGCTTATATAAAGGAGAATTCAAATATGCAAACCTCCTCTAATCAGAGTTGTGATTTGCATTTTTCAGCCTTGCCTATGGCAGGGCTTCTTAAACTTTTTTTCACTTGTGCCCTCTTCCTGCCCAAGAAAATTTTGTGCAACTGATTATATTTGTTGTTTATTCATTCAGTTGCTTCCGACTCTTCCTGGCCTCATGGACCAGCCCACGCCAGAGCTCCCTGTCAGCCGTCACCACCCCCAGCTCCTTCAGAGCCAATCACTTCAAGGATACCATCCATCCATCTTACCCTTGGTCGGCCCCTCTTCCTTTTTCCACTGATTATATAGGTATATATAAAATTAGTATTTGCAAGATTTGCTAAACAGGCTGATCTCTCCTTTTTATGAAGTACAGTTGAAGCATTTCCTGCAAACACTACATATTTGTGTGAATGAGTGGCATTCAGAAATCTTTTAGTGTTTGCCAAATTTTCGTGATCCCAATACAGGGACTCTATCTGGGGTCAGGTCCCAAAGTTTAAGAAGCGATGGCCTATACTCGCCAGGACTAGGAAGTTATAGTCCAACAACATTCAGAAAACTGCATTTAACCTACTGCATTTAACCTACTTGTGTACATTTTCCAAACATGGAAATCAGCTGCAGCACAGCAAGTTCTCAAGTATGCCCAGTTTGCCTTTTTTCTTTGGACAGAGCTTAGTACTTCCTCAAATGTTTGCTTTTGATGATTCCCTCTTGTTAAACAATTGAAAGAGCCGTAGTGGTGAAGCACAAGGTCACGTCCTAATTTTAACTGATTAGCTATTGATGTCATCTTTATTTTGGATGTCATAGTACACCAGCAATTGTATTTCATATAAAGCTTGCCAGATAACATGTCATTGTTATGAAAGCTGTTTTGCTGTATGGAAAACGATGTCCCTTATGTAGCTCAGGAGAAGTGAGGTGGTGTGAATAAATCTCAAAGTAACAGCATAACCAAATCAGTTTGCTTGAAAGAATGTTCCAGTGCATTGACTTTTTTTCACTTGAGGCAAGTATTTTTTTTAATTAATTAGAATGTAAACATAATGTGTAGTCAGGTACTACTTATAAGTGAAAATTCTGATTTCCATCTGTGATCTGGCCTCGGTAAACTGCAAAATGGGCGGTACTCTATTATGTAGGCTAGGAGAAAAAAGTAATTTTGAAAAATGTAAATATGGATTATTACCATTATTTTTCAGGATTCAGCTCCTACAACTGTTATTTTTTGGAGTGGTGTTGTTTGTTGCATTCATTATGCTGGGATGTTTATTATATATTTGCTGTTTTAAACAGTTATTTTACTACTGTTGATTTTACTTAATTTTTTGCTTTGAGGATGCTTATGGAACTCTTCCAAACCCTAATCAGCTAATCTTCTAGAATACAACAAAACAAACTATAAATTAGGCAACCAGGATAATCTCAATGTGTTTGCATGGAGAATTCTTCTCAGAAACATAATACAAAAAGGTACTGTTTCCAGATTAGAATATTAAACTTAGCTTTTTTTGTGCCAGGAGTGCCTTGAGAAACTGCATGTCTTCTCACACTTCTGGTGTGAGAGAATTGGCCGTCTGCAAGGACGTTGCCTAGGGGACGCCCATCCTGTGGGAGGCTTCTCTCATGTCCCCACATTAGAAGCTGGAGCTGACAGAAAGGAGCTCACCCCGCTCCCCGGATTCAAACCTCTGACGTTTTGGTCAGCGGTCCTGCTGGCACAAGGGTTTAGTCCACTGTGCCATTAAACTTAGGTTATTCTTTCTCATTTGGAACAAGTGATATGGATATATGCACAGACTGATCCCAGTTTGCCCCTGCTGTTATATGTACTTTTAGCTGTTTCACAGAAAGTGAGGTACCTGCATGCTGCTGATTCAAAATACAGTGAGGGACGACCGGGAAACTTGTTTGAATTTTGTATTTTTGTTTGAACTAAACGTGTCAGCATTTTATAAAGTCTTTATAGGCTTATCTAAATTGAGGTCTAGGGATTTAGTAGAAGTTTTAGTTGTAGAACTGCATTTGTAAATGATAGATGGGAACCCTAGCCCAACCCCTGCCACGCGTTGCTGTGGCCCAGTCTGTGTATATCTGTTTTGTGTGTGTATATGTGTGTTTACCTGGACCAGTCACAGTCTGGCTTCAGGCCTGGCCATGGCACCGAGATGGCTTTGGTCGCCTTGGTGGATGATCTCCGCAGGGAGCTGAACGGTTTGGGACCCGCCTACCTGCGTGATCGCATCTCTGTATACGAACCCACACGATCCCTTCGGTCATCCGGGGAGGCCCTGCTCTCGATCCCACCAGCTTCGCAGGCGCGATTGGTGGGGACGAGAGAGAGGGCCTTTTCGGTGGTGGCTCCTCGACTCTGGAACTCCTTCCCTAAAGACATCAGACAGGCCCCAACTTTGGCAGTCTTCAGGAGGAGCTTGAAGACGTGGCTGTTCCAGTGTGCCTTCCAGGAATAATGATCCCATTGCACTTTGTCCTCCAAAGCACTTTACATTTTTTAGGTCTGCTCGTATGCCCTTCCACAAACTCCATTTACCTTTTCAGCCATGTCCCAGGATTATTTCCAATTTTAATCTCTACATTTGGCTATCCCACTGTTTTTAATTGCGTGTTGTCTTATTGATAATGTTGTATATTTTATTGTCTATTCTTTATTTTATTTGCTTGTATTGTTGTTATTATTGCTTGTATTGTTGTGTTTGGGCTCGGCCTGATGTAAGCCGCACCGAGTCCCATGGGGAGATGGTAGCGGGGTACAAATAAAGTGTTGTTGTTATTCTTCTTCTTATTATTATTATTATATATGGATTTGCACATGCGTTGTAATGTATTATTTATTTTTTTGCTTTTTAAGTCTCTTCTGCTGTGTTTATCAGTGTTTTTGAGTAATGATCACTCATTGGCCTGATATGTGTATTGTGTCCAAATTTGGTGTCAGTTCATCCAGTGGTTTTTGAGTTATGTTAATCCCACAAATGAACATTACATTTTTATTTATATAGATCTACACACACACACACACACAAATGTGTATTGACAGCTGTTCTATGCTTAAGTGGCAAGAAATATTATAGATTTTTTTTTAAAAAAATGACATTGTAGACATGGTATAAAAGGTTACACACATGATAACATTATTATACTCCCCACTACATTTTAATTTTAATATTTATGTTTTTCTCCTTTTTGCAGAAAGCCCAAATGAGTCAATAATCATATTAATTTAAAATTCATTTTACAAAATTAACAATAATTAGTTAACTTCATGATTGTCCTTCCAGAAGAAATCACATTTGAAGTTTCCTGCTAAAGCTACGGGTAATCCTCCTGACCTCCTTCTTTTATGAAAGAAGGAATGCCAATCCTTCTAATAAAATTTATATATCAAAGGGGGAAAAATCCAAGTCTTCTTACCAGATGGGAATATGGGGAAATCCTGTGCATTCTGTATGAGTTTCAAATACCAATCATATTGGTGGATCCACAGGTTTCACAGCCTCCCAAGCTTGGTTTCCCTCTCCCAGCTCTTCAAGAATGACCACAATGGGACAGAGGATGCCAGTCTTTGCCAATCCATCTGGAACCTTGATGCAGTCATGTTCTGTGGCTGTCATGGCAATGATAGTCATGAGGTCTCAGGGAAGGCACTAGTGAGGAATTCTAGCACAAGAAATATCTTTCAACTGACCCCTCACTTAAAAATATATATTAAAAATCGAGTCTAGAAATGTTCATGAAGTAATAATCATTTCCAAAACTGGCTTCTTTTGTGAAGTCACTCATCATTTTGCTAGATGAGTGCCAGGAATGGGAGTCAGAGACATCTTTGATTGTCCTGACGCACACCAGAAAAGAACTTTGCCCAAATCTGGATCTTTGGTCATATTGAAAGAAAATCCTTGCATCGTCCTGATATTGAATCCCAGCTGAAGGCAGCCATGACATCCTATAAGAACCTACAGGTAAAAAAAAAATCCCAAAAATATTGTGTTCATGTGAATGGACCACTTTGGAGGCCCAGGAAGAGTGAAATTGTTAGGCCTTTCACTGCCATTTTCCATTTAGTTAAAATATGGAGTTTAAGTTACCATAGTTACCCATAATACTGACTAAAATCAGTGTTAGTGTGATTTTAGAATTAACTTGTCATTATGAAGCATAAAGGGTTGTGTTGCCATAGCAGACATGCTTATTGCTCCTCAGCAGAAGCTCATAGAAGTGATGATCTAGAGAAAACAGCTTTAAAAATAAAGGTTACTGCTGCCTTGCATTTAAAATTAGTAGCTGGTTATAGTATGCTTTACCTTTGAAAGTGGTTTGTTTTTGCAAAAAAAAGGAAAACAAAACCCTGCCTCTCTTCCTGAGTCTTTAAACACAGGAATTATGTGGCTCTTGCCGTTGGACTTCAGACTCCACCAGGCTCAGCTAGCATAGCTAAGGGGGAAGGCTATTGAGAACTGGAGTCTAATAATATAATTCCACCACTGTTTTATTAGGTTACCTGTAGAAATTAGCAGGAAGTGATCAGTCTGGCCCCTGGTGGCGCAGTGGGTTAAACTTGTGCGCCAGCTGTGCCCGTACTTTAGGAAGTCTTACTTGGCCATGGTAGTCCACGCTCTGGTTACATCCCATATAGACTACTGCAACACGCTCTACGTGGGGTTGCCTTTGAAGACGGTCCGGAAGCTTCAACTAGTCCAACGAACAGCAGCCAGGTTGCTAACAGGAGCGGCGCTCAGGGAGCATACAACCCCCTTGTGCCAGCTCCACTGGCTACTGGTTTGCTACCGGGCTCAATTCAAAGTGCTGGCTTTGGCCTGTAAAGCACTAAACGGTTCTGGCCCAACAGGGTATAGGGTGGCAACCTGTGCTGGATGGGGTTACACTCCCCCTGAAGTCATAGGTCCGCAGTTTGGGTGTCCTCCATCACTTACCCTTGAAGCTCAGGCGGTGGCGGTGGCTGGGAGGGCCTTCGCACAATTAAAACTCGTGCGCCAACTGCGACCGTACCTCGTGAAGTCAGATCTGGCCAGGGTGGTCCATGCCTTAGTCACCTCCAGATTGGATTACTGTAATGCACTCTACGTGGGGCTGCCCTTGAAAATGGCCAGGAAATTTCAACTGGTACAATGGGCAGCAGCCAGGTTACTTACTGGTGCTTCTTGCAGGGAGCGGTCAACCCTCCTGTTTAAGGAACTCCACTGGCTGCCGTTCATTTTCTGGTCCCAATTCAAGGTGCAGGTTCTTACCTACAAAGCCCTGAACGGTTTGGGACCCGCCTACCTGTGTGACCGCATTTCTGTGTGTGAACCCACACGTTCTCTTCGATCATCTGGTGAGGCCCTGCTCACACTCCCACCTCCTTTGCAGGCACGATTGGTGGGGACGAGGGAGAGGGCCTTCTCGGTGGTGGCCCCTCGACTCTGGAATTCACTCCCTAAGGACATCAGACATGCCCCAACGCTGGCAGTCTTTAGGAGGAGCCTGAAAACGTGGTTGTTCCAGTGTGCCTTCCCAGAATAAGGAAAACTCTTAGCAGTATGTCCTCAAATGCACTTTAATACTGACTTAGGATTGTCTGTGCACCCTCATCTTTCTCTGAAAACCCTATTCTAATTTGCCACACCTTGTTCATTTTAAATTTGAATAATTACATTTGGCCCGGCCATAGGTTTTTAAATGCTGTATGTTTTTGATATTGTTATTGTTTATTGCTTATTGTGTATTTTCTGATTTTGAGTTTATTTTAACTGTTTTGTATTGATTATTGTTATTGCTTTTGTTTATTGATGTGCTGTGGGCTTGGCCTCATGTAAGCCGCACCGAGTCCCTTGGGGAGATGGTAGTGGGGTACAAACAAAGTTTTATTATTATTATTATTATTATTATTATTATTATTAATTAACTTACCTGTCCGAACGTATCTCCCCTTACGAACCATCGAGGACTTTAAGATCATCTGGGGAGGCCCTGCTCTCGGTCCCGCCTTCGTCACAAGTACATTTGAGAGACAGGGCCGTCTCAGTGGTGGCCCCTCGGCTATGGAACACCCTCCCTAGGGAGATCAGATCTCCTCCCTCCCTCTTAACGTTTCGGAGGCAAGTTAAAACATGGCTGTTCGAGCAAGCGTTTACAAATGCAGAGTAGCTAATATAGGAAATCGAATGATTTGACAATGGAACTGGACAATGCTTGATAATAAGGAGACGCTAATGATGTTGTTTTTATTGCTTTTGTGGTGTTTTATACTGTTTAATGTTTTAATCTATATTATGTTTTTATGTGTACTGATTTGTTGGAAACCGCCTTGAATCGCCAATTGGCTGAGAAAGGCGGAATACAAATACAGTAAATAAATAAACCACTGAGCTGCTGAAACCGCTGACTGAAAGGCTGGTGGTTTGAATTCAGGGAGTGGGGTGAGCTCCCGCTGTTAGCCCCAGCTTCTGCCAACCTAGCAGTTCGAAACATGCAAATGTGAGTAGATCAATTTGTACTGCTTCTGCGGGAAGGTAACAGTGCATCATGCAGTCATGCAGGCCACATGACCTTGGAGGTGTCTACGGACAATACCGGCTCTCCAGCTTAGAAATGGAGCTGAGCGCCACCCCCAGAGTCGGACATGACTAGACTTAATGTCAGGGGAAATCTTGATCTTTACCTTTAACCAATCTGGACCACTCCTTGTAGTATGATTGGGCTGGAGAAGTCTGGCCATCCCATTGTTACCTGTTTTTGAATATTTGTGACACCCAAATTATTGCATGTGTATCTAGGAATGAAATCACTGTTGCAAAGCTTTGTTTTTATAGGTTTACTCATAAACTTTGGGAAAGGCAGTTTGCTAGGTAGCGATTGCTAAGAAAGAAAAAGACTGCCAAAGAAAAGGATGGGTGTTGCTGAATTAATTAGGAAATAGAAAATCAGTCATTACGCAAAGATAAGAAACCTGCTGCTAAGTAACACATACAGTAGTTAGTCATAGTCTTACGCATGAAAAATTACCAGCACATTTGCCCGGATGTCAGAACTTTGGAGACCAGAAGCCAAGGATAGCCTTTCTCAAGCTGTCTCTGTTCTGCAATAACAGTAAATGCCTTATCCACTGACTTTGAGATGACGTACATAAGTTTGAATCACTCTATCCCATCCTGCTAAATATATTTTCTTTGTCCATTTATCCTGGAATAAGTCAGATTGAATTCTATAGGATTTGCCTGAAATTAGACTTGCATGGAATTCTTTGTTACAAGAAATGTTCTTCTAAGGCAGTAGTTCTCCACCTGTGGGTCTCCAGATGCTTTGGCCTTCAACTCATAGAAATCCTGACAACTGGTAAACTGGCTGGGATTTTAGGGCGTTGCAAGACCAAAACACCTGGGGACCCACAGGTTGAGAACCACTGTTCTAAGATCTGCTGTACATATGCATCACAACGAAGGAAAGCAGTGCCAGGGTCTTTAGCCTTCACACACTTCAGGCTTCCACACACAAGTGTTGCACAGCATTGAATTGCCAGGGAGAATGCAGGTAACATTTCCCTTCCTAGGCTGGTTGGGCCCCTTCATATAAAACACAGCATTAGAGTGACTGTGTAGATTACTTGGTGGAGATTTCTTCAATCAGACCAAGGTGTCTTCGTTTTAATTCTTTCTGTAATTAACATTTTTATATTTGGCTATAGTAGAAGTGAGTTAGGGAGCCCCCGGTGGCACAGTGGATTAAACTACTGAGCTGCTAAAGGTCGCAGATTCAAATTTGGAGAGTGGCTTGAGCTTCTGCTGTCAGCCCCAGCTTCTGCCAACCTAGCAGTTAGAAAACATGTGAGTAGATCAATAGGTACCGCTCTGGCAGGAAGGACGGTGCTCCATGCAGTCATGCTGGCCATATGACCTTGGAGGTGTCTACGGACAACACCGGCTCTTCTGCTTAGAAATGGAGATGAGAGCCAAACCCCATAGTCGGACACAACTGGACTTAATGTCAGGGGAAAACCTTTACTTTTACTTTGACTAGAAGTGAGTTAAGTTGTTAGGGAATGGTATTGATTAACATATTGTGGCTCACCTATTTTGTATGGTTTGCAGTCCTAGACTGATAAGAAACTACTGGTTTGAACAGAAAGGTAGAGAAATGTTGACAAATTGCCCGTGACCATTCAGTCCATTCAACCCATTGCTGTTTTACTGCTTGTTGTTTGCCTTCAACTCATTTCTGACTCATGGCAAACCTTAGGTGACCCATCAAGGTGTTTATAGAATGGGTTTGCCATTGCTTTCTTCTGAGACTGAGAGAGTGTAGCTTACTCAAAGTCACCCAGTGGGCTTCTGTGTTTGAGCTAGGATTTGAATCCTAGTCCAGCACCGCACCACTAACACACGCTGACTGACTACACCATGCTGACTTCCACCTGTGTAATAAGTATTAAATTCTAATCTATTTTTTTCTGTCGATACTGCTCATACTATTGTGGTCTTCTATTTTTCTGTTTCAGTTATCATTGCGCTCTGTTAATTGACATATCTGTTTCTCATCTCCATTCCTTCATTTCATTTATTTTGCTTGCTCAGCCATGTCAATCTTTTTTTCTCCATGTTCAATGCCCTTATTGTATTTCGAGCACCTTCTCAAAATTGTCTTTATTGCTTTTAGGTCCCTTTATTATTTTGCTTGTTCCCACTTATTAGCTTGACAAATATTCCTCCCAATTTCACTTTGCCTTCTGCTGAGTCTGTGCTTCTCTTCTAGATTTGAACGTGTCTGTATGTTTGCATGTGATAACATGCTAGTAGAAGTGTTGCAAATTCCCATGAGTTTGTCTGTTATAAAAATTAATATCCCCTTAATTTGACTTTATGAGAGCCGGTATGATTTAGTGGTTTGAGTACTGGACTATGACTCAGGAAAGCAGGGTTTAAATCCCCACTTGGCCATGAAACCCACTGCATGACCTTGGGTGGTGACTGTCTCAGTCTCAAAGGAAAGCAATGACAAACCACTTCTGAACAAATCTTGCCAAGAAAACCCTGGGATAATGCACTTTAGGGTTGTCATAGGTCAAAGATGACTTGAAAGCATACATCAACGACAAAATTCTACCTGTTAAAGGAGGTATGTTGCTGCTTATAAAAATAGGGGCCCAATAATGTAATGCATCAGACCACAGGAAAATTATTCTGTTAGCCTAGCCTCATCACACTAGAGAAAATATCCACTTAAAATCTGGTTGCTGCCTCCTGAAGAATTCTGTGGTTTGTTGTTTAGAGAGGAGCCTGTAACAGCCTCACTAAACTACAAACCCCAGAATTCTGGAGGAGGCAGAAACAAGATTTTAAGTGGGTTTTTTCTCTAGTGTGATGAAATTATAACTGAGTAAAATTAATATGCAGAACCAGGCTCGTAGCCAGGATTTTGATTCGGGAGGAGGTGAGTTTGATTCGGGGGGGGGGCGCTGAGGGTCTACCCTAGCAAACCTTTTGTATCGTTACCCCAATACCCCCATACACATGGGATATATTGAGCATGGTGATCAGATCATGATATGAATAAACATAACAGTTTAAATAATGTACCAGTAAGGCCTTCTCGCAGACCACCCTGAGAATTTCGGGGGGGGGGGGGGCTGAAGCCCCTCAAGCCACCCCCCTTGGCTACATGCCTGTGCAGAACTCATATTTGTAGATTGAGGCAGGAAAGAGAAAAGTGGGTTGCTTTTGTGAAATGCCCTCTTTTCTTCCATGAAGGACCATTTGTAGTTTGATAGGTTAAATAAAGCATGAACAGCAGTGACGGATCCATGGTGGCAAAGTAACTGAGTAATTCCAGGAAGAGCATTATCAGCCTTGACTAAAATGTGTCCAGTTTCTACTCCTTTGATCTCAATGAAATGATCCTGTTCTGGATCTAGCCAGCTTCCATGACAGCAAACCAAAAAGACTGAAGATAGATGCACTTGCTTCTTGGTACTCACTGTGAAGCTTTGATAGTCTTATTTTTTTATATAACATGAAGGATGTATTTGAGTTTTAAATTTCAAGCCTCCCGTCCCTGGATCCATTGCATATCTACATTTTGATTATGAGCTCACTGTACACATGCAGTTTCTGAAAGCATAATCTCTACACTGTCTCTATTCTCTTTCTGTTTCTCTTGCTATACGTGTTGCACCCCAGCCACCTTGCTCTTAGCACCAACCAGGATTCCAAAAGTCTGTTTATTGAAGAAAAGTACATATAAAAGGGGGAAATCACCACAAGAATAAGAAGGGCAGAATCCAACAGGTAGTCAGAAAGGTAAATAAGTAAAAAGCCCACCAAGCTGGTGAGGAGTAAAACACTTCAAAGGCAGTAATCCAAAAGGGACAGGAAAACAAGAGTCATAACATGAGCACAAATCCAAGGAAACAAGAATGCACCCAGAAAAACAAGAATCAAAACATGAGTATGAATCCAAAACCTAGGATATAAGAACTTCTTAAAATATAAATCAAATCTCCTAAGAACTTGAACATGAACTGGAAACAGGACTTGAGATCTTCACTTTTTTGCAGCATTGCCTGATCTGAATTCTCAAAGAGACTCTCTCTAATTTAAGGGCCACAAAACATAAAGTCATTTATTTGACCTTGACTTTCAGGCTTGTGAGACTTTCTCTGCTCGTCCTTCTCACATTGGCTTTTTGATTTTCTGAGCTTGATGTTTTTCTCCCTAAGATCAAGCCTGAAATGCCTGTCGAACATACCTGTTCTCTCAGGTGAGCTACTTTGGACTTCCAGGCCTTTATCAAGAGTTGTTAAGCTGCTTGAAGGCGAAAAGTCATCTCCACCATTCACTGTATTTCCCTGTCTGCTGAACTCCGAAACAGTTTAACTTTCAAGACCCATTTTACAGACAGAATCTTGATCTAAAATCCCCTTTATGTCCCTCATTGAAAGAACCATCCACCGCTCTCCCACGCTTTCCATGCTCTGGAACCCCAATCCCCTCATCTTCATCTGTCTGAACCACAACGGTAGGTCTGTATCATCCCCACTGTGGTACCACCAAAAGCACAAACAGAAAGGTAATAGACAGAAAAAAATTGCAGAGATGGCTATTTTCCTTCTCCTATCAAAGGAGTGAAAATTAGACTAATTTTAGAGTAAATGCTCTTGACTTGGTTGGAAGAGGGATATATACCCCACAAACATTTTATTAATGAAAAAGTGAGATGACAACCAGGACTGTCCATGCCAAGTCAGGAAATCGTTGGAGGATATGAGAGAGATTTTTTTCCTTCAGTGACTCATTTTGATTAATGAATATTCTTTCTGGGTAAACTGGCAAATCTCCTGATTTCATGTTATGCAAGTACTCCTTGAAATTTTTTTTATTTAGGAAGGCTCCTACTTCTCCGGGACCCGTATAATCAGTTCCAATAGTTACTTAGCTCCATCTCCAATTGTTAAATGCCTACTTTTTTATTCACCAGCACGAGGTGGAAGGAAAAGAGGGAAACTGGCATTGTTAAAGGACCTAATAAAGTTGGATAATAGAGGATTATTTGAGTCTTTCTCTGCCACATTGGGACAGTCAGAGGTTATGGAGACATGGCTGGGCCTAGCACACATATGGGTAAAATGTCTTTCAAGTAAGGAAGAGACAAGAAGGCTGGGGCCAGAGTAAAGAAGGGGAGCTGGGAAGACAGTTTCATCTTGTATCCTGTGACATCAGAGCCCCTCCGCCAGCAACAATATAATATTATATAATACTAATATTATGAATGATGTATTATTGCTCTGCTAATAATGTAGTATGTTGTATGTACATATGACTTGTAAGCCACTCTGAGTCCCCTTTGATGTGAGAAAGGCGGCATATAAGTGTCGTAAATAAATAAATAAACAAACAAACAAAAATCCCCATTATTCTTTTACTCTCTGTGACATTTAAACTGGTCCATAACAGGAAGGGGCAGTTGTGGCCTTCCAGATATTTTTGGTCTGTCACTTCTATCTGGCATTGGAAGCATAGCTAGTTGTGAGGAATTAGTGGAAGTCACAGTCCAAAACATCACACATTGAAAATATCAATTAAAAATATCCATAGGACCACAGTTGCCCATTTCTGGAATGGGCAATGCCTAACACAATGGTGTTAGGCATTGTTTTGGGGCACTTCCACATCAGTCCAAAAATACCAATATATCTTTGAATGGCATTGGTGAGAGAGATGTTGGAGGAAACAGTAAGTGGAGAAAAGAATCAGTGGTGTTTGGGTAACATGCAACCTTTTTCCTGAAAGAGAACTCATGAAGGGTCTCCCATCTAAAAATTGCCTAAAACCTGCTTTAGAGCGGAGGTGGGCAACTGGTGGTCTTCCAAATGTTGTTGGGCTTCTGTCATCAGCAGATAGTATGTTTTAATGCATTGTCAAAGGCTTTCATGGCCAGAATCACTGGGTTGTTGTAGGTTTTTTTCGGGCTATATGGCCATGTTCTAGAGGGATTCTCTCCTGACATTTTGCCTGCATCTATGGCAAGCATCCTGAGAGGTAGTGAGATCAGACCTCACTACCTCTGAGGATGCTTGCCATAGATGCAGGCGATATGTCAGGAGAGAATGCCTCTCTAGAACATGGCCATATAGCCCAAAAAACCCTACAACAATCCAGATAGTATGGTTATTTGTATGACTTATAATGACCTGGATAGTTAAAGGACAGGGAGCAATACTGAACTTCAATAGCAAATAATTGAATCCAGTGATCAACTGGTGAAAGGGATTGAGGGTCATATGAACAATGCAGTCTTGTAAAAAGACCAGAAATTAAACACAAGGCCATTCTACTAATATTTCATGGTGGAAGACGATCAGTAGTTTTGAGAGGCTTTTGCATGTGGAAGTTAGGTGTAAAAATCCTCCAGAATGAAATCTTGAGAGGTCTGGAATAGTTCAGTAAAAATTACATCTATTCCCACACTAAATTTCTCCTCTTCTTTTTGTACTCTAACACTTAACCCTTTCATGAACTGCTATTAGTATGACTGGCAATGCTTGAGGAATTTAGTCTTCATGATTTTGGATGTTAGTTGACTGGATTGCCAGCTATCATATGCTTGTGCAGATCAGAACTTAAGACATCTATTAAGTTTTCTGTTTGTCTGAATTTCTGTAGCCCTGTTATACTCTCATTTTAAATATATTCTAAAATGTCTGTTTTAGGTTAAAAATTTTAGAAATGCATACATTTAAATACAGTATGTTTAGAAATATGCTTTTGCAAGCGAATGCATTCAAATCCATATTGGGGAGGGGAAATAAAAGCAATGGCCTATTAATGTGGAAAAATGACAGAAAAAGGTTTTAAAATGAATAAACACAAAACTGACCTGTACTAGAAATACATTTAATTTAATCTCCCCGCTCCCAACCTTAATAATGACTCATAGGATCGGAGTGAGCTTTAGACAACAGTCAGAAAGCCAGGAAGTTAGCACTTAGTTTTTCAGAAATGCAAATTTTGTTTTATCTTAATGAAATCCTTAAATCTAAGTATTGATTTCCATGAGGCACTTCTAAAGTATACAACTTCATATTGGTGAAAATGGCAATGGCAACTTTTAAATGAGGGAGTGAGTAGAGTTGATGTTGCATTACACACTCAAGTTTGTTCAACCGCCTAGAACCATACGGTGCCAGTGTTCTTCCATTCTGGAGGTGAAACTGATTTTACTATGTTGTCAATAAAATAATTATGAATTAAAACAAAACAGACCACTGTAATAATATTAAGAACATTCCATGACTGCTTGGGCCCATGATTTTATAATCAACTTTATCATAGAGTTAATCCATATGGTGTTAGCTTTCCCAAAATGCTCTCCATGTAGCAGAACACTCTAAAGACAGATAGTGCCAGAATTAGGAATATTTTTAAAAATTACTACTCCCAGCATGTTTGAGCAAACATAACTCTGCTGGTTCTGGGACTCTGGGAGACTAATCGTAAACCCGAATTTCTCTCTAGTTCTGTTAGAAAGACTAAATGTGTGAGAGAAAATAAGACAGAATGTGAATGTGTGTCAGAGACAGAAGATCTGGTTATACATGCATGGGGTGCCTCCAGACAGCACGCAAAATGCGTGGCCTCCTGTATTTTTCCCTAAGGCATCCAAACAATGCCTCGGGTAAAAACAAATTTCTTTGGGACAAAACAGGAAAGACCTGCTTTGTCCTGAAGTAATTTGACAGCTGGAAAGAGCTGGTTCTTTGCAGCTGTGGGCACTGTATGGATTGGGCTCAGGGATTGAGTCGTGTGACTTCCAGTGCCCATCCACACAGCTGTATTGGGTTTCTTGGGCTCCTGGAGGCCAACAGACCCAAGACAGCCAGCTCCCAAAACCCCTGTAAAAAGCTTTTACAAAAGTAAATAACTTACCTGGCTGCCATTACTGTTCTGCTGGAGCTCTCCTGGCGCATAGAAATGATGCACCAGGAGAAGGGGGGGGAGGGAAATAGCTACCCCCTTCTCCTGGAACGTCATTTCTACATGCCAGGAGAGCTCCAGAGAAGGGGAAATGGCAGCCAGGTAAGTTATTTTCTTTTCTTAAGGCTTTTCTGTGGTTTTTTGTTTTGTGTCCGGCAGGGCACCTCGATACTTGCTTCCTGGAAAGTGCAAATGTTAGGGGGAGGTGTGTGGACTTCAACTCGGATCCAATCAGGTTTAAGAAACTTGATTGGGTGTGGGTTAAAGCCCTGTGTGGAACTGCCCATAGTTCCACCTTTGTTCAACAGGGCAGAAAGCATTTATGTATGTATAGAAATTTATAGGATCCATGAGTGTGATTGAGTAGGGGTTTAAATGTTCTTCAGTCTAGTTTGAAGTGGCTAGATTTGTGCATGAATCAATTTGTTTATTAATTTTTCTAACAGAGACCTGACGATGAGGCTGTTGTGGATCTGGGAGGCACCAGCAATGTGGTCAATATTCATTATGAACCAGAAGAACTGGAAGGTGAGCAAATACAATTTATTGTTGTCTCCATCCACCCCAGCATTCTTTCTCTTGTGCCATTTTTGTGGTAGGTCCTCAGTCATTGTGAACAACGGGCTTTCTCTTTGAGCAGGGTCCAAATTTGGTAGAAGGCATTTTATATGTAACAAAACCAAACTCTCCAGTATTTTGTGCTAAAGAAAGAAAGAAAAGAATCCCACAAAAATCCGAGCTCTTTGTTCAAAGAATGCAATTTTTGTTTTTCGGATTTGGAGATCTCTAATTTTTAATAATAGGTCTTCAAGTTGATGCTTTAGTTCACGTACAGTGTGGTCTCCTGTGTTGGTATCTGTCCCCTTTGAAACAAACTAGAAATGGAGGTTAATTTTGGTGATATGGTGCTTTTAAAGCTGAGAGGACAATGGGTAGATCACCAGGATGCTTTTGGACTACAGTGTCTTTAGTCATACCCAACATATGTGGTTGTAATGTCAGGCTTAAAAACCTTTTGGAGAGTCATACATTGCCCAACACTCTTTAGGAGTGTTGTATTTCTAAAAGATGGACTTGAACGATAGTTATGTACTGTTATCAAATGTAAACCCACACTGGACATTATTTACACATTTACACAAAGCAGGATGGAGTTTCCATGAAACCAGAAGTATCATATTTTCAGCTGCAGTTCATACTATGTGAACAAGACCTGCTTTTTAAACACATAAAATCAGTCTTTGCTCGGTTGTGGAATCCCGTAGGGAAGACATGTTAAAATATCTTTGTGATAAACAGCAACAGGAAAATAGCTCCAAGGTTGAAGGACACTTGTGCATCCTATACAGGATTCTCGAGCATAGAGGGTGAAGATGATACCATCTGCTCAAGGAGTTGCTGCTGCTAGAGCAACTGTTCTGAGTCTGTACAACATATATCCAGAGTATTCCCTTAGGTACAATTACGTATCCATTGCCAGTTCTGAGTGAGAGGCTGAGAAACAGGAAACAAATTGCTCATTGTGTGAGAAGAGGCCGAGCCTTTGTATTATAGTCAAAGGGTCTGATATGCTACGTTCTGTATACGGAATCACAGACATGTATTAAAACCCATACAGTTCCAATAGGATACAGCAGATTGCAGCTAAAGTAAAGGTAAAGGTTTCCCCTTGACATTAAGTCGTGCTCAACTCTGGGGGGTGGTGCTCATCTCCATTTCTTTTTTTTCTTTTTTTTATAATTTTTTATTAAATTTTTATAAGCTACTACTACTACAACGAAAGAGGGGGAATAATATAAAGAAGATAGAACAGTTGGAAAAATGGGAAGAAAGCAATAAAAAAGAAAAAAAAACCCAGGTTGTACATAACCTCAGCACTCTCAAAAAAAGAAAAACCGAGAGCAGCAGGGGAAAAAGAAAAAGAAAAAACAAAACAAAAAAAAAACCAAACAGCAACAAAAAATGCACACAAGAATTTGGACCTCCTTCCGGCTCTGCACCTGTGTCCATCTTTCTCTCCATTTCTAAGCCGAAGAACCGGCGTTGTTCGTAGACACCTCCAAGTTCATGTGGCCAGCATGACTGCATGGAGTGCTGTTACTTTCCCACCAAGGTGGTACCTATAGATCTATTCACATTTGCATGTTTTTGAAGCTGGGGCTGACAGCGGGAGCTCACCCTACTCCCTGGATTCAAACTGCCGACCTTTTGGTCAGCAAGTCCAGCAGCTTAGAGGTTTAACCTGCTGTGCCACCGGGGGCTAGTGGGTTAGAATCCAAAAAAGGCAGGTCAAGAAGATATACTCTGTGGATAGACCCTGTGGTGAAATATAGTTTTCAAGGATACAACGTAAGTAGACTTGACGTAAAGATGAAATTAATACTCAAACTTTTCCCTTCACAATGGGAAAAGAGTGTCAATAGATTGAGACACCATGTCGACAAAAGAGACATTGCACACTTTTTTTTGTGTGGTCATTTTGAGACTGTTTTTGGAGGGAAATAATAGTGAAGAATATGTATTTTCCAGATAACACATTGTTGTCGAAGGCTTTCATGGCCGGAACACTGGGTCATTCTGAGTTTTCTGGGCTGTATGGCCATGTTCCAGAAGCATTCTCTCCTGACATTTTGCCCACATCTATGGCAGACATCCTCAGAAGTTGTGACCTCACAACCTCAGAAGTGGTCTGTCATAGATGTGGGTGAAACGTCAGGAGAGAATGCTTCTGGAACATGGCCATACAGCCCAGAAAACTCATAGCAACCCAGATTCTTCAGTGGTATGTAAGGACCCATCATCACAAACACTAGAGCTCTGTAAAATAGCATCAATTCTCAGATGCAAAAGTGTGTTTTAACTTGTATTGTGTGACAGTACGCGCATTTCCCACTGTGAGCAGCAAATATTTATCCTCTGAGTGCCACCTGCTGCTGCTTCCGATTTCAAATGTGTTTCTGAATAAAACCATTCCTTAGCACAAACTGTTCCATCTTTTTATGTACACGTGATGCAGATGAACAAGGCTCTCATGGAGCTCCTTTATGGCAAAAAGCCTAGGAGACACACAGATACACTCTTAGGGTGCATGTACACTGTAGAATTCAAGCAATTTGACATCACTATAACTGCCACGGTGTAATGCTATGGAATCCTTGAAGTTACTGTTTTACAAGGTCTTTAGCGTTCTCTGCCAGAGTACTGATGCCTCACCAAACTACAAATCCCATTCTGTTGGTCTTTTTTTCCAGAGGGAAAAAGTTGCACCAACCATGTTGAGGTCAGTAAGAAATGCCATAAAATGGCATCTAAATAATTTGGTAATCATAAACGTGGGAGAGCAACTATTTGGGGAATTTCAGTATATACGCAAATCTCATCTTAATACTTATCTGGAGCAAATGTTGGCCCTTACTTTTTCTGTTCCTTGAAAAACCCGGGAGAGCAATTTCTAGCAAAGTGATATAAAAAGGTGGAAGACTCAAGAGAGTACAGGAAGAAAAACCCCCAGATTTTTCAATCTCTAGAAGAAAAATATTCTTAGAGAAATACAGAAAGATGCATACAGAAACTGATATAATAAATAAATAAAGCTAATACATACTTTGTCTCCCCTCAACATAAATAAAGCGCCAAGACCCATTAATAATACAAATATATCATAGCAGGATTATTATTTTATCTTGCTCCAGCCTTCCAAAAAGATAACTCAAGGTTATTCCTGCATCTACTTTGTGGTTTTATTTATCTCACATGGCTCTTCTCATAGGAGTAGATAACACACACTCAGAGAAAATGTTGTTAGCATATAGAAGCAATCTGATATCATCCAAATTGATTTCTATTCCAGGGAGTATATAAATTCAAACTATCTGGATGATTGCCTTTGCAACCTCTTAACACTGCTCAACTAATTTGTGGGGAAAAAATCAAATATATGTTTTTCCCGCTTTCTTCCTGTGATGAAGAGAGTGTTTTATGGAAGTGTACTGGACTGATATTGAAGAAAATTAATAGAGAGGTCCAAGACTTATGAATCTTTCTCTAGAGATGAGGAAGTTATATAGTTTTATAGCTTTCCAGATGTTGTGGGATTCCAACTTACATTGCCAGCACTATTAGTGAGATCAATGACCTTACGCATTCATCAGAGTCTGAAGGGCCGGTTATACCCTGCCCCCTTCTTTCCTAAAGGAAATTTAGTATAATTCCATGTTTTTAACTTTGGTGTGTGGTTTTTCTATACATTATAGCTGTATTCTCAATTCACTTCTGACACGATAAATACATAAATAAATATCCTGATCCTTGGTCCTGAACAAAGACAAAAACCCATTTCCAATATTTAGTTTTGTATATATACAACGTAAAACCTGCAATTTGACATTTAAAATTGAAAGAGTTAGAAAGGAAATTGGATCCAAAAGAATGTGTCAGCACTGATTTTGAGTCAGAATTCCAATTCCTGAATTTACTGAATTCCAGATTCACAGATTTATGTATTACATTTGTCTCCTGAAATCTGGATCTAGTACTTAATCTTGTCTTCTGCTATGATCCTAAACAAACCTAAGTGAGATTAAGCCCCATTGGATACAGTAATACCTTTTTCTGGGTAGATATGCAGAGAATTGGGCTATCAGTTGTTTATTTAAAATGGCAGACTTGTACTTCAGTTACAGAAAGACCCTAGAAGTGGCTAGAACACTAATCTTTCCAACAGGATTTCAAAATCGGTGGTGCTTTTTATGCTTCTAATTTCTATCAAATCCCATGCAAAGCTAGCAGGGAGTCATTTCATATAAATAATTCCTTTTAATAGCAGAGGGAAGTCATTCTCAAGAGGAAGCCGAATCTCAATACAAAGGCAAGGGGGGGGGGGGGAATCTTTGTGGCACTTTCCCCTGGTCCTTACGTTTCAGTCTCTTTATTCTCTTTTTGGGTCCTGTCTGGCACAATGTGTTTAAATTAGTAATAAAGTCCAGAGCAACAAAATGTCACTAAATCTTCCCTGCTTCTCAGTCTTTAGACAAATGAAGGTCAATGACAAAACAACTTGAGAAGTTAGGCACTTTGTCTTCAGTATTCAGGCTCAGTCTTGGAATAAATGCAAAGGGGGAAGTCTCTGAGAATGAGCTGAGTGCATTTTTCTTATCCCTAGGGATTGATGCTGCTCCATAGGGATTGATAGAGGAGCCTTTGCCCACGAAAATCTTGCATAAGCACCACACACACCTCAGACCTCAGGGGATGCCACACATTAGTTAGCATAATCTCTTCACAATACCCTGGACAGACGCATGGAACATACAATGGGCTCAAGAAAGAACCACCGTTTTTCCTAAACTGACCTGATTATATTCATGGGAAGATTTCCTCATATCTTTTCCTAGATAAGATACCCCCCCCCCCCCGGAGTCTCTACTGAATTTGCAAACACCCTGACCACCCTTTTGTCTATCTGGCTGTCAGGCATTGTATTGACCAAAACAAAAACTATTTAAACTCATCAGCGCTAGCCCAACTTTTCCTTTCCGCTCGCACCCTTCTTCTTGGTGGATCAATAAACAGACAAACCTTCAAATATAACAATGATATTTTATTGAATTTCCCTCCAAACCCGGAGACCCATTGGTAACAACGACAGACAGCACATCCCAGCCAATCAGCCTTCCACTATCTGGACCAATCAACACTCAGGGCAGTAGAAATTATTGGTTTCAAACTGCAGTCAAGGTCTTATAAATACTATTTCTGCATGTTTGCATTAAGGTATGTAAGTGTTTGGAGCAGAGACTCCACTTTCATCAACATTGGCGAAGGTGAATAAATGCCTTCTGATTTTGCCTTCAACCCATCTGTGACTCATTTGGTCCTATGGCAGCTTGACACTCTGGGCCCTGAACCTGCGATTCTAGCAGAATTGAAATTACTCAATAAAACAGAGGCCTTATCTAAGATCGGGAAATAATGTTTTCCAGATCAGAAGATTTGCATGCTGGCTTCCTCCTCCTGTTATTCTTCATTTTCTAGAAAATAAATACTGTGTTTGTATGTGTGTTGGGAAGAATGGAGGCAAGGTTGACAGTTCGAAGCTGGGTCAGAGTGAGCTCCTTCAGCCCAACTCCCTGCCCACTTAGCGCATCGGAAACTGCAATGTGAGTAGATGAATAGGAACCACCTTAAGCAAGGAGGTATTTTAGGCATAGCATTTCGATCAGAAAAAGGAGGAAAGTTTATGAACAAAGAAAGCTTTTTGGCTAGGAGATGGAGCAACAGCACCCCCCTGTGGCCGGAACCAGGCACAGCCTCCAAAGCTGGCGAAAAAGTGGGGAAAAGCCTATATATATACCTCTATCTGTTGTCTGTCTTGTCATTGTATAATTGGCATTGAATATTTGATGTATATGTGTTCGGGGTGAGAAGGACGGAATATAAATACTGTAAATAAACAAAGTTCTGAAGTTTAAATATGCAAACTGGAAGGGCAATGGGCAGCAAGATCTTCCTAAATTGTCTTGTACACTAATCATATGCATGTTAAATATGCTCAGACCCTGGTAATACTTGGATGGGGGACTGCCAGGAAATAGCAGGAGCTGTAGGTTGTATTCAGAGGAAACCAATGGTACAACTACCTTTGATTATTCCTTGCCTATGGAAACTCTCTTAAATTCATGGTGTATCCATACTTTGACAGGCAGCTTGAAGGCACATACATATGCATACTGAGTATGTATTTCCATTAAGTAGAGATTGTGCCAGTTGCTGAAGTGTGAAGCTTGCATTTCTTCCTGAAATGTATTTTTCTATAATTGTCGGAATACCTTTTGTCTGCTTTGCATTGGACAAACATTTTGGTGAGACTTTGTATTCAAGATACTGTACTGTGAGGTAGTATGCATTGGATTGTAGCCTTCTTCCTTTGGTGGGAAAACAAAGGAACTTCCTTCAGATGTTTTAAATTACAATTCTAATAGATTACCATTTACTGTTAGATTACCATCACTGTGATTTTTTTTATAGAGTTCATTATCAAAAGTTTGCCTTGTCTTTTTAAAAGAAAAAAGAAATCCTTCTTTTTGCCTAATGAGCTCCTTCTGGATGTGTTCCTGTTAAAAACACTAAAATGAGATATTTCACCAGGATTAAAGAGTCTTATTCCCCTAGACATTATTTTCATTACAGGAGACTGGAACGCCAAGGTGGGAAGTCAAATGACAACAGGGATCACAGGCAAGCATGGTCTGGGAGAACAAAATGAAGCGGGACGCAGGCTGATAGAATTTTGCCAGGAAAACTCACTGTGTATAACAAACACTCTCTTCCAACAACCTAAAAGACGGCTTTATACATGGACTTCACCAGATGGTCAACACCGAAATCAGATTGACTACATCCTTTGCAGCCAAAGGTGGCGGACATCTATCCAGTCGGTGAAAACAAGACTTGGGGCTGACTGTAGCTCAGATCACGAACTTCTTATTGCCCAGTTTAGAATAAAACTAAAGAAATCAGGGAAAATACACAGACCAGTTAGATATGATCTCACTAACATTCCTAGCGAATATACAGTGGAAGTGAAGAACAGATTTGAAGGACTAGATTTAGTAAACAGAGTCCCAGAAGAACTATGGACAGAAGTCCGAGACATTGTTCAGGAGACGGCAACAAAGTACGTTCCAAAGAAAAAGAAAACCAAGAAGGCAAAATGGTTGTCTGCTGAGACACTGGAAGTAGCCCAAGAAAGGAGGAAAGCAAAAGGAAACAGTGAAAAGGGGAGATATGCCCAGTTAAATGCGCAATTCCAGAGGTTAGCCAGAAGAGATAAGGAACTATTTTAAATAAGCAATGCATGGAAGTGGAAGAAGACAACAGAATAGGAAGGACAAGAGACCTCTTCCAGAAAATTAGAAACATTGGAGGTAAATTTCAGGCAAAAATTGGTATGATAAGAAACAAAGATGGCAGGGACCTAACAGAAGCTGAAGAGATCAAGAGAAGGTGGCGAGACTATACAGAAGATCTGTATAGGAAGGATAATAATATTGAGGATAGTTTTGACGGTGTGGTGAATGAATTAGAACCAGACATCCTGAGGAGTGAGGTTGAATGGGCCTTAAGAAGCATTGCTAACAACAAGGCAGCAGGAGACGACGGGATCCCAGCTGAACTGTTTAAAATCTTAAAAGATGATGCTGTCAAGGTGATGCATGCCATTTGCCAGCAAATATGGAAAACACAAGAATGGCCATCAGACTGGAAAAAATCAACTTATATCCCCATACCAAAAAAGGGAAATGCGAAAGACTGCTCAAACTTCCGTACAGTGGCCCTTATTTCTCATGCCAGTAAGGTAATGCTCAAGATCCTGCAAGGAAGACTCCAGCAATACATGGAGCGAGAGTTGCCAGATGTTCAAGCTGGGTTTAGAAAAGGCAGAGGAACGAGAGACCAGATTGCCAATATCCGCTGGATAATGGAGAAAGGCAGGGAGTTTCAGAAAAACATCTACTTCTGCTTCATTGACTATTCTAAAGCCTTTGACTGTGTGGATCATAATAAATTGTGGCAAGTTCTTGGTGGGATGGGCATCCCAAGCCACCTTGTCTCTCTCCTGAGGAATCTGTACAAGGACCAAGTAGCAACAGTCAGAACTGACCACGGAACAACAGACTGGTTCAAGATTGGGAAAGGCGTACGGCAAGGCTGCATCCTCTCACCCAACCTTTTTAACTTGTATGCAGAACACATCATGCGATGTGCGGGACTGGATGAATGCAAAGCTGGGGTGAAAATTGCTGGAAGAAACATTAACAACCTCAGATATGCAGATGACACCACTCTGATGGCCGAAAGCGAGGAGGAGCTGAGGAGCCTTCTAATCAAGGTGAAAGAAGAAAGCGCAAAAGCCGGGTTGCAGCTAAACGTCAAAAAAACCAAGATTATGGCAACAAGAATGATTGACAACTGGAAAATAGAGGGAGAAACCGTGGAGGCCGTGACAGACTTTGTATTTCTAGGTGCAAAGATTACTGCAGATGCAGACTGTGGCCAGGAAATCAGAAGACGCTTACTTCTTGGGAGGAGAGCAATGTCCAGTCTCGATAAAATAGTAAAGAGTAGAGACATCAGACTGGCAACAAAGATCCGCATAGTCAAAGCCATGGTATTCCCTGTAGTAACCTACGGATGTGAGAGCTGGACCTTAGGGAAGGCTGAGCGAAGGAAGATCGATGCTTTTGAGCTGTGGTGTTGGAGGAAAGTTCTGAGAGTGCCTTGGACTGCGAGAAGATCCAACCAGTCCATCCTCCAGGAAATAAAGCCCGACTGCTCACTGGAGGGAAAGATACTAGAGACAAAGTTGAAGTACTTTGGCCACATCATGAGGAGACAGGAAAGCCTAGAGAAGACAATTATGCTGGGGAAAGTGGAAGGCAAAAGGAAGAGGGGCCGACCAAGGGCAAGATGGATGGATGGCATCCTTGAAGTGACTGGACTGACCTTGAGGGAGCTGGGGGTGGTAACGGCCGACAGGGAGCTCTGGCGTGGGCTGGTCCATGAGGTCACGAAGAGTCGGAGGCGACTGAACGAATGAACAACAACAATTCCCCTAGATGGGTGCTATAATCTTCTTGTTGCTTTCTACTGTCCAGCCAAGTGATCTGGAGCAGGATCCTTTCCCTCCCATTTTGAATGGAGTAGCCTGCAGAAGAATATATGGCACAAAGTGATTTTTAGGGTACCCAGGTATTGTACTGTTTAGATTAAAATGTTAAAAAACCAACATCTTGGAACTGGATCAGAAATAAAGTAGCAACCAATGTGTACAGGGTAAAGCACACAGGGGACAATGAAGTTTGGATTCTTCTTCCTTAAGCTGGCAGAAGAACTTTGAGCAAAAGCTCAGAAGAGAAAGGTTCTATATGAGGTTTTTAATGGAACAGTGTTGAGAGACCTATCGTTGGAAAATAATGCCAAAGGCTGAGATGGTTCCAGAACAAAAACTTGAGAACCAAGCCCAGCATTGTTCATATGTCTATGCTCTACCATTAAGAAAACAGTAGGCAGGAGAGGGACTTGAACTTCCCTCTTTTGCAACTTTATTCCCTCACAGTTCCTTCTTTGTGCTAAGACCCCTTCTACACTGCCTATAATTCAAATTATCAAAACAGGTAATCCACATTATCTGCTTTGAATTGGATTATGTGAGTATACATTGCCATATAATCCATTTCAAAGCAGATAATTGGGATTTTATATGGCCGTTTAGAAGGGGACTAATTTTTATTCCTTTCTCTCTTACTAGGGGTAAAGAGAGTTCTGGCTGGAATAGTGGCTTGAAGATGCATGCAAGTGTGTATACCTAGTAGGCCAAAAGTGTGTCTCTTGCTTTATAATTGAAAAATGGGATATGTGTGTGTGTACACTGATACATTGATTTAATATATGAGCAAATTGGATATATAGACAGTAGGCCAAAAGTGTGTAGCTTGCTTTTTATAGGAAACATGGGATATAGAATCATAGAATCAAAGAGTTGGAAGAGACCTCATGGGCCATCCAGTCCAACCCCCTGCCAAGAAGCAGGAATAATAGATATAGATGTTTGAATAAATTGGATATATAGACAGAAACAATAATGAAAGTCTCTACTTTGGTTCTACTTTCTTCCAAGAAATGTTGAAAGACCGTTCCCAACGGTCAAACATAACCTCATATAGAAGAATGGTCATGGTTGGAATTTGCATACTCTTGGAAGCTATGATGGAGAGTTATGCCCAAAGCTGAACTAAACTGCTGTGATGCCAGCAATCCAAAGCATAAATATTTTTACTGTGTTTTATTCTTATCCTAGGACACAGAACTCTGTATGTTGGGGTGCGGATGCCGTTGGTGAGACAAGCTCACAGACATCACAGAACTCATGGCCAGAAACATCGGAAGCGAGATCGGGTGAAGGAAAATGTTCAAGAAGATCAGGAGTCCCATGGTAAATGTGAAAGGGTTGTTCCTCCACAAAGGGAACATGCTGGGGTTGTAATAACGGGTCAGCCCATGGCTCATGGTTGTTCTTAAGAGCCTTGAAAGTTTTGTTATTTAAACTCAAAGACTGATTCTCTCAAACGTTTTGGGATGACTAAAGAGAGCCACAGAGCCTGACCTGTGGGATCAGCAGGATATTGTTAGGCTGCACAGGACAATCAGTGCTTGATGTAACAAGGATGAGAGCATCCCCAAGAAGCAGCTGTGTAGCCTCGTCCTGAAAAAACTGTAGTAAGGAAGAGCCTCCCATTCCTCTAGATCAGTGGTTCTCAACATGTCGGTCCCCAGATGTTTTTGGTGTACAACTCCCAGAAATCCTAGCCAGTTTACCAGCTATTAGGATTTCTGGGAGTTGGTCATGCTACCCCTCTGTTCCGCCTTGGTTAGACCACACCTGGAATATTGTGTCCAATTCTGGGCACCACAATTGAAGAGAGATATTGACAAGCTGGAATGTGTCTAGAGGAGGGCGACTAAAATGATCAAGGGTCTGGACAACAAGCCCTATGAGGAGCGGCTTAAAGAGCTGGGCATGTTTAGCCTGAAGAAGAGAAGGTTGAGAGGAGATATGATAGCCATGTATAAATATGTGAGAGAAAGTCACATGGAGAAGGGAGCAAGCTTGTTTTCTACTTCCCTGGAGACTAGGACGCGGAACAACAGCTTCAAATTACAAGAAAGGAGATTCCATCTGAACATTAGGAAGAATTTCCTGACTGTGAGAGCTGTTCAGCAGTGGAACTCTCTGGGGTGGAGTGGGGTGGAGGCTTCTTCTTTGGAAGGTTTTAAACAGAGGCTGGATGGCCATCTGTCAAGGGTGCTTTGAATGCAATATTCCTGCTTCTTGGCAGGGAGTTGGACTGGATGGCCCATGAGGTCTCTTCCAACTCTATGATTTTATGATTCTATGAAGGCCAAAAATAACTGGGGACCCCAGTTGAGAACCACTGTTCTAGATATTTGGTTTCATTGTTACTATTCTTTTTTTCTTAATTTTCCACTTACATGTACCATCTTGTGGCTTGAGTCCATTGGATCTAGTCCTGCCATCTAGGCTGCTAAGCCGTTGTCTGCTGTGAGACAGTCTTCGTGTATTTTGAGAGTGCCATCATGTCACCTTGGCCTTCATTCTGCCATGGCCAGTTCTCCCAACCTTTGCAGTTAGAGCTGTGTGTTCCACAACCCTGATCCTCTTGGTTATTCTCCTCTAAACCTATTCATGCTTCTCTACATCCTTCTTGAAGTGCGACACCCAAAACTGAGCACAATACACCAGATGAGATCTCACTAGCTTGGAATAATGTGGAACTTCTTGTGATTTGGAAAATATGATGGCATTAAAAACAGCATAAAACAACATCAAGTGATTGTTCAGTTGTTGTTGAGTGTAGCTCTGAGACCCTTGTCACAAATATGGCTATCAATTACTATATTTTTAGTCTCAGTTCTGGCACAACAGCCTGTTATTTGAAACTAAACCTGAAATACCTAACTGTAGGCAGAGTGGTGGGAATAATATATATGTATGTTGGTTCTGTTCTTCTGTGTTTACAAGCTAAACAGTTCTTGCTTGATACTATAATGGAGTGCTTTAAGCTGAAGAGCCATGAGTAGAAAAAGCAAATGCCTTTCAGGGCTTTTGTAGCACATAACCTCGCAGTAAGGAAGTAGCAACATCTGTGTTCCTATAATGCAACGGTTATAAAAATCCTTTTTATTTTTAACTTTATGTTTTAATTTTTGGATTAATATCACCGGTTTAATTTTTTTTATTATTAAACTCTTGTATGCCTTGGCGATTGCTGCATTTTTTATTTATTTTAATTTGTAAGTTTCCTTGAGCCAAAGCTTTTGGGGAAAAGCACAATATAAATACCCTAATGCTATAGGACTGGGAACAAAACCAGAACTTGTGCTATACTCTTGTGCTACTGCCTTTCCAGCAAGAAAATGTGAAATGAATTCTGCCAAGAGACAGAATTGAGGATGATTGTGGCACATGTTACCCAGGGTTGTTTTGAGATCTTTCAAGGACTTCAGCTCCTCCATTTTTTATTCCCTGTGGTCTGAGGAAGTTATAATGGGAAATACAGGGATATTTTGTCTCTCCATAAACCTCTTCTGGTCCTAAAACAGTCCAGAAATAGCCCAAAACATGGTGAATTTGTGTCCACGTCAGGCGGGATTTGTAGACAAAATATATTTAATTTTTTTACAGGGATGAGGTTGTGCATTCAGACCTTCAAGATCCCTGGGAACCTTGTAACCTCCTTATTAATTGCTCACCTCTGCTTTTAGGACTTTTTACTTGAAAATTTTTAGAGGCATGTTCTCTGGCAGACATGTTGATTCAATCAAGCAGAGACATTCAAGTCAGCTAGAGACAATGGTAACCTTGTGTTTGGCCCAAACAATGTAATTGGGTTAACAGAAGTGGAACACAATCCAGATGTGGTGTGACTCCTGAAAAAAGGGAAGACAAGTTCAGCAAGTTACCATCTTTGCAAATACTTCAATTATCTATCTTCACATAATAACAGTTCCCATGTTGTTGCCATTGCTGCTGCATTATAATAATGAGCGGTTGTTTCTGAAACAAAAAAATCCCTTGTCTAAAAATGTCAGTGCTTCTCCCACCTTTCCAGGACATTTCAAAAAGCAATTTGATAAGTTCTGATTTTTCTTCTTCTTCTCCCATGTCTGTCTGTCTAATGTTCTTTTTTGTTAGATACTCCATCTCAGCGAGTTCAGTTTATCCTTGGCATGGAGGAGGATGAGGAGCATGTCCCCCATGACTTGTTCACGGAGATGGATGAAATCTGTGTGAAAGAGGGTGAGGAATCAGAGTGGAAGGAAACAGCAAGGTAAAGCAAAGGACAGCTATTGTGCACTACCTTCCTATGCACTCAGTTCAGCTCCATAGACTAACCCAAAAACAGAATGCAAGCACAGAGACAAAAACCCGAGGAGAAGGAGGTAACTTCCTTGCTACTGTGACAACAGAAACGTGATTGGCCAGACTGCTTGCTGAATGCGAATACTGGGCGGATCAATATGCTGGGCTGATGAATACTACATCAACATCTGCCTGAAGTATAATGGAGAATTGCTGTAGTAACATTTCTAGGCATGAATAGTATAAAAATCAGAAGAAGGAGGATCACAAGCTTCTGATTCTGTTCTGGAAAGATTTTTGCAGACTGAGACTCTGTCTGGAATTTTTCCCTATCTTTCCAGATATTGTAGTTTTACCAGTAACAAAATCTGGCGGGTGCTTCTGATTCCCGAATATTTCCCAGTGTTGTTGACTATTCTGACCATGAACAAATATTCGCGAATGCCATTGCACTGTGCCAATCTGGAGGTGTTCCCTACATTAGGAAAAGTTTCCAGACGTGCATCAGTACTTTCTGGAGTCCATTCAAATTAAGTTTTTAGAATGACTGAAGCAAAGTCCTATTACACTGCAGCCAGTCTCCATTTTAAGTGGATCACAGAGGCATTTCTGGTTCAGAGGTGCATTTAATGCACTTACAGACCATTCAAAATACATGAGTAAATAAATATATCCTCAGCAGGAACATATCTTTTGCCAAGCTGACACACAGCAAGTTGCAGTGGGTTCATGGGGGCCTTGCTTAGTTGCTTAATGATGCCATCTCCTGGTGAAAGAAATGTTGTCTCTTCTATCACTTTCATTTTTAAAAAAATGTTAAGACTGAAAGATTGAGATGAAATTAATCACTGTCAAGGCTGTATTTCTCTGCCTGTAATAATGAAAAAAATATATTATTTTATTCTTTCCCTTAAGTGAGAGGTCTTGTGCATTGGTGAGTGGTACAGTTTGCAAATATTCTTCACATTCCCACTCAAAAATTGGTCACCAATAAAAAACTTCATACTGCAAGAAAACTTGAAATGGTTAATAGATATAAGGTAAAAAACAAAACCAAATGTTCTCAAGAATGACTACAAGAAGAAGCTAGCCAATTCACCTTGAGAGACGATATGGACAAAGAAAGATAGATATACCTGAAGTGAAGAAGATTGGAAGTCAAAATATATACTCTACCCCACCCAATTTACCTTTCTCCCCTCTATCTACCCATGCTTAACCATTACCCCACCCTATCTCTTGATTTTACCTTCCTTATCTACCCTTACTATCATAATTTCCTACTTTCTTAAATCACAGATATGTTCCCCTTCTTTTTATTACATTTTGAAAACTTTAATAAAAACATTAAAAAATTGGTGATCCTGAGGAAATTCTGCCCTACTTAAATGCTGTCAGTGTTCCCTTACTTTCATCTGAGAAATAAAACCCAGAGAAACTGTGGGACATTTTTTATTAATATAAATCCCCAGCACTATTAAGGTATTTGGAAATAATCTGGAAAAGTATGCCTTGATGGAAAAGTATGCTAGAACATTTTCCTGGTTTGATGTGGGTTCATTTCAGTGTGGCATTCTTTGCAGGTGGCTGAAGTTTGAAGAAGACGTGGAACATGGTGGAGAGCGTTGGAGCAAACCCTATGTGGCCACTCTCTCTTTACATAGCCTTTTTGAGCTGAGGAGCTGTATCATCAATGGGATCGTCCTTCTGGATATGTGTGCAAACACCACAGAAGACATTGCAGGTACCTGTTCTTGATAGTTGATTGTCATGACTCTTGCCAACATAGCAGGCGTTATGTTGGCAATTTCTTCCTGGATGTTGGTCTTCAAATCTTGTATGGGGTTTTTTGAAATCCCGTGATTATGTGAACTGTCCAAGGACCCTACTCAGTGTATGGAGAATGGGGGACATCACCTACCTAATATGAGCTTCAAAACTACATAAAACAAAACTTAAGGTATGCGCCTACATCTATATATATAAATCTGTTAGGTTGGTTCAACCGGACAGCAAAACTCCACAACCCCCCAACGAAACTGTACCAAAATTGCCATGCCCCAAGGACAACCCACTCGGTACAAACTAATCCACTCAGAATTGAAAACAACACAACCACACACAGAAAAAAACAGCAAAACAACTGAGCATGCGCACTGGCGCAAAGTCCCCAGCGCGCGCGCACACATGGCCGAACGGCCAACGCACCCTCCGCACTTCCCTCCCTTGCCCAGCACTTCCCACGGCACACACACACACACACAAACAACGCAACTTCCACCGCCCCCTTCCCTCCACCCCCTCCTTCATCTTACCCCTCCCACGCTGCCTCCAAGCCCCGCTCTGCACACTCCAAGCCTCGCCGTGCCGCATCCCCACCGGAAAGACACACCCCCTCCCTTCGCCCCACCCCTTCCCTCCGTGATTCACTCCTGGAAGGAAAGGGGTGGGGCGAAGGGAGGGGGCGTGTCTAACCGGAGAGGGAGGGAGGATGGAAGGAGTGAATCACGGAGGAAAGGGGTGGGGCGAAGGGAGGGGGCGTGTCTTCAAAGTCGCCCCCTCCCTTCGCCCCACCCCTTCCCTCCATGACTTACTCCTTCCCTCCTCCCTCCCCCTCCCTTCTGAGTCCACAGTGCTGTCTGGATGTCGGTGAACTACAACTCCCATACTCAAGGCGAAGGGAGGGGGCATGTCTTTCCGGAGGGAGTGGGAGGAGGGAAGGAGTGACTCAGGGAGGGAAGGGGTGGGGGCGAAGGGAGGGGGCGACTTTGAAGACACAATGATGGATCCGGACCAAAGCATTCAATACGCCCAAATATGAAGACACATGGAGTTTGAGGGAAATAGACCTTGACATTTGGGAGTTGTAGTCACTGGGATTCAGAGTTCACCAACACTCAAAGAGCATCCTGAACCCCACCAACGACAGAATTGGGGCAAACATGCCACACTGAACCCCCATGACCAACAGAAAATACTCACGTTTACACACAAGCATAAAGAAGGGGGAGGAAGGAGGGATGACAGAGAGAGAAAGAGAGAGAGAGAGAGGGGGGGGGAAAGGAAGGAGTGTGAGAGAGAGAAAGAAGGAAAGAGAGCGAGAGAAGGAAGGAAGAGAGGCCAGGCAGAGACTTCAAAACTCTTACTAAAGGCCACAGCAACGCGTGGCAGGGCACAGCTAGTTATATATATATTAAAAAGTCTGATTCATACAATGGGTTTTATTAAGTTTTGAAAAAAGGAAGTTATGCTGCTGCGCCCTGTATGTACATGTGAAATGAATAGGTCAAGTAAGCCTTTCATAAGTCAACAAAACATGAATCTTTTAGAGACCATATGAAAGTTTCTTCCAGAATAGCTCCTTGGGGAATGTTTCAACAACCTCGACTTTTTGATGGCAAAACTTATAGATGTATGATTTATTCAATATGGCTTGTTAGGTGGCAAGGCAGAATAATTCGATTTTCCGTTTTCTTTCCATTTTGCTCTTCAGACATGCTCAATAAGTGATTCTGGAGGCAGCTATTTACTTTCATTGTTTTGTACAAGGACAAACAGCTCAAGTATGCTCATCCTTCCAAGGCCAAGTTTTATTGCATGGTGCACTGCAAAGCCACTCTATGACTCAACTCTGAAAGTCTGTCTTTCTCTAGCTCTCCTTTACCATCTTTTAATGCCAATGCTGCAAAAACAAACAAAAAAGCCATACACACAGAAGCAAAAGAGAAAAAAAGCCAGACATCCTTTTAGCTAGACAGGTTGGTCTTCTGTGAAAAGATTTAGCAAGAAGAAGCTTTTTTCATAGAATCCTAGAGTTGGAAGATACTTTGTGGGCCATCCTGTCCAACCCCCTGCCAAGAACCAGGAAAATCACATTCAAAGCACCCCTGACAGATGGCCATCCTACCTCTGTTTAAAAGCCTCCCAAGAAGGAGCCTCCACCATAGACGCAGGCAGAGAGTTCCACTGCTGAACAGCTTGCACCTCAGCTTTGTTAACTGAGGTCATTCTATTTTTAGTAGAAATGAGATGTTGATTCTTTTAAAGCAAATGTTTTGAAAATATTTATTGGAGGTTATTTTAATTGCTTTAGAAGCTGGCTGTCACTTTTCTCAGTCTTAAGAGGCTTGCTTGTTACAAGGATCATCGAGGTATTGATGGACCCTTAGCAATGTGGAAATCAGTGATTTAGGGTGATGCAATACAAGCTAGTTAGACTTTAGGAAAATCAAGAAGCAGATAATTGTCCTGCATTGTTAATTTGGTAGCATTTGGTCCTTTGCAGCTAGCAATTTGCCTTGGTCTGCGACATAGACTGGCATCTTATCACACAGAAAGAAATTTGAAATAGACCATTCATTTCTACAGATAGTTGCTCTTTTATTTGGATAATGGGATGCTTTGGCAGAGATAAAGAGAGTTTCATTTCCCCCCTTCCAAGAAAGTAGCTTTGCAGAAATAGGTTTTTGATTGGCAAGATCCCATTTAAGGGTTTTGCTATCTCATGATGTCAGCTTCTTAGCACATTTCCTTTCCGCAACAGTTGCCAACAGTAGTCAATTAGGCAAGGTATTCCAGTGAAGCATTGTGTTGCTGATTGCTTATAATTTTATTAAATTTGCAGAGAAATAAAAGCGACTCAAATTGCGGAAGTGAACGGCATTATCTAAAATGGAGTGGCAGATGCATTATTTAGGCAGTGATTTAGTATTTCAGCAAAGTGTATTAACGGGAAGAAAACTCTCTGTTTGGAATCATAGAGGAATTGCCTCAGCAGCATTCTTTTACAACATAAACCTCTTCTGGTGCTGATATATATTAGGCTTTCTAATTCTCTTAAAAGATAGCATCAGGATTTAAAGCATTGGTTCCCAACCTTTTTTTTTTTTTTACCAGGGACCACTTTGACCAGGGACCTCTCTCCAGCCTTAGTATCAAAAGGGTTACGAATCAGCTTTTGGTCAACTTTGGTTTGGTTATTTGGGATTTGGTTTGGTTATTTGGGGTGCTGATTCAGAAAACTGCATTGAATAGACCACATCAGCTCTAGTTTCTGATATATAACATACGTGCCACCTAGTAGTCACCATCTGCTCATCCATAGAAAGCCATATTTCATAATCTAGACCTGATGTGGTCTATCCAGTGCAGTTTTCTGAATCAGCACCCCAAATAACCCCAGGAACAGGTCTAAAAACAAAGACAACAAAGTGCCCCCACTTCCAGGCGCCACATGGAATGACTCCACTCAGAGGGAGGAGGAGGAGAAGCAGCAGTCAGGAGCATTGTTGTTACACCTTTCATGGATAGTCAGTCTCTCCCCTCCCCACTTCCCCATTGCCTTGGCACTATAAGAGGGTTTCATGAGACCATTTGCTCTCGTTGCAACGGTGTAGTAACAGTACGGACCATATTTTAGTTCTTTTTTATATATAAGTAATCTTTATTGAGTTTTACAAGATTAATTTTAGTTCTTGAGGACCACTGGTGGTCCACGGACCACAGGTTGGAAAGCACTGATTTAAAGCTTGCAGAGATAGATTCAGCACCTTGGATAGCTCATTCATAGTCTAAAATTGCTTGACTGGAGCAGACTCACAATCCAACTGACATGGAAGTCACAAACCTGCATTGCAGTTATGTTGTGGCTACTTAAGGGAATTCAGGTTATTTACTCCCAGCTCTCAGTTAAGTTTGGCATTACTACTCCCTACGGTTTAACCTTCAGAAAGAGCATTTCTCCATGTTGACCTTAATGATAACTTTGATAAGTTAACTTTTTGGACCACAACTCCCAGAACCCCTGTGCTGGCTACATGTTCAAAGAAATGTAATGCAAAACAGGTTTCAGTCTCCAGAAGAAGCCCTCAACAACTTATCCAAGGTTGTAGTCTTTCAAACAGGATCTATCCCCTTCCTGTGTTAATAGTTAGGATATCAACAAGTGGAGGAGAGAAGTTTAAATCTTTTGTCCTTTGTCACAGCTCGTTCCTCTGAGTCTGCTATTTTTGCTGTTGTTTATTCATTCAGTCGCTTCCAACTCTTCGTGACCTCCTGGACCAGCACACACCAGAGCTCCCTGATAGTTGTCACCACCCCCAGCTCCTTCAGAGCCAATGACTTCAAGGATACCATCTATCCATGTTGCCCTTGGTCGGCCCCTCTTCCTTTTTCCTTCCATTTTCCCCAGCATCATTATCTTCTCTAAGCTTTCCTGTTTTTATTTGTATTGGGAGAAAAATCTCATTGGCTCTGGAGAGATCATGTTTACTTAGTATAATCCTCAAAGTTTCAATTGGAGATGGTGTTTCATTTGTATTGTGTCTGAGTAACTCAACTGTTCACCCTTGCAGATATGATTCTAGATCAAAAAGAAACTTCATCTGAGTTTGATGAAGCCACTCGTAAAAAAGTCTGGGATATTCTCCTGAAAAAGCATCATCATCAAAACGAGAAGAAGAAGAACAGCATCCTCCCTATTGTCCGCTCTTTTGCTGATGTTGCCCAGAAAAGAGCTGAACCTCAGCCACCGGAAAAGACAGGTGAGAATCTTGGGATGTTGTTTCTTGTAAACTTGTAAATAATTTAGCATTAGTTCAAAATCCTCTGGCTGTCTCTAGCTATGGGGTAAGGACATCTTGATTGCAGCAAAACCCATAGAGACATCTTACCAAGCCCTTCATCCTATTATGTGATGGGAGCTTCCCACTTCAAGCATGCACAGAGAATCTGATGCTCCAAACACCATCTGTAGAGCTCCTTTTCATAGCCAGGAGAGGTGTGTTAAAATTGTGATGCCTTATAAAATCTGGAACCCCAAGCAGAAGAACTGTGTGAACAAATCAAAAGTTAGAGATGAGGTTGCACACATTGAATTTCTCCTTTTTTCGTGTACCTGGTGGAAAACCTGGAACATTTGGTTAAACCTGGAGCAGAAATGGTGCTATTACCACCCTATCATTGCTACCATCCCCATTTCCCCATGTCCTTGCTACTTGTATAGATGTAAATTGACTTTACTTTTTGACTTACATTATTTTGTATTGTTATACGGCATTGAATGTTTGCCTTTTTATTTGTTGTAAGCTGCCCTGAATCCCCATCTTGGTCTCCTCACAATTGTCCCACTTCTCAAACACTCTGTGTTTCATTTGGAAAAATGCTGCATTTGAAGAGCTGAGACGGTGTTGTATTTCAGAGTCAATGCTGACTTTTGTGGAGAGGTGGCTGCCAAAGTAGTGGAAATGGTTAACATTTTCTAACGTTACACCATTAAGCTGTATTTCTGGCATTGCAGAAATTGGCTTATGATTAGAATAAAGGAAGAACAGATACTTATGAATTTTTTTATGAGACCTCCCCATATACAGATAATATTTCAGAACTGATATCATTCTTGTATACTTAGCTGTGCAGCTGAAAGCCAAAACAGTTGTATGTACATGTGTTTAACTTTGTGTATATACAATAGGTTCTCCACTTTCATGGGGTTGGGGTGGTGAATTGCCATGAAAAGAAGAAAACTATTTTTGTTTTAGATAAGATGCCACCTCTCTAGAAATCTCTTGGTCATCCAGCTGACATATGGTTAACTCATGGTGCATCTACACTGCAGAATTAATGCAGTTTGACACCATGGCTCAATGTTACAGAATCCTGGTATTTGCAGTTTTATGAGGCACCAGCATTATTTGGCGGAGATGGCTAAAGACCTTGTAAAATTACAACTCCCATAATAGCATAGTATTGAGACATGGCAATTAAAGTGGTATCAAACTGCATTCATTCTATAGTGTATATGTACTTATAGTTAGCCACCAGTTACAGAAAATCTTGCAAACCGGAAGATTGGCAGTTCAAGCAAAGCCATGGGTGGGGTGAGCTCCCAACGTCAGCCCAGCTTCTGCTTACCTAGCAGTTTGAAAACAGTAATATGAGTAGATAAATAGGTACCTGTGTGGGGTGGAGGTAAAAGGCACCCTGAAGATATGCTTGAATTTGATCAGGAAAAGGCGTCCATGGACAACAGGCTCCTCGGAAAAACACCGAAATGATAAAGAGGGGAAGCCTTACATCCGTCTATGTCTTTGTTAATTGTATAAAGGCATTGAATGTTTGCTGTATATGTGTTCTGAGTCCCCTCGGGAAGATAGAGCGGAATATAAATAAAGTATATTATATTAACCAAATCTGCAAATAATCAAATCTGCAAAACATTAAACCCGCAAAAGCTGGGGAGAGGGAGGGGCAGGCAGTGCATATGTATGTGAGAAACACCACAAGAGATATGGGGTTATGTTAAAAACGACTATTTGTGTTTCTTTCATCCAAGATTCTGTGTTGTTTTCACCTCAGGGATGAACTTACTGACTCTCCCGCCTCCTTCAGCTTCACCTTCCACCTCTTCAGATGTGAGAAATGGATTGACACATGAGACTACTCCAACTGACTTGAGCAAAGTAATGGTTAACTTACTCATTTCTTCATCATATTCTTCTTGGACACATTAAAATTAATAACACATACAAATGTAAATTTAAGTTCAAAACGGAAACAAAAAAGCTTAATTAAAAGTAGAAGATAGTGTTTCTTCTTGTGCCTGCAATTCACATTGTTTCATGAGGGTTATATTATTCTTTTGATCAACAAAACTGTTGATGTGACTGCAAAGTGAGATGCCACCTCTCACTGCAAAGTATTTTCCAACACAGCATATACCGATTGGAGTAGAACATTGGGTCTCTTTCTCATCTTTAAGGTCCAATTCCTTGCAGATAAGATAAAAAAGGGCAAAAAAAAAATTGCACCAGAGAGAAAGAAGGTCATTTTGAAAGTATTCTAAAAAGGGTAAAATAAAACATTGCAGTATTAGTTTAGTTAGAATAGTAAACTAGTTAATAGCTGAAAGTTTTGGTATTCTTGAAAGGAATCTTAATCCAGCAGTCAGCAAACCTAGATTTTGGAAATACATTGTACAAAGAACCGGTTGGATTTCGTTAGATGCAAAACAGTGAAATGTTCACATCTGGACATGTTGCATGTAGTGTATGGACTGAGAAATTGTTTTGGTGATATTATTGTGTAGAATTTGGATTACAGGTCTTCAAAATGACTGTAAACGTATGTTAGGAATTACACAAGTGCCAGGGAGAATTGGACAAAAGAAGATGCTCAGGATGTGGTTGCCATTGTAGTAAGGAGAGACAGGGAGCGAACAAGATGCATCACCTAAAAGTACTCTTAGACGAAAAAGAGTCAGATACACAGATCTGTGATGCTCTCCAGCTCCATTTTATTTCAGCCTATCTATTCTCAGAGCCCAAAGACCAAGCTTCCTTGCTACCTCCACCTATGCCTCCCTTTCAGAAGTAATTAGAAATTAATGCAATTTGCAATCCATACTAAGTTAACTACACTTCCATAAATCAATATGAAACTGAATTGCAGATTATCTCAATTATGTCAGTGGGAATTAACTATCTGGATACACATACTTATGTATAATTACTGATTTACAGTACAAATCTACACACATCTAATCAGAAATATCCCCCACTCTTTCTGGAATTTGTATAGATGACATCTATGGGGAGACAATCTCAGACAATGGACAAATGTGTTGGTATCCACAATCCCCCACAGGGACCTTGGGAAAGTCATTGTTTTCCTGGGATGCATCTACAATGTAGAATTAATGCTTATTGATATGGTTTTACCTGCCACGGCTCAATGCTATGATATCCTGGGAGTTGCAGTTTTACAAGATCTTGATCTTCACTAAGGAAGACATGAAAAACAAGCTCATGGGATGGGTTAGAGGATAATTGCTGTTGGTCCATTAATACCAATAGGCCTCTACAGGCACCTACGGACTCATCTCCAAGACCCTACACTTGGAAGGCAATTATACTTGGCCATGAGTGATCATGATGATGATGATGATGATGATGATGATGATGATCATTAATACCAAGCATAATGCTGAACATCAATTTGCTATGGGTAGTTGTGGCAGAAACGGATCTCTGTACAATGTCTTATTGCATATATATATATATATATATATATATATATATATATGGTGGAATTTAGTAGAAGAAGGGTCTAGAGCAATAGTTCTCAACCTGTGGGTCCCCAGGTGCGTTGGTCTACAATTCCCAGAAATCCAAGCCAGTTCACCAGCTGTTAGGATTTCTGGGAGTTGAAGGCCAAAACATTTGGGGACCAACAGGTTGAGAATCACTTGTCTTAAGAAAACTATGAAAACAGGATGTGTATTTTCTGTGGAACAAAATAATAAGCTCTCTTCCATTTAAGTCCATACATAGAAATTATGCTTTTTGGGGTTTTTTTTTGTTTTTGTTTTTAATTAGGCAGAACTCCATTTTATGAAAAAGATCCCCGTTGGAGCTGAAGCCTCAAACGTGTTAGTAGGAGAAGTAGATTTTCTCACTCGACCCCTTGTTGCCTTTGTGCGTTTATCACCAGCTGTACTTCTTCCGGGCATGACTGAAGTCCCACTCCCTACCAGGTAAGTGTTGCTGATGATGATAGTAGTGGTATGAACTAGGCCATAGCTCCTTAAACCTTGCAAATGCTGATTTGTTATCAGTAAATGTTTATTTTTATACCTAATTTATATACCTATATCCCTGGGGTCACAAGTGGAAGCGTTTAAGAAGCCCTGAACTAGACAACAACAACAAGAACGTGTAATTATGATTGTTGATATGTAGTTATTTTGGGCAACTGTACTATTTCTCCACTACAGCTTCAATGCATCTCTATATCAACTGAAAATCTGCTGACAGTTGTATTTGGTGAGATTGTTAAATAGGACACTGTAGAGTGCGTTTGTAAATAACAGACAGCTGTTAAACCGATTTGTAGTGTCTGTATAATATCATTAAAGCAGACTGTAAGTCCTTAATTGTAGTTGTGCTGGAAAGCATGGAGAACTCCACTGGAGTTCTCCAGTGGCTCTTGAGAACTAGAAGAGGGTGATTTTGATTAATCAGACATACTGAGAGAAATAGAGGGAGAAGTGAGATGTCTTCATGCCATTACTTAGAAATGAACTATAATATCTATAGGGGTGTTGTGGGAGTTCCAGGCTGCATGACCGTGTTCTACCAGCGTTTTCTCCTGACATTTCACCTCCACCTGTGTTTGGCATATTCAGAGGATCTCTGAAGATGCCAGTCACAGATGCAGGTGAAACATCAGGAGAAAATGATGCTAAAACACAGCCATACAGCCTGGAACTCCCACAATACCCCAGTGATTCCGGCTGTGAAAGCCTTGAACAATACATATAATATCGATAGTTTGAATACACTGTTGGTTTGATACTGCAATAGAATTTCACAAATGTTATGCATTCTTTCTAGAAACACCAACAGTAATCACACACTGGGACATTATACCTACTAAATCATAGTAGTTCCTGGCTAGTTGTGTTGTATTACTCACAACAAGTAATGACTTGTTATCTTTTGAGCTGATGTTAGTCACAAGTTTACGCCTCTCCCATTCTCGCCAAAATTGATCAGCTAGTAGTGGTTGTGATGATTATGAAAGCCCTCTCAGTGAGAAGAATAACAACCCATGGACCTGTGAAAGATTACAAAGGGCACTGTGTGGTGTCAGCAGGAGAACTCTTTGCAGTTCTTCAATCTAAAAGTGCCTTGTTTTGTTGTTTGTTATATGCTGTTGATGTTCCAGCTGTTTCTATTAAATAGGAAAACATTTTGAGTCACTAAGTAATTTTTTTTGTTCATTTGCAGGGTTTAGGGGCAGTTGTTATGTTCAGGATTATAACACTCAAGTGCTTGCTTGAGGAACCAAATGAACCCTTGGACAAACTTTTCCATATGTATAAAGGGCCTGTGCTAACAGTAATTTAGAAGTCAGTTTAGTTTTCTTAGCATATACACTTTCTGTTGTATTAAAACTACATTTAGTTAGCATTCTCTACTTGTGGTCACCGTGAAACAATTAATTCAGGTCCAACCCAATATTCTGGAATACCCTCCCAAAAGAGAGTAGATTAGCCCCTACCCTTGAATCCTTCCGTTCTAGCCTAAAAACATGGATTTTTAAACAGGCCTTTGGCTGAAATGGGCCTATATTAGGTTGACACTTTGGTACTTTAGTTGTGTATTGATGAAAAGTGTTTTTGAATTGTGTATTTTATTTAATTTTATGTGTTCATAGTAGTTGTTTATAACTTTTATGTGATATTGTTTTGTACTTATGTACTGTTGATGTTTATATCGTACTTGCATCACCTTGTTAGCCGCCCTGAGTCCCTTTTTGGGAAAGGGAAGTAGGATATGAATAAAGTTTTTTATATTATTATTATTATTATTATTATTATTATTATTATTATGTAATCCTGAATGATGACAAATGCAAGGTTGGGGTGAAAATTGCTGGAAGAAACATTAACAACCTTAGATATGCAGATGACACCACTTTGATGGCTGAAAGCGAGGAGGAGCTGAGGAACCTTCTAATCAAGGTGAAAGAGGAAAGCGCAAAAGCTGGGTTGCAGTTAAACATTTAAAAAAAAACAGATTATGGCAACAAGAATGATTGACAACTGGGAAATAGAGGGAGAAAACGTGGAGGCAGTGACAGATTTTGTATTTCTAGGTGCAAAGATTACTACAGATTCAGACTGCAGCCAGGAAATCAGGAGACGCTTACTTCTTGGGAGGAGAGCAATGTCCAATTTCAGTAAAATAGTGAAGAGTAGAGACATCACACTGGCAATGAAGATCCGCATAGTTAAAGCAATGGCGTTCCCCATAGTCACCTACGGATGTGAGAGCTGGACGTTACGGAAGGCTGAGCAAAGGAAGACAGATGCTTTTGAACTGTGGTGTTGGAGGAAAGTTCTGAGAGTGCCTTGGACTGCGAGAAGATCCAACCAGTCCATCCTCCAGGAAACAAATCCCGACTGCTCATTGGAGGGAAGAATAGTAGAGGCAAAGATGAAGTACTTTGGCCATATCATGAGAAGACAGGAAAGCTTAGAAAATACAATTATGCTGGGGAAAATGGAAGGAAAAAGAGGAGCCGACCAAGGGCAAGATGGATGGATGGTATCCTTGAAGTGACTGGATTGACCTTGAAGGAGCTGGGGGTGGTGACGGCTGACAGGGAGCTCTGGCGTGGACTGGTCCATGAAGTCACGAAGAGTCGGAAATGACTGAACAAATGAATAATAACAACAAATATCAAGGTTCAAAAATGTGTATGACAATAATTTATATATGTTCATTTGAAACACCTTTGTACAAGTATCCCGGAAACAGGACCTCTAGATGATTGTGCACAACATTATTTATGTACCTACACATATATGAACAACAAGGATAAGGATGTCCAACACATCCAAACACACAGACTGGAGGTGAATTTATATGCATGCATACGGCCATATTATTTTCTTATTGGTGAAATGGCTGCTGTACAAAATATGGAGCTGTCTAACTTTTACTCTGGGGAACTGCCCCAAATCAATAATGTAGTATACCTCAGGCTACTCAGAGGGTAGATTAGAATGGTCCTTCTCTTTTTTTCTTACTCTTATGCTGTTCTTGTTGAAACGAGAAGCAGCCAGATTGCTCACCGGAGCGGTGTACAGGGAGCATACCACCCCCCTGTTGCGTCAGCTCCACTGGCTGCCGATCCAATTCCGAGCACAATTCAAAGTGCTGGTTTTGACCTACAAAACCCTACACGGTTCCAGCCCAGTGTATTTGTCCGAACGGATCTCCCTCTACATCCCACCTCGAAGTTTAAGATCTTCTGGGGAGGCCCTGCTCTCGACTCCGCCACTGTCACAAGTGAGGCTGGCGGAGACTGGGAGCAGGGCCTTCTCAGTGGTGGCCCCCCGCCTGTGGAACTCACTCCCCGGGGAGATTAGATCGGCGACTTCCCACCTGACATTTAGGAGAAAACTGAAGACCTGGGTGTGGGACCAAGCCTTTGGTCATTCTAACAACTAAACTAAGGATCGGACGATAGATATGGACAAATGGAATGGAATGAAATATGGACTCTGAACCCTGAGCTTGAGATTGTTTTAGCATGAGACTGTTTTATTATTTTATTATGTATTGATGTTTTTTAATTTAATTGTTGAATTGTTTTTGTATTTTGTACTACTGTTAATGGATTTGGGCATCTAATTGTGCCTCCACTGTAAGCCGCCCTGAGTCCCCCCCAGGGTGAGAAGGGCGGGGTATAAGTAAGTGAAATAAAATAATAAATAATAAACAGCTGTTTTCGTACAGCAGTCCTCAAAACTGATGACAGCCAAAGTCAACATGCAGGTTTGAATCTTATATTTTCTTGCAGTATGTGTGAGATGCTACAAATCTCAATTTCTTTAAAAGACACCTGTCTGTTAGAGTTTGTTATAGTTTCTGGCAGATTCGTAGGTAATTGTAAAGTCAGGAGTGATTAAGGAGAACCTAAGTTCTGAGTAAATCACAAAGTAACTAATGAATGGAATCTGTAAGCAATAAAGAATTCGCTGCAGGTGTAATGCAGTAGATTATTGGTTAGGCCTGTAAACTGTCTTGAGTCGCCTGCAGGCTGAGAAAGATGGTATACAAATACAGCAAATAAATAAATAAATAAATAGGGACATAAATTAAGCGAACAACGACATCATGTTAGCTTCTCCATGATAGAGGTTTTGGGCATTCCAAGAATAGTGAACTGTTTGGGACTTCCCTATAGAAGAGACTTCAGTGTGTGATTTGATTCCATGAACCAGTGGATCAAATACTGCTTTATAACTGAAAATATAATGAAAGAGAATACTCCAAGTAGAAGGAGGAGGAGAAACTATCTATATCTATATCTATATCTATATTGGATTAAGGTAAAGGTAAAGGTTTCCCCTTGACATCAAGTCTAGTTGAGTCTGACTCTGGGAGTGGTACTCATCTCCATTTCTAAGCCGAAGAGCTGGCGTTGTCTGTAGACACCTCCAAGGTCATGTGGCCGGCATGACTACATGGAGCACTGTTACCTTCCTGCCGAAGTGGTACCTATTGATTTACTCACATTTGCATGTTTTTGAACTGCTAGATTGGCAGAAGCTGGGGCTAACAGCAGTAGCTCATCCAACTCCCCGGATTCAAACCGCTGACCTTTCAGTCAGAAAGTTCAGCAACTCAGTGGTTTTACCCGCTGTGCCATTGGGGACTCCATATTTTGGATTACGGAACTGTAAAGAGATAAAAAGCCTTTTTGGTTGGAATAAAAATAAAGTCTGCTGTTTGTTTAATGTTTATACTCCAGAGTTACTAGGATTATCAGCACGCACTTCTGCTGTGTAGCTTGAAGTTTGATAAAGTGTTTTAAGGATAGAAAATTATCCAACAGCGTCCAAATGTTGTAGCCCATTGTACAATAAAAGCTCTCTCACACGCAGTCTTCTTTTCTGTGTAGGTTCTTCTTTCTCCTACTTGGTCCAATAGGGAAAGGAAAGCAATACCATGAGATTGGGAGATCCATGGCTACTCTCATGACTGATGAGGTATGGTAAAATACTGAAGGTTATTTCCGTTCTTTAAGTTGTGTGCATTACAGAGATCTACAGGTAATCCCCACATCCAGCTATTTCTGAAACTTAAGCCACGCTAGAGAAATTTTAGAAAACATGTGTCAAACTCAAGGCCTGCCATGTTATTTTATGTGGCCCTCCAGATGTTTGACTACAACTCCCATATTCCTCATCATTAGACTAGAACTGAGGGGAATTGTGATACAGTTCACGCCTCTGGGAGGCTGAAGGTTACTCTGTTTAGTCAGGAGAGTGGAGCTCGAATGTAGATACATAGCTTGTGGTTATGATGCCTGAGGGTGCTTCCAGACAGAGAACTTGATGTCCACTTCATTGTACTCTTCACATTTCTCCACCTGAGGAAGACGTTAGTCAGTCGAAACCGGTCTGGAAATTCTCTTACAAGGGACTGAAAACTCCACTCAAGAGTATCTTTAGAGAAAGTAAGGGATCTTATGCCCTTAAGAGAAGTCTGCTTTACAGCAAGAAAGACTCTACTTTTGTTACTGATATAAAATCACTGTTAAACAAGAGTTTTTTGTTCATTGTATATTGCTCAATTCTATATTATTTAAGTTGGTTATACATTTAATATTGTATTATATAAGCTGAAAAAAACATTCACCTTTGTGATGTATGTACTACGACTTGTGGATTTGTGTTTGTTCTGATTTTGGGAATCCATTGTCTTTTGTGTTAATTGCAACCATGAAGCAAACCCATGACAGGGTTTTTGTGGGGCAAGATTTACCCTGAGGGAGGCTGAGAGAGTGCAACTTGCCCAAGGTTTCCATCTGCACCTTGGCCTCCAGAGTCCTAGTGCAACATTCAAACCTCTTCACCAAACTGTCTGTCTGCCTTCTTCATGTAGACAGTCCCAAAACATTGACAACTTTCTAAGAGCCCTTCCACACAGCCACATAACCCAGGATATCAGGGCAGAAAATCCCACAATATGTGCTTTGAACTAGGTTATCTGAGTTCACACTGCCATATGTTCCAGTTCAAAGCAGATAATCTGGGATATTATTGAGCTGTGTGGAAGGGCCTAAGAAAATATAGTATGTGCCTCATTTATTTATTTATTTATTTATTTGGAGTGCTTCTACCCGCCCTTCTCAACCCCCTAAGGGGGACTCAGGGCGGCTTACAAAAGGCACAATTTGATGCTCAACAATTCACAAAATACAGTATACAATTTACAATTTAACATCAACAGTTATTACTAGTTAAAACAATCAAATCAATACAATAACAGCAATAAAATCATCTTGTGGTCATTGTTCGCCGATTTATAAACCCATAATCCACCCAGCAATGTCATTGTCCTTTCCTACTCTGGTCGTCATTGCCATTTGTCCATCTGCCATCTTACCCGAAGGCCTGGTCCCAAATCCAGGTTTTTAACTTCCTCCTGAAGGAGAGGAGGGATGTTGATGACCTAATTTCCCCGGGGAGTGCATTCCACAGGCGAGGGGCCACCACCGAGAAGGCCCTATCTCTCGTCCCCACCAGTCTCACTTGTGATAAAGGTGGGGCCGAGAGCAGGGCCTCCCTGGAAGATCTTAAACTCCGAGGTGGGATGTAGAAGGAGATTTAGCTCTTTACTCAAAGTTCATAACTAGTGCCATAGCAATTTTTCCAATGCAGGGCCTAAATATTATGCTTGATATAGGTTTACTGGTAAAAACTATTGCATTTCCCTTTCCTTACTTCTGCTCCATATCAGTAACCACTGCTGGCAGTGCTGGTCAAACACAGAGCGTGAAATTGTTATGACAGAGGTAAATATGCCTAGATGTTACAGGAAAGAGAGAAGCAGGGAGGATCTGTCATAGATGAGTCATTCCTGGCAGAAGTCCTGGGATTTTAGTTCTGTTCCTCTGTCATTCAAAAATAGAAAATTTCAATGATCATCTTAAACATCTTAAATGGCTACCTGTTTTTGCATCTTGAGTAGCATTTTAAAAGTACCGACAATTCAAAAAGAAATCAGCTAGACAGGTTAGTACAGGAAGAAGCAAGTTGAAAGATCTAAAATAATCAGAACGAAGGTGATAGAAGAGGTACCAGTATTCGCATTACAACAGGGCAAGTGCAGTGGGGTGGGCACTTTCTGTTTGTTATGGCCCTTAGGTTTGAAAGATAGAGGTGGGGAAGAAGAGGGTGGGATTTGTAAAGGATGATCAATCATAGAATCATTGAATTGGAAGAGATCTCTTGGACCATCCAGTCCAACCCCCTTCCAAGAAGCAGGAAAATCGCATTCAAAGCACCCCTGACAGATGGCCATCTAGCCTCTACTTAAAAGCCTCCAAAGAAGGAGCCTCCACCACACCTCGGGGTAGAGAACAGATCTTACAGTCAGGAAGTTCTTCTTAATCTTCCAATCATTCCAGAGTAATTTGAAGTATAGATTCAAGGGGATTTATTCATAGTAGCAGAACATGACAGTTACTGAAAATGTACACAGAAACTATGCGAAAACTGTCTAATGCAGGCATAACACCAATAAATGCATTCAATAATAGGGGAGGTTCTTCTAAGCTAATACATAATCAAGTATGCTCTTTTTAAAAACATCTTTGTATATGGAGATACACAGAACTTCACCAGTACTTGTAGAATACTGTATACCCTTTAGCCTATGAACTGCATTACTTAAAACAAACCAGAAACATTCTGGTATAGCACATCTCTGTCTCTATCGTTGTTGTGTCTTACTTTTCAGAACAAGTCTATTAACAGATGGTAATCATTTATTTGATAAGGCAGGTTTTTTTAAATGGCTTTCGTTCTTGTTTCATTGTTAAATATAACTAACTGATGTCTCTTCTTGGCCTTGTGATAATAGATTTTCCATGATGTTGCTTACAAAGCCAAGGACCGTAGTGACCTGTTGGCTGGGTTTGATGAATTTCTGGACCAGGTGACAGTGCTACCGCCTGGAGAATGGGACCCATCGATTAGAATAGAGCCACCCAAACACCTCCCTTCCCAGGTAAATCATAATATGGAGACTTTCAGAATATTAGAGTACAGAAGTTTAATGCTGAATCTTATGCTGGAGAACTTGTCCTCTGAGTTAGGTGGGCAATGTAAACAAGCTTGTAGTATATGATAATGTTTCCACCTATTTGTTCAGAGCCAGCCTAGCTGAAGATAGTTTGTTCAACTATTTTGGCATATTGAAATTGCAGGCAGGACTTTGTTCTTGTTGAGTCTTGTGTTAAAACTGTAGCAACCCTGATTGTGTGTGTACATTATTTGACTTTTATTGTACTACTACGTTTTAATGGTTTTTGTGTGCCAGTTCAATGGACATAGGTTTGAACTGTTACCAGTGTTAGAGAATTGATAAAATCCCCTAATTTGTTGAATAGTGGCAACAAAGACTCACATAGTTAAAGCAATAGTATTCCCCATAGCAACCTATGGATGTGAGAACTGGGCCATAAGGAAAGCTGAGCGAAGGAAGATAGACACCTTTGAACTGTGGTGCTGAAGGAAAATTCTGAGAGAGCCTTGGACCGCGAGAAGATCAAAGCAGTCAATACTCCAGGAAATAATGCCTGACTGCTCACTGAAGGATATTAGAGGCCAAGATGAAGTACTTTGGCCACATCATGAGAAGACAGGAAAGCTTAGAGAAGACTATAATGCTGGTGAAAATGGAAGGAAAAAGGAAGATGGAGAGACCAAGGGCAAGATGGATGGATGGCATCCTTGAAGTGATTGCCTTGACCTTGAAGGAGCTGGGGTGGCCACGGTCGACAGGGATCTCTGGTCGCGAAGAGTCGGACGTGACTGAACGAATAATCAATGAGAAGGGTTGAACCATTTGTAGACAATGTCATCTTTATCAGAATTTTTCTATCATTTGTAAGTTTTGGAGGATAGCCAGAGGGAAATTAGATATGGGTTTCTTGCAGTTCCACTTACTTGCTTACTTCCATCTTGTTCCATACAGTCTATGACAGTAACACAGAATCACCAAGTTTAAAGGAAGTAGAAAGGCTATATAAAAATAAACACAATAGCAATTTTGATCATAGAATAATAGACTCATAGAATTGGAAGAGACCTCAGGGGCCATCTAGTCCAACCCCCTGCCATGCAGAGAAAGCACAATCAAAGCACCCCCAATAGATGGCCATCCCGCCTCTGTTTAAGAGCCTTCAAAGAAGGAGCTTCCACCACACTCTGAGGCAGTGGCTCAGATGGCTCAGCATCTGAAACAAAGAAGAAGAGAAGGGGAGGCCCAAATTGAGGAGAACAAAATAACACCCCTTACTGCAACCACAAACTGAGTCAAGAGACAAATCTGCCTCAAAAAAAAAGAAAAGAAAAGAAAAGTAAAAAGAAAGAAAGAAAGAAGAAAAAGAAAAAAAGAGAAAGACAAGGAAAACAGGGTGGAAGGAGGAAGCTAAGTACATTGAATTACAAAGTAGTAAATGAACCCCCTTCCATGCAACAATCTGATATGAAACTTCCCTATTACAGATTCTATTCACTTTCCTCGTGGAAGACCGCCTATAAAGATTATACCATATTTTTGTGTCTGTTTCTGTGTATTTGTACTGATGCCCCATTTTTGATACAAGCAAATAAAAAGTAATGATATTGTTCACTGTGTTGACATTTTATTAGGAAAAGAGAAAGATGCCAGGACCACCAGGGGTCCCCAATGGAAGTCTTTGCCACGAGGAAATAGAAGATGACAGAGGGCCAGAGCTCCAGAGAACGGGAAGGTGAATTTCTGTTCTATCTGCCTTTAACGGCTTGTAGTAAAAGCAACTCTCAGTCATAACAGTAGAACTCAGAGTTGTCCAGGGACATTGATAGTGGATTCAGAAAACCTTCTTTATGGTAAAGAGTCAGTAATGGATGTACATGGATATCTTCTGCTTTGAAGTATTAGCACCAATGACCATTGCTAATTCTCAGGGGCATAGTGAGAAAGGTAGTTACTAGTCCTAAAAGAAAAAGAAAATACAATAATTTGGAGATTTAAAAGGGGAACATTCTCCTTGATTTCCTTTTGTAAGCAGACAGACAATTTTATTCAAGCCAGCTTGTGAAGCATAAGGAAGAGTGCTTTTTATTGAGCCTATTTAACCTTTCATACATTTTTATTTTATTTTAAAATGTATCATATTTTAAGTGATTTTTGAAAGATACTGATTTGTTTCCACATTTATGTTATCAGTTTTCTAACCCAGGAATGAAATGACACATTGGCATGTCTTTTGGTATGCAATATGTCTGTCTCTTCTTTGCAGGCTCTTTGGTGGCTTGATCTTGGATGTGAAGCGGAAAGTTCCTTGGTATTGGAGCGACTTTAAAGATGGTTTGAGTTTCCAGTGCTTAGCCTCCTTCCTCTTCCTGTACTGTGCCAGCATGTCTCCTGTGATCACTTTTGGGGGGTTACTTGGAGAAGCAACAGAGGGACAAATAGTAAGAAAGTCTCCCAACTGTTTTGTGCATTATTAGTAATTCTCAGGTAGATGGCAATGGAAGCAGTTACCTTACAGAAGTGTAAAGTAGCTTAAAGGGGGAGGTCTGTCACAGATGTAGCAGCCCCTCTAAAATTTGTTATTGCCATCTGTTTGGAATCTAGCATTGGCCAGACTCTTTGCTCTGACTCAACCTGGCAATTCTTGTGATTTTATCTCTGTGTTTTAACCTTCAGAGTGCAATAGAATCCTTGCTCGGAGCTTCAATGACTGGAGTGGTGTATTCGCTCTTTGCTGGTCAGCCCCTCACCATCTTGGGCAGCACTGGGCCTGTGCTGGTCTTTGAGAAAATTTTGTACACATTTTGCAAGTAAGGCTGTGCTCTCTTTCACGATCAGTAGACGGATGAATGCAATAGATAGCAAGAAGTGTGGCACGTGGGGGGGGGGGGGGGGGAACAGCAACAAACTCAATTACAAATAGAGTCAGATAGGAGTGGGATCTTGATGGATTAATAGGGGGCATATAAGACTAAATAGCTTTTGTATCTCTATGACTTCATGATTTTGTCATCAGAACCAGATATTTGTCCCATATTCCTATTTCTTTTTAATATATATATATATATATTGAGTATTTACACAGATGGATCTAAAATCCAGAAAAAAAAGGGGGGAGGGTTTTTTTGGGCGGACGGGGTGGATGGGGTAGTGGAGAGGGAAAAAAGAGTAAATAAATAAATAAATAAATGTCGCGCGGTGATATTATAATAAACTTTATAATAATAATAATAATAAACTTTATTTGTACCCCGCTACCATCTCCCCAAGGGACTCGATGCGGCTTACATGAGGCCAAGCCCAAAGTACATCAAACAAAACATCAATAAACACAACATCAATAAACAATCAATAAAATACAAATCATATAAATCACATAAACAAAAACAATCAATGGTGACATATAAACAATTTTAAAAAATGGCCGGGCCGAATGTAATAGATTAAAATTGAAAATATGCTGACGTGAACAAGGTAAAATATAACTGGGATAGGATTTTTCAGAGAAACGAGGGAACGCAGTCCATCCTAAATCAGTATTAAAGTGCATTATGAGGGCATATTGCTGAGAGTTCTCCTTATTCTGGGAATATTAAACTTCCACTCTTCCTTATAATGGTGTCCCAAATATTCCTTTTTCCTTCCCCCTATTATCCCCCCTCTCTGGTGTGTCCCCTTTTCTACAGGGACTATGGCCTTTCTTATCTCTCATTACGATCATGCATTGGCCTGTGGACTGCTTTCCTATGTGTCGTGCTTGTGGCAACTGATGCCAGTTCCCTTGTCTGCTACATCACCCGGTTTACAGAAGAAGCTTTCGCCTCTTTGATCTGCCTCATTTTCATCTTCGAATCTTTAGAGAAATTGCTTAAACTGGGAAGGAAATACCCAATTCACATGAACAGCAATCTTGACCAACTCACCTTGTATTAGTAAGTGTTTTAAAATCAATTGTTGTCGATTTATTTGCATTCACTGATTATTTTGAGAATGTCAATTATGAGAAGTCTGGTTATGTATGTTTATATTCCAGTTGGTGGGGTTAGTCTCAATTAAACCTCTGTAATTCTAGTATTTCACTTGTTTTTAAAAGTCCCCACTCCCCCCCCCTCTTTTATCTCTATCTTACTTCAGTTTCTGCAAATAAGTCCAAAATGCAAAAGTAATTTGCACTGAATCCAGCTAGGAGTAGGAGAGATGTGGAATTTTGCCTTACCCAGCAGGTTTGGGCAAAAGCAAATTACTGCAGCCTCTCCTTGCTTATTTGTTATTTCTCATTAATAAAAAATGACTGCACTTTGAAGTTGCTTGGCTATACAGTGTTCCGTCACTTATTGCGGGTGTTACGTTCCATGACGACCTGCGAAAAGTGAAAATCCATGAAGTAGGGATGCTATATATGTATATTGCATTCCGAGGGTGAGGCAGAAGTGAGGAGAGATTTAAAGGCACCTAACAACTTTTTTTTTTTTTGGCTAGCTATCTCTGCTTTGCTTTGTAATCTCTCTTGATTGGCTACTTCTCTCTCTCGCCCTTTCCACACTCCATTGTTGCTGCTCTGGGCAACAGCAACCATTCATAAACTGGGAGGCAAAAACCCGCGAAACAGAGAGCCTGCAAAAAGCAAATTGCGAAGTAATGCGGGAACACTGTATTTATTCTGGTTTTGATCTGTGAGATGTTGGATAGTATCATATCTCTTATAATATTATAATGTAATACAATATAATACTAGTAATAATAATACAATATTATAAATATAATTATATATTTACATTACATGTAATATTACTAATATTACAATATAATGGCATAATGCAATATAGTATATTATTAACTTTATTTATACCCCGCAAAATCTCCCGAAGGACTCGATGCGGCTTACAAAGGCCAAGGCCGCCAACAACAAAACATACACATACACAATAAAAGTCATAAGCAAATAAAACATCAAGCAAAGCATTAGAACATAGTAATATAGTAATATATGATACTGATATTGTACTATGCTAATAATATAATATCTTGTATGAAAGTATATCTTGTAAGCCGCTCTGAGTCTCCTTCGGGGTGAGAAGGGTGGCATATAAATGCCATAAATAAATAAATAAATAAATAAATGGTTCTCAACCTGTGGGTCCCCAGATGTTTTTGCCTTTCGTTCCCAGAAATCCTAACAGCTTGTAAATTGGTTGGGATTTCTGTGAGTTATGGGTCCCCAAAACACCTGGGGACTCACAGGTTGGGAACCACTGCTTTTAATTAAACATTGTTTGGAAAATGCAGAGTGAGTAATCAGTGACAGCTATGTATTCTTGATAATCTTGCACCAGACAACCAAATCTGATGTTACAGATTTAATAGACGCATTTAACACAGTATCCTTTGCTCTTTTTTAAAAAAAGGAGTTTGAGCTGAGATAGTCTTTTCCCCCCCTCGCACTTGATTCTTGGTCATTTCCTTTTTTCAAGGGGTAGCAAAAGAGGGTAAAGTGGGCAGAGAACTTTCTGCGAGCTGCACTTGTTCTCCTGAAAATCTGGGAAGCCTTATTTTTAGCTTCCTTGAAGTACCAAGAGGAGAAGCAATGACAATTGTCCTTGCCCTTGATTGTGTCAATGTCAGTGTTATATCACACTGCATGGCTATTAAGCCAATCAGAGGAAGGGCAGTGCTGTTCTGCTCCTGAGATTTCAGAGCTGTGAAATGTGTGGCATTGAAACGAGCTGGTCTTGGAAAGGCAGGTTCAGACAACCTTTGGAGAAAAGACATTAAATAATTCCCCCAATTCTAAGAATTTTTATCTAAGGCCCCATCTACCCTGACCATTTAATTCAATTCAAAGTGAACCTGTCACTGATTTTTGTGGCAAGATATGTTCAGAAAGGGATTGCTTTTGCCTCCTCCTGAAGCAGAGAGAGGACAAATTTTTATTTGAGAATTATTAATTTATGTATTTAATTATCCTTTTCTTATTCCTATCAGCTGTAGATGTTCAGCCCCGCAGAAGCCCAGTGCTGAAACGTTGGACTACTGGGATAGCAAAAACATCACATCCTCAGCAGTTGCATGGGCTAATCTCACTGTTTCTGTAAGTCTTTGGACTTTTCGGGGGGGAAAACCTTTAGCACAGCATCATCCACTAAGTCAGTGGTTCTCAACCTGTACGTCCCCAGATGTTTTGGCCTTCAACTCCCAGAAAACCTAACAGCTGGTAAACTGGCTGAGATTTGTAGGCCAAAACACCTGGGAACCCACAGGTTGAGAACCACTGCACTAAGTAGAAAAATATTTCATTAACTGAACAAGAGTTTTGTGGCACCTTATAGCACCATGTGCCTTATTTGGGATAGGCGTTCATGGGCTGGGAACCATTTCATAAGATGCTTGAAATACTGTAGTTGGCAGATATTTACTCAAGGGTGAGAGGTGACTCTGAGGTGACCGAAATGTACAATGTGCAAACATTAATGATTCTCTCAGCCTGAGTAATTGTCAATAGCTGGGTGGAATTTTAATTAAAAGCCTTTGTTCTGTACAGGTTCTGTAAAGGTAATGATAAATGTCTTTTTATTTTATTCCCACTTCAATTGCCCTGCAAATCATGTATGTACATAAATACTTACAAGCTAAAGCAATACTCCATGAATCTCATGAAATGGATTTGTATACATCAAAATCTATGCCAAATAAAAGTTGTTAGACTGTAACTGATGACATGAAATCTCCAAAATGTTATGCCCACACAACTTGAGATCTTAACATCTACAGGAGTATCTCTTTTTCTTTTTTTATCAGTCTGTGCATGTATGGGCCTTCATGTCATCCCTTGACTTATCATGATCCCATGAAAGAAATAGGGGTTTTTTTAGAGACAAAATACTCAAAAGTTATTTTGCCAGTTCTTTCTTCTTATATCGTATATACTCGAATATAAGTTGAGTTTCTCGGGTTATAATGGTGTCAAGGCTCCAGCAGCTATTTCTAGCCGTTGCTTGCAATATATGATATATATCTATATATTTGAGTATAAGTGAACCTGAATATAAGCCAAGGCACCTATTTTTACCACAAAAAAACTGGAAAAACATAAGCATAAGCCAAGGGCAGGAAAGGCAGCAGCTACTGGTAATTTCAAAATAAAAATAGATACCAATAATATTATATTAATTGAGGCATCGGTAGGTTAAATGTTTTTGAATATTTACCATATTTTAAAGAAAAAAACAGTAAACTAGCTCTGTAAGTGGAAAAGTAGGGTCAACAAAAACAATGTGGTATCAACAGTAACATAATAATAATAATAATAATCAACAACAACAATAATAACTTCATTTGTATCCCACCCTATCTCCCCATGGTGCCTTAGGCCGGCTTCCAATATAGTAACGGGCAAACATTCAATGCCTATATAAACAATGCAGAGCTAGATATAGATCTATAATTATATATACTAATTTCACATATGCATTTCCCCTGAAAAACTTTTGCAAATACTCACTCTCTATATGTGCATTTCTCACCTGCAATATTTGCAAGCCCTATATATCTATGTTCATATCTATCTATATCTATCTATATGAATGTGCGTGTGTGCATTTCCCCTGCAATATTTGGAAGCCATATATATGTGTGTGTGTGTGTGTGTTTATAGCCTACAGTGCCTTACAAAATCAGATAGGACCTGATGCCTTACAACCAACCTGTGGCTTAAAATCATCAATGGGTGCTCTTCTCCAATTATCTCTGGCACACTATGTGTCAACAAAGAAGGAGGTCTTTTCGGTTGCAGAACTGCAAATATATAATATTTTTCTTGTTGAAGTGCCAACTTTATCTGCCAGGATTGACTTCTGTTATTGTTTATTCGATGCCATACTGTAATTTGTATTGCTGCACTCCATTTATTGTTTGAATTACTTTTGTGCTATTTGTACAGGCAAGGGGAAGTTTAAAAATGTCCAGAGAGGGATGATAAAGAAATGCCAATAAAATGGCGTTGTTATTAAGGTACCACTAGATTCTGTTTGCTGTGACAAGCTGATTCTAGTATTCCCTTGGGAATTTCTTACTCAAAATTAAACACGCCAGCATTGCTAAAGAGGGTCACTACATGAGACTAACAGGTTCCCAGTGATGAAGCAGGGAATCTCTTCGTCAAGGGAACAAGCAAACAGGCACTTTAAACGTGAACCACTGAAATGTGAAATAATGACCATAACGAATGAATCTGAAAGATCTTTTGAGGAGATTGGAGCTTAGGTTCTAAAACATGTTACATGGAATTTCTACAGAACTTAATGAAAACTTTTAGTATGTGATATTCTACTAGATCAGTGGTTCCCAACCTGTGGTCCATTGACCACCAGTGGTCCACAAGAACTAAAATATGGTCTGCAGCCTCACTATTCTACATTATTGCAATGAGAGTGACTGATCTCGCAAAACCCTCTTATAATGCCGAGGCTTATTCAATATGGTTTTCTGAGGGCAAGGAGATGGCTACTACTGGAATGGCATATGTTATGTATCAGAAACTAGAGCTGATGTGATCTGTACAATGCAATTTTCTGAATCAGCACCCCAAATAACCAAACCAAATCTAAAGAAATGATTCCTAACCTTATTGGTACTGATGTTGGATAGTGGTCCATGGTCAATGTGGTTCCTGGTCAAGTCCCTGGTCAAGTGTTCCCTGGTCAAAAAATGTTTGGGAACCATCGTTCTAGGTTTCTCAGTGGCTGTTTTTCATTTTCAATGCAATCAGGACTGAGCCCAGTTTTGTACATGAATTAACGATGACCTTGTACTCTTAAGTCAACTTAGGGCAACACTCCCACCAAGAATAATAGCTTTGCTTGGATGTGGTGGTATCGTCCACGGAGAGCTGCAGTACTTTAAATGCTATAAAGTGCCATTTGGCAAAGCATTGCCTTTAGGAATTTGCTTGAATAGTTAGCATACATATGCATTAGTGTATTATTTATGTATTTATTTATGTATTTAAAACATTTATATTCCTCCCTTATCACCCCGCAGGGGGCTCAGGGCAGAGCACAACATATATATGGCAAACATTCAATACTGGGACATAAAACCAGAAATATATACAAAAATTAAAATCATTTATTTCCACTTTAAAATCAGTTGCTTAAAACCATCTCTTATGGTAAATATGTACTTTATCATATTTCATTTCTGATCCTGTACCACCTCTGTTGTGTATTATTCTGGTACTATTCTAGCATTTCCTGCATGTACAATTTTAGGCTAAGAATTTTTGCCAGAACAAAATGTTGAGGTTGCACAATTACACCATTGCCCTTGTAAGGCTGTCTGTGGTTAATGAAAAGCCAATAATATTTAGCCTGCTCTGCTTGTTCCATTCAATTTGATGTTTCTCTGTTACTAGACATCAGTAGCCCTCATTCAAATGTTTACTGTAATTATCTCCTGTTGCCGTGGTTGTGCTTTTAATGCTCCAATTATACCTTTTTGAACAGCAATGTCATGAGATGCATGGAGAATTCACTGGCCCTACATGCGACGACGATGGCCCCTTTACACCCAATGTCCTTTTCTGGTCCACTATCTTGTTCTTTGCTACCTTCATCCTGTCCAGCCTCCTGAAGCAGTTTAAGACTAGTAGTTACTTCCCAACAAAAGTAAGTAACTGGTGACGATAAACCAGTTTAAAGCCTGTTTTTTTTCTATATAACAATGGCTGTCTAGGTATCTTTCAGTGCCCTGCTTAGTTTTCTCATTGGAAGCCTAGACTGAATCCTCTCCTCAGCACTATTGAGATGGATAATTTTCTTTGCATCTGTTTATTTCTCTCTCTCTGAGTCCTCCCTTACAAACAGTTCTGCCCCTTTATCTCACCCTGAGTTTTTAAATCATTTTATGTACTTGCAGCCCGCTCTCTGTCATTATGTTTGGTTTCTATGTTTTGTGTGTACTGTTCATATGCTTTGATGTTTTTACTTTATTATGATGTTGTTTATTTTATTGCAATTAGTATTTTTGTATTGTAATTTGTTGTTCGGGCTTGGCCCCATGTAAGCCGCTCCGAGTCCCTGTTGGGGGAGATGGTGGCGGGGTATAAATAAAGATTATTATTATTATTATTATTATTATTATTATTATTATCATTATTATTATTATCTGTTAAGAAGGCTCAAGTCTTGGAAAACTGAGACCAAGTTAAACATTCTGTTCAGCAGTTACAAAGCTTGTTAGGTAGATGTACTACCACATACATGCTAGGGATTAATTACCAAGGGTGACCTCACAAAACCTACGATTGTAACCCGACAATGCCCTGAACAATCAGAATTCATGGGATGCCTTGCTACTAGTTGTTGTGGTGGACCCCCAAAAAGTCTCTCTAGCTGCTTGGTCTCAGTGCGCTTTTCAGCAAAGAATGCACTGCCAATGTAATTTCCCAGTATCCCAATCTGCAACACCTCAGCCAAGGTGCTTCAGGGGTACAAAGGACGTTTTTGGGGAGTGGCTTTATCAGTTGTACCTCTCTAGTTATTGTTACGGGATATTAGCCATTGGTTTTGGGTGCTTCAAGACTCAGTTGCTTTCCTTTGGGTATGGATTTCAGCTTGGGTGCAGATATCTGCATCCTTGCCAGATATGACAGGTATCTTTCTCTTTCAACTGCAAGGCAGCAGTACAGAAGTCCAGGAAAACCACAATTGCTAAAGATATAAAAGTGCACCAGAGCAGGGGGCAATACTTCCTGCATTGGATGTGATTGGAGAGGCAGGAGGGAAAGAGCTAAAGAATGTAGTCAAGTAATGCTTTGCTTGTCTCATTTTATTTTATTTCACTATTTCCCTGGGCCCTTCTTCCTGCATTTTAAGTTATAGCGTGGACTGAATTAAACAGAACAGTTTCTGTGGACTGCAACACCCCTCCCACACTTAGCTTGGCATCACAAATCCACTGATATACACTGTAGTGTGTTATTCTGGCTAGCTCATACCACATTGTGGTTGATGTCTTGAGTTTGAATTTTTTTTTCATGTCAGGAGCGACTTGAGAAACTGCAAGTCGCTTCTGTTGTGAAAGAATTGGCCGTCTGTAAGGTCTTTGCCCAGGGGACGTCCAGTGTTTTTGATGTTTACCATCCTTTTGGGAGGCTTCTCTCATGTCCCCGCATGGGGAGCTGGAGCTGACAGAGGGAGCTCACCCGTGCTCTCCCTGGATTCGAACCTGGGACCTGTCGGTCTTCAGTCCTGTCGGCACAAGGGTTTAACCCACTGCGCCACCGGGGAATTGATGACTTCCTAGCCTGTTTCAGCTCTTGGAGAAAAAGGGTGGTATAGCTGCAATAGAGAGAGGTTCAGTCTGAGCTTTTAGCTGCTAACAAGCTAAATATATGCCAGGGTGTGTGCCATATGCTGCTTGCATTCTTTGGATGTGGAGGTGTGTAGGGGGATCATACACACGTAAACACTTTGTAAGTAATTTAAGACATGACTTGTCTCAGGTCTGTCTAATGCTATCGGCTTTTCTGGCCTATTGTCCTTTTCAGTCGCTGGACTAGCTATTTGAACCCTGATCCACTGTGATAACAGAGTGAAGTTTCCTGAGTGCCCTGACAACCAGCATGCACCCTGTTGAGCCCATTCCTGCTTTCTCTCACTAGGTACGTTCCATTATTGGTGACTTTGCTATTTTCATTACCATCGTTATCATGGTGTTGATTGACTACTTAATTGGAATCCCATCACCGAAGCTAAACGTCCCAAGCTCCTTCCAGGTAGGCTTGCCTTTTTAATAATGATACACTTGATATGCATAGAGTCAGTCTTGGTTGGATGAAGGGAGTCCTTTGTAGATGTCTAGCAGAGCTCACGTTTGGGCATAGAAGGCATATTATACTTGAGGAGTTGAAACCGATGGGAGGAAGGTCTAATGCAATGATGTAAGAGTGAGAGTACTAAGGAGGGAACTACCCTTAGGGAAAATAAAACATCTATTTATTTATTTATTTATTTAAAAGTTTTCTATACCGATCTTCTCACCTACAAGAGGGACTCAGATCTGGTTCACAACATGTGTTCATATACAAAAATACAAACCACACAATGCATCATCATTACACAATTAAAAACATATTACAGTGCAACATCGTCATCATCACACTTATATAGCCACGTCGTCAAAGCATTCCTGGTCATAATTCACAGTTAATCTACCCTTAATTCAAAGGAGGGATGTGTGAACCAAGGCTCAAGAGACTAATCACAATCAGCTGAGGAATTGTGAAAGAGGTGTGTGTAAGGGGTGGGACTGGGGAGATATTAAAAAGAGACACAGCAAAGGGAGAGGGAAGAGAATGAGAAAAGATTGGGAAATTTGCCCTTAAATTTGTCTGTGATGAAGATGTGGGTATCTTGGCACTGGACTATCTGACCGAATATTATTGACCCAAATGGTCAAGGGACTGCTTTCGTCATGCAAGCCAAAACTTTTGCCATTCCTCTTCCAAAAAAAGAGAAGCAGTCTGCAACATTGGCGCTCAACACAGGGGTCCTTCTAAAGAGACAAACCCCTACACAGCAGATGCTTTATTTGAATTGAAGAACAACAACAAGTACTCCTCCAGTAATTGGAAGGGCAACAGTCTAGAGCAATGGTTCTCAACTTGTGGATCCCCAGGTGTTTTGGCCTACAACTCCCAGAAATCCCAGCCAGTTTAGCAGCTGTTGGGATTTCTGGGAGTTGAAGGCCAAAACATCTGGGGAACCCACAGGTTGAGAACCACTGGTCTAGAGTTTGGGAACAGACATTAAGGGCTTAGCAACTGCCACAAGGTGAACTGATAAACCATTGGCAGCTGCTAGAACTCACCCTACAGAGATTGCCAAGTTCCACATACTTCCTCCTATTATAAGATTTGTAAAGAGAATTGTATTGAGGCCTTTATATTGAGGCACTGCTGCCAACTGGATTCTGGACTCTCATAGTGGCTCCACGCTTGGTCAGACCAGTCCAAGAAGTGGTTGATTTCTTGGCACCTGTCAAGACCACAAATTAGGAAAAAGTCAAGGAGCCAATTTTGAGTACTCTGAATTTACCAGAGGATGCCTATCACCACTTGTTTAGAGAAGTGTAATAGTGACTTGGACTGCATCCAAGGGCTCAGAAATTAAGAGTGAGTGGCTTAAACCAGCTGTAAGAAGTGCTACACAGGTGGTAGAGTAGTAATACTGGCGCAATTTGTCAATATTCTGCTCTTGAAAGCTCATACCTGAAGATGGTGCCACAAGTTAGATACACTGGAAGCTGCAGTGGTGTTGATGGAAGCTTTTGCTGGGACAAAAGAAGTGAGAGTAATTATCCTCAACCCAGCACATCCCAAGAGCACCCAATCAACCAAGTGACAGTCAATGAAAAAGCTGTCAGATGTAAAACCTGAGCTGTGGGAGTTCAATTCAGCTCTCTACACTATACAAGTATGACACTGGAAAGGGACTTCCAGGAAGGGGGACCTGGCAACCCTATATGCCCATGTTGTCCACTTATGGACTGTGAGCTGGCAAATGCATGGGTAGCATCACAACTGAGGTCTTGTCCCCAGGCAGAATGGGGGTTACTATCAGAAGTGGATGGGGTCAAAGTAACAGCCTTGGTGGATTCAGGATGTGGAAGGATCTTAGTATGCTAGGCTACTGGCCCTTCTTATCTTGGCGAAATGCATTCATAGGGATGTGAAGCCATAGGGGAGCTCCTTGGTATGATAATAGGACAGGGTACAGCAGCATAACTTCCTTTTTTCAAAACTTAATAAAACCCATTGTATGAATCATATTTTTTTATAATGTAAGCACATACCTAAAGTTTTGTTTTACGTAGTTTTGAAGATCAAATTAGGTAGGTGACGTCCCCCATTCTCCATACACTGAGTAAACCAATTTCTGGTGTTTGTCGGGACTCTTGCCAGCATAGCAGGCATTATGTTGGCAATTTCTTCCTGGATGTTGGTCTTCAAATCTTGTAGGGTCCTTGAACGGTTTACATAAACACAGGATTTCAAAAAAACCCATAGAAAAAAATCATAAGGGGCCAAATCTGAAGAGCGATCCGGCCACTCCAAATCTGCTCGAAAAGTAGACCTCAATGGCAAAAGCACGCTCCTCACTGTTCCAACGCATGATGGCGACTGAACTGTGTCAGGACAAAACTTTATACTCCCGCCTCTCGAACGAGACCACTAGCGCTCCGCTACGTCTTCAACCGACTGAATGGCGCACATTTTAAAAAAGGAAGTTATGCTGCCTCACCCTGTAGTAGGCCAGAAACAACAGCTTAAGGTGGGAGTGGTTCCCAAGTTATCAAAATTGGCTGTGTTAGGGAGAGATTGTCCACACATATCTAGTCTACTGACCCCATCATATTTAGATGAAGATGGGGAGGTCTCCTATAGGGATAATTTTCTTATAAGGGGCATGGGTAGTGTAACTCGAGCCCAGTTGTAGCTTTGCAACAAGGTGATTCCTCTTTGACTTACGCATTGAATCAGGCCCAGGGCACAACACACTCCATATATCTACCGTATAGAGTAGTTCAAAAGAAAGATATAGGGGAAGAAAGGTGACAGCTAGTGGTTTTCCGGGCTCATGATATTCCTAGTGTGGGGCAATTGGCCAGGGAAAAGACCGTGGACAGAATACTCCAAAGGTTCTATTGATCAAGGATATATAAAGAGGTTTTGCGCTATTGTGATTCATGTCCAGAGTGTCAAAAAGCACAGGTCTCATGCCAAGCTCCTGCCCTACTAGTGCCCATGCCCATAGTTGCAGTTCCCTTTGAGAAGATAATTTTGGACTTGGTGGGATCACTGGAAAGAGGGGCATACTCATATATTGGTACTGATAGATTATGTACTAGGTTCTCTGAAGCATTTCCCTTAAGATCCACCACCTCTCAGGACATTACTAAAGAGTCGTTGCCCATTTTTGCATTTGGCATCCCAAAAAAGATCTTAACGGATCAGGGAACCAATTTCTTGAGTTAGCTGTTGAGACGAATTTGGGAAACTTTGAAGATCAAACCTGTAAAGACCTGTATATCATCCTCAGGATAATGGATTGGTAGAGAGGTTTAATCGCACCCTCAAGCATATGCTTAGAAATTTAGTAGGCATCTGACCTAGGGAATGCCACAAATTATTACTTTTCTTGTTGTTTTCCACCTGGGAGGTACCCCAAGCTTCAAATGGATTTTCCCCCTTTGAGTCGCTCTTTGGGAGACAACCAAGAGAAGTTTTAGACCTGGTTAAGGAGGATTGGGAAAGGAGACCTTTTCCACTTGTTCAGTATTGCAACATGTTCTCGAGATGCAAGAACACCTTAAGGTAGTGTCCCAAATAGCAAAAGAGCATTTGGAAAAGCCCCAGATAACTTAGAAGTCCTATTATGATCAGAGGGCAAGATTGCAAGAGTTTACTGCCCTCTTCAGAGGCTAAGTTGGCAAGGGCCCGTTGAAGTGATTAAGAGAGTGGACCCTGTAAATTATAAGATCAAGCTTGAAGGATGGAAACAAAGGACTCAAATCTTCCATGTTAATCTGTTAAAGGAGTGGAAAGGGCAAGGAGTCCTTCCAGACTTGGATGAAGAAGATCTTGATTCCGATGTAGGAGATATAGTAATGAAAACTCCAAATGCTATAGGGAAACAGCTGACGCCAGAAAAGGTCAAGCAGGTGAGAAACTTAGAAAGAGCATAGGTAAAGGTAAAGTTTTCCCCCTGACATTAAGTCCAGTCATGTCTGACTCAGAAGGTTGGTGCTCATCTTCATTTCTAAGCCAAAGATCTGGCGTTGTCCGTAGACACCTCCAAGGTCATGTGGCTGGCATGACTGCATGGACTGCCGTTAATTTCCCACCAAGACTGTACCTATTGATCTACTCACATTTGCATGTTTTCGAACTGCTAGGTTGGCAGAAGCTGGGGCTAACAGCGGGAGCTCACGCCGCTCCTCGGATTCAAACCGCCGACCTTTCAGTCAACAAGTTCAGCAGCTCAGCCGTTTAACCCACTGTCCCATCGGGGGCTCATACCCTGATGTTTTTTTCCACCAGGCCAGGGCAGATCGGTAACTAACGTCATGTATTAACCATTCCAGGGAAGATAGTAAGGAGTCCAGGGCAAGTATGGCCTCAAATATTAAAGGATGCCACCAATATGAAAGCAGAGGCCATGCTAAAATGGGGGTCATTGATGTTATCCCATGGTGTTTACTAGCTCTAATTTTGGCTCTCTTAAGCGGGATCAGACAGTAGTCTTCCCATGATGTTTCTTCCTTTCTGTAAGCATCTCATCTGATCCCAGTTAAACAACGTCTGCTGCCTGTTCTGTAAATAGCCAGGTAGCATTTGGCTTTAAAGCAAAGGTGCGCAGCCAAATTGTGTTCCTTTGCCTTGTGAAGGATTCTGTCCTTTTCTCCCCTCCAGTCAATGACAACAGTATGTAATGAGCAGATTCAACTTCAGGAGAAGAGTCTCACAGCCACCATTAACTTTAATCAATAGATGCTGGCAATAAAAAACCCTAAATTTATAATTATTAATTTCTTGGTGTTGCAAGAATTGGGACTTCCCAAGTTACTTTATTCTAGCTCTGGTTAATTTGCCAGCATTGCTTTTAATGCTTGTGAACAAAAAAATGTTACCAGACAAAAAGGGGAGAAAATCTGCTTTCAGGGGGGTTTTCTACCTTCATTTCTTCCTTTTTTTCTGCAGTCATGATAAAAATCATTCTTTTATATTCCAAAACCACCCTTTAAAAGGACAGCTTATTTCAGTTCCTTGCAGAGGTAGATTTTAATTTGTTTTATTTTCTCAATCTTTCAGAACCAAAAGGTTATATTCATATTTTAATTTTTAAAAGCACACGATTTCCTACCTGTCCCTTTACAAATGTATGAAAACACTGTTGGGTCTGTGCCAAGCTTGGTCCAGATCCATTGTCAGTTGTGATCACAGTGCCTTTAGGTGAAATACATATCCCACCAGCCTGGATCGATCCCCCACCTCCCCCAGTATTCAGATTTGGTCATGTTGGGTATGTGTGCCCAGTTTGGTCCAGATCCATCTTTAGGGACTCAGGCCCTCATGGAAAGTCCACGTGGTCCATTTGCAGAGGCTTCTCAAGGCTCTTAAATAGGCAGGTCTTGCTGCAAATCCTAAGAAATGTAAAGTGGTGGCACAAATTTTGTTGCCCTACTTGGATTGCATTGTAGATGGTTGCAGCTTAAGATCAGTGCCAGAGAAGGGTGACTGGGTATTCAGATGACCCAGACCTCAAACTAAGGCAGAAGTACAGCAGTTTGTGGGACTGAAAGGATATTAGAAAATTCCTTCCACATTTTGCCAGTTTAGCTGCCCCCTTAACTGGTTTGCGTAAGAAGAGATGTCCAAAGAAAACCACATGGGGAGAATGAGAGGAGCAGGCATTTCAGGGTTTTAAAAAAGGCCTCTGGTATTAACCACACCAAACCGTGTTCAACCATTTATTGTGCAGACAGATGCTTCGGCATGTGGGTTGGGGTGATCTTGGCCCAATGGAAAAGTACAGAGAACCATCCCATCTTGTATCTAAGCAATAAATGAAGTCCCATGGAACAGTAATATTTGACAGTTGAACAGGGGAAATTGACAGTGAAATGAGCCATACACACCCCCTGACACTAATTATGGGGTGACCCCTTTCAGCTTGTCACACATCATAACCTGTTGCAATGGTTGCATCTTAGCCTCCAACCCCATGTGTTCATCATTTCTTGCCACCATGGCAAGAATCATGCCAATGTGGATTATTTTTTCTTGTTAGAGTGAGCTGGCTGGGATGCAAGAAGGAGGTGGTCCCTTGTGTGTGTGTGTGTGTAAGAGTGTGTGTAAGAGTGTGAGTACTACACCACCCCATTGACATAGGAACCATGAACTGCGACTACTGCTGTTTTCTGATTCCTTTTATCAAGACTTATTGCAGTATTGCATGAAGAAAACTGTCATTGTACTGACATGTGATAAGTTATTTCATTGATCTGTTGCTAGGATATGTTTGCCTGATGCGATGAATGCTACAATCCAGGGGGTTCTTACAGCTATAACCATGAATTTGACAACCCAAAATAGGCTGAAATACCAAGGGCAAGATTTCTTTACGTCATGTAGTAGCATTCCTAAAATCTCACCAGATCAAGAGGAATTGCATCAGAGGCTGGTCGATACCTAAATAGCACTACGTGGTACATTGTTATGCCTGTGTATTTTTCTGCAGCCAACCAGTGATGACCGTGGTTGGGTCATTGGTCCCTTAGGGCCCAATCCTTGGTGGACAGTGGTTGCAGCTACAATCCCAGCTTTGCTCTGCACCATACTGATATTTATGGACCAGCAGATCACTGCAGTTATTGTGAACAGGAAAGAGCATAAACTCAAGGTAATGACAAACTATGGCTTTTATTTCGGTAGCTATTATGTGAGAAGTAAAATCATGTTGCTCCCTGAAACAACAGTCCCTATTGTGATGTGGTGTTAAATGTTTCAGATTAAAAATGGCTTGGATCCAGACTAAATAGTGCTTTTATCCCATTGAAATCAACATGACAAGTTAGTAGTGACTGATGGATGTCCCACTGTTGTTTGGCTAAAAGCAGCAATCCTTTGCTTCCTTACTTTTTGATGAATCCCCTTAACGCACCTCTGAATTAAATATGTATAAGACAAATTTTATATAGCTGTGTGGAGGGGTAATGGGAGCTTAATGGTTATATTCACACATTTGATAGTGAATATACACCAAATGTCCCCATTTCCTGATTAATATATAATAGTAATATACAGAATATTCACAACTTCTCATCCTCTGTGAAACAGAGCATTTCAGTCAATTGAGATACATGTTAAAAAGATTTGTCAAGTGCTGTGAAAATGTATTTTCTTCACTGAAAGTATAAAGACTGTTTGTGGCTTTTGGATAAAAAAAAACCCTTTGAGTCCCCCCAGGGATGAGAAAGGTGGTATATAAATACTGTAAATAATAAATAAATAAATTTTCTGGGAAAGAATATTATATTTTATATTAATGAAAACAGTGCTTTGTAAAAACAGTATCTTTTGTATGGTCAAAGGCTTTCATGGCCAAAATCACTGGGTTGCTGTGAGTTTTCCGGGCTGTATGGCCATGTTCCAGAGGCATTCTCTCCTGAAGTTTCACCCATGTCTATGGCAGGCATCCTCACTTGCCTCAAGCAGACAAGAGTTCTTTCTCCCACCCTGGACATTCCACAGATATATAAACCCCACTTGCCTCATTTCCAACAGACCTCACAACCTCTGAGGATACCTGCCATAGATGTGGGTGAAACGTCAGGAGAGAATGCTTCTGAAACATGGCCATATAGCCCAGAACAGTATCTTTTGTGTTAACCAGTCGATTTGTGCAAAGGAAACTTTCACAAAAAAGTAGTAGGGAATGAAAGATAATTCTCCTATATGCATCGGAACTGTTCTTAAATATGGACAAAACTTTGGAAATGTTTCATTTTAATGTTTAGTTAGGAGTTGTAGAATCATAGAACTGGAAGAGACCACATAGGCCATCCAATCCAACCCCCTTCCTCCATGCAGGAAAAGCACAATCAAAGCAACCCCAACAGATGGCCATCCAGCCTCTGCTTAAAAGCCTTCAAAGAGGGAGCCTCCACCAGACTATGAGGTAGAGAGTTCCACTGCTAAACACCTCTTACAGTTAGGCAGTTCTTCCTAATGTTCAGGTGGAATCTCCTTACCTGTAATTTTAACCCAGTCCTCCAAGTCTTAGTCTCCAGGGCAGCAGAAAACAAGCCTGCTTCTTCTTCCTTCTGACATCTTTTCAGAATAAAGAACACACCCCCAATAAACACACCATTGTCAATTTCTTGATTACATTGTATATGTTCTTCATTATATTCAAGACATATACTCTTGGCTGTTGTGTAGTTTGCCTTGCAATTATGATTAGGGTTTGTGCAGATAAGATCCCAGTACAGCTAACATGTATTCACAATATCCCAATAACAGGAACCAAAGAAAATATTATAGTACAAACTTTGATGACCCTTGTGGTCTTTCCAACTCTATAATTCTATTAACTTTTTATGATTATGATTTTACAAGGTGAATCAAACACTACCTCAGCCCTGTTGGCTTGTCTCAAATTGCCTTTATACTTTTAATGTTTTAATTGTTTATTATTATTAGATTTATTAATAAATGTGTCTTAAATGTTTGGTTGATATATTTCAATTTCTAATTTTGTCATTCTTGTTCTATAAGCACACCTTGATGTTGTTTATTTTATTGTTTATGATTTGATCTGTTTGTTATGTTATGTCGGCATTGAATGTTTGCCTTTTCTTTTCTTTTTTTCTTTTTTCTTTTTTGCTGTAAACTACCCTGAGTCGCTTCAGGGAGATAGGGCAAGATTAAAATAAAGTTTATTATTATTATTATTGTCAGGAGAATGCATGTCTGTGTCTGTACTAGCAACACTTGGCCTTCCACCTTTTTTGTGGATTTTATTATTCATGGATTTGATAATAATGCTCTCTCTAGGCATCTTTAGATCAGTATGACTATAGTTAATTATTTATTATTTATTGGTGTCGAGGAACCTAGAGACTTCTAGAGAGAACACCATTTTTTAAAAAACTGTAGGGATTTCTCTTTCCTCCCTTGTTTCTCTGCTTTTTTTGGTATGTATGTATTTCAAATATACAAGGAAAAAGTGTGAATTCAAGAAACATTGAGAGACAAAGGGGACAAAAAATAGGAAGGAAACAAGGAATACTGGTGCAGGTAAACTCCTGTTTGATCTTTTAAAAAAGCCAGATTATGACTCATCGGAAGACTGGCGCTCATGCTGACCATGCATGTACTTTGCATTCAAAGTGTTCCAAATTCAGTCTTTGGTATTTCCAAAAAGGGCTGCAAAATCCTCCTGCCTCCTGTCCCCGGAGAGCTAGAGGCATTATGTGTAGCCATTACTGAGATAGTAGCCCAATTCAGTATAGTACTGCTTCTTTTTATTTTGGTAATCGGCTGAACATATTTTCTTCTGTGCTTGACATTATTGTCCACTGCAGGTGCTTTAGGAGCTATACAGTATATTTTTTAAAATCATAATGAAATATTAATACAGCAGCATTTATTTATTTATCATATCAGAAGTGAATTGAGGGTGCAGTCAGGGGCGGCCCGTCCATTACTCGAAGTAAGCGGTGGCGGAATACTTTTTTTGCCAGGGGGCGCTGTTCTGTCCTTAGGCCACGCCTCCTCCTGCAGGCCCCATGCGCCCTCCACAGCCTTCTTCTAATGGAGAAGCGCAGGCCCCGCCCACTAGGCGAGAGGGAAGTCCTCCCTCCCTCCACGTGCTGCCAGGAGGGAGGCAGCCAGGCTCTTTCGCTTTCCCATTCCTTCCCTGCTGCAGCTGAGCCTGGACCCCTCTCAGGGCAGCAAGGAGGCCTGGTCAAAAGGTACTGCAAATGTCATCTTCTGTACATGCCTCCCCCAAACCCCTCTAGTATTTGGTAATGGAAGTCCTATATGCCAAGCTTGGTTCAATTCTATTGTTGGTGGAGCTCAGAATGTTCTTTGGTGCTTGGTAAACTGCAATTCCCAAATGTCAGGGTCTATTTTTCCCAACCCCCTCTCCAGTATTTTCTGTTAGTCATGAAAGTCCTGTATGCCAAGTTTGGTTCAGTTCTATTATTGGTGGAGTTCAGAATGCTCTTTGGTGCTTGGTGAAGCATTCTCACCTGATGTTTCACCCACATCTATGGCAGGCATCCTCAAGAGGCTGTGAGGTCTGTTTGTAACTAGGCAAGTGGGGTTTGTATATCTGTGGAATGTCCAGGGTGGGAAAAAGAACTCATGTCTGCTTGAGGTAAGTGTGAATGTTGCAATTGGTCATCTTGATGAGTATTTAATGGCCTTGCAGCTTCGAAGCCGAGCTAGTTGCTGCCCAGGAATCCTTTGTTGGGAGCGGTTAACTGGCCCTGATTGCTTTATGTCAGGAATTCCCCCCCCCCTTTTTTAGTGTTGCTCTTTATTTATTGTTCTGATTTTAGAGGGTTATTTTAGAGGGTACTGGTAGCCAGATTTTGGGCGAGGGGCGAACGAGGCATTCTCTCCTGACGTTTTGCCTGCATCTATGGCAAGCAGCATCCTCAGAGGTAGTGAAGTCTATATTTATAAGGGTTTATATTTATGTGGAATAATGACCAGGGTGGGACAAAGGACTCTTGTCTGCTGGAGCGAGGTGTGATTGTTTCAACTGACCACCTTGATTAGCATTTGATGGCCTGGCAGTGCCTGGAGCAATCTTTTGTTGAGAGGTGATTAGATGTCCCTGATTGGGTTGTTGTAGGTTTTTTCAGGCCATATGGCCATGGCCTAGAGGCATTTTCTCCTGACTTTTCGCCTGCGTCTATGGCGAGCGAGAGGGGCGAGCGAGGCATTCTCTCCTGACGTTTTGCCTGCATCTATGGCAAGCAGCATCCTCAGAGGTAGTGAAGTCTATATTTATAAGGGTTTATATTTATGTGGAATAATGACCAGGGTGGGACAAAGGACTCTTGTCTGCTGGAGCGAGGTGTGAATGTTTCAACTGACCACCTTGATTAGCATTTGATGGCCTGGCAGTGCCTGGAGCAATCTTTTGTTGAGAGGTGATTAGATGTCCCTGATTGGGTTGTTGTAGGTTTTTTCAGGCCATATGGCCATGGCCTAGAGGCATTTTCTCCTGACTTTTCGCCTGCATCTATGGCGAGCGAGAGGGGCGAGTGAGGCATTCTCTCCTGACGTTTTGCCTGCATCTATGGCAAGCAGCATCCTCAGAGGTAGTGAAGTCTATATTTATAAGGGTTTATATTTATGTGGAATAATGACCAGGGTGGGACAAAGGACTCTTGTCTGCTGGAGCGAGGTGTGAATGTTTCAACTGACCACCTTGATTAGCATTTGATGGCCTGGCAGTGCCTGGAGCAATCTTTTGTTGAGAGGTGATTACAGATGTCCCTGATTGGGTTGTTGTAGGTTTTTTCAGGCCATATGGCCATGGCCTAGAGGCATTTTCTCCTGACTTTTCGCCTGCATCTATGGCGAGTGAGAGGGGCGAGCGAGCGGCGAGCGAGAGGGGCGAGCGAGGCATTCTCTCCTGACGTTTTGCCTGCATCTATGGCAAGCATCCTCTACTAGTGAGGTCTGTTGGAAGTAGGAAAAAGGGTTTATATATTTATGTGGAATAATGACCAGGGTGGGACAAAGGACTCTTGTCTGCTGGAGCGAGGTGTGAATGTTTCAACTGACCACCTTGATTAGAGGGCCCGCCAGAGTGAGTGCCTGCCTTCCCTCCTTAATAATAATTTTAATTTCTCCTCCCTATTCTACTAAATTAATAATTAAATTTAAAAAATATTGAAAAAATATTGAAAAAATATTGAAAAAAAAGGGCGCCATCTTTACAAAATGTTTTGTAAATATTTACGAAATTTCGTAAATACCGAACTTTTTTTTTGAAAATTTTGTAATTATTTTAAATATCGAAACAAAAAAAAACCCCAATTACAAAACGATTTTAGAAACAAATTTTTGCGTTGTTACCCAGGCCTAATAGATAGATAGATAGTGATTGGTTTTGGGGGGGGGGGCGGGGGGCGCCAAAATACTGTTTGCTTACCATTGAAAATTACCTAGGGCCGCCTCTGGGTGCAGTTATTAATGTATTTAAAAACACAAAGTTTTTAAAGCTTGGCATTTTATTAAATGTCCTTTGACCAGAAGCTAGCCATTTGGAGTGCCTCTGGTGTTGCTATGAGAAGGTCCTCCATTGTGCATGTGGCAGGGCCCAGAGTGCACTGTAGTAAGCGTTCTGTGGTTTGCTCTTCTCCACACTTGCATGTGGTGGACTCCTCTTTGTAGCCCCATTTCTTAAGGTTGGCTTTGCATCTCGTGTTCCCAGAACGCAACCTGTTCAGCGCCTTCCAGGTTGAGCAGTGTTATGTGTGCCCAGGAGGGACTCTTAGCAGAGAAGCATAGATTTACTAAAAGCTACAGACAATGAACAAGAAGAATGTATTTATATTTATTTATATTTATTTATTTCATATATTTATATCCCGCCCTTCTCCCCACAAGGGGGACTCAGCGCAGCCTCACATGAGCATCAGAGGATGCTAACAGCATAAATAGCATAAAAATTACAATTCACAATAAAATCATTTTAAAACATTGTACAATATCATCAATAAAATTTAACAATGAATTAATAGATTAACGTGCCAGTAAAACCAAGTCAACTCAGGAGAATCCATGTCGCAAAATCCAACAGCAAATGGCTGTAAATCAGGATATCTTTGAACAGGCATGTTCATTCTTCTATACAGCCATTAAATCTACAGGAGTCTCCTCCAGTTTTCAGTCTGACAACTTTAAAAGATTCTAATCTCTGCCACTTTTTATTTTTTAGAGTTTTGAAAGACTTCTTGTTTAGACCTAGTTATGTAAAGCAAGCATTCCCTGATAATGAATTATTCTCTCTGCAGAAAGGCTGCGGCTACCACTTGGACCTTCTCATGGTGGGCATCATGCTTGGTGTGTGTTCGGTTATGGGTTTGCCATGGTTTGTTGCTGCCACTGTCCTTTCTATCAGTCATGTGAACAGTCTCAAAGAAGAGTCTTCCGTGGCAGCTCCTGGAGAGCAACCCAAATTCCTGGGCATACGGGAACAGAGGGCAACTGGACTCCTGATCTTTGTATTAATGGGCCTCTCGGTTTTCATCACTAGTGCGTTAAAGGTAAATCCAGAAAGAAACATCCAAGAGCATATGAAGACAATAACTGGTCTTGATCGTTTCTCTCTCTTTTTGGCACAGGCCTGTAAATACATGGGATGGCATTAAGTTGAGAATATTGTTCTAGAAGTACACTGTTGTACACTGTCTCAAACTACAAGAAAGGAGATTCCATCTGAACATCAGGAAGAACTTCCTGACTGTGAGAGCTGATCAGCAGTGGAACTCTCTGCCCCAGAGTGTGGTGGAGGCTCCTTCTTTGGAAGCTTTTAAACAAAGGCTGGATGACTATCTGTCAGGGGTGCTTTGAATGCAATATTCCTGCTTCTTGGCAGGGGGTTGGACTGGATGGCCCACGAGGTCTCTTCCAACACTATGATTCTAGGACTTAGGGGACCACAGTCTACAGTGGTAGAGGAAAAGCTGTGACTTTTGTAAAAAAAAAATTATGTTAGACTTATTCCCTTTAAAGTGATGTTCCCCAAATCATTAATATCTGGAATATATCCTCCCCATCGTTAACCTTGGAGCTATAAGTTCCTCCTGTACTCTCAAAGATGGGTTGAGGCCCTTTCTACACTGCCATATAGTCCAGATTATCCCCATTAACTGCCCTGAGCTGGATTATATGAGACTACAGGCCATATAATCAATTTCAAAGCAGATTATCTGAGTTTTGTAAGATAGTTTAGAAGGGGACACATTCAGCCCTCCATATCCATGGATTCAACCACAAACAGCTTGAAAGTACTGTCCAAGAAGAAAACCTTGATTTAACCATTTTATGTAAGGGGCACCATTTTACTACTCCATTGTACAGGCAGTCCCTGAGTTACAAACATCCAACTTACAAACGACTCATAGTTAAAAACGGGGTGAGACAACAGGAAGTGAGAGAAATCTACCCCGAGGAAGGGAAATTCACTCCTGGAAGAGTTATCATTGAGAGAAAGGTGTCTCCACTGAAGCTTTATCAGCAATCCTTGTTTCCACAACAAGCCAATTTTGTCAAAATCCAATTATCATAGGGATAGAAAGTGAGGTGAAACCTTCTGAACAGGGACAACGACAGCAAAACAAACACCACATGAGATTTAACCCTTCTCTATGCTAGCCAAAGCTAAAAATACATGTTTTTGGCTCGAGTTTCACTTAAAAATGTACCTGTTCTGACTTACATACAAATTCAACTTAAGAACAAACCTACATAACCTATCTTGTTTGTAACTTGGGAACTGCCTGTATATAATATGACTTGAGCATCCATGGATTTTGGTATCCTTGGGATGTCTTGGAATGAAACCCCAGCAGATCCCAAGGGCCCACTGCATATATTTTCCCCAGTCACTTTTCAAAGAACAGAACAGGTAAACTTCACAGCTACAGAATAACCCAACTAAAATTTACCCCCTTCCTCAATTTGTCTTTTGACAACTCAGAAGTTTAAAACAATAATTATTATGAGCGTAAGATAGGAACAGATCTTATTTGAAATTGGAAACTAAACACAGATGAGGAGATCTTTAAATGAACCAAAACAGAGAAGAAGGGCTTAGAATTGTGAACCAGACTCCCTAATTAATATAAACAATAAAATATTAAGACTGATCATGAATGACCAAAGAATCAAATAAAAAATCACCCCCCTAAAAAAAAGCAAGACTTAAAAGCGCTAAACAGTCCAGTGTTCACAGGTTATAAGCTCAAACAAGATTCATTGAATATGAACAATGAGGTAAACATCCCAAGCGACAACTCTGGGTTTTGATACCATTTTGAAAGAAGTTTGATGCTATAGAGATGGGAGCAAAAACTAGTCTGGCCTAAACAAAATCCATATACTGTTGTTTTGTTCTTCGATAGAATTACAAACTGGGCAGATGTAGGGAATGCCGTGGATGTAGCGTGGATGTAGTATTTCAGTAAGGCCTTTGACAAGGTCCCTCATGACCTTCTGGCAAACAAACTAGTCCAATGTGGGCTAGGCAAAACTACGGTGAGGTGGATCTGTAATTGGTTAAATGGACAAACTCAGAGGGTGCTCACCAATGCTTCCTCTTCATCCTGGAAAGAAGTGACAAGTGGAGTGCCGCAGGGTCCTGTCCTGGGCCCAGTCCTGTTCAACCTCTTTATTAATGACTTAGATGAAGGGTTAGAAGGCATGATCATCAAGTTTGCAGACGACACCAAATTGGGAGGGATAGCCAATACTCCAGAGGATAGGAGCAGGATTCAAAACGATCTTGACAGATTAGAGGGATGGGCCAAAACTAACAAAATGAAGCTCAACAAATGCAAGATACTCCACTTTGGCAGAAAAAACAAAATGCAAAGATACAAAATAGGGGACAATGCCTGGCTCGAGAGCAGTACGTGTGAAAAAGATCTTGGAGTCCTTGTGGACAACAAGTTAAACATGAGTCAACAATGTGATGCGGCGGCAAAAAAAGCCAATGGGATTTTGGCCTGCATCAATATTAGTGTCTAAGTCCAGGGAAGTAATGCTACCCCTCTATTCTGCCTTGGTTAGACCACACCTGGAATATTGTGTCCAATTCTGGGCACCACAATTCAAAAGAGATATTGACAAACTGGAATGTGTCCAGAGAAGGGCGACTAAAATGATCAAGGGTCTGGAGAACAAGCCCTATGAAGAGCGGCTTAAAAGCTGGGCATGTTTAGCCTGAAGAAGAGAAAGCTGAGAGGAGATATGATAGCCATGTATAAATATGTGAGAGGAAGTCACAGGGAGGAGGGAACAAGCTTGTTTTCTGCTTCCCTGGAGACTAGGACACGGAACAATGGCTTCAAACTACAAGAAAGGGGATTCCACTTGAACATTAGGAAGAACTTCCTGGCTTTGAGAGCTGTTCAGCAGTGGAACTCTCTGCCCCCGAGTGTGGTGGAGGCTCCTTCTTTGGAGGCTTTTAAACAGAGGCTGGATGGCCATCTGTCAGGGGTGCTTTGAATGCAATATTCCTGCTTCTTGGCAGGGGGTTGGACTGGATGGCCCATGAGGTCTCTTCCAACTCTATAATTCTATGATTCCAATATATGGATTTTGTTTAGGCCAGACTAGTTTTAGCTTGCGGCATATTCATTATAACTATCTCACAACTATTTGCTAATGTACATGGATTATTCCTTTCACAATTTGAAATAATAGATTAAATGGGATCAGAGCTATGATCTCATTTAATGATCAAATTGTGCATCCTGGTGCAAAGAATTATCAATTTTGTATCTTTTTATGCTTTTACATAAGCTTAATCAGTTCACTCGCACCACAATTTCAAAACTCAGAATGAAAATGACCAAGGGAACATGAAGGACAGTAGCATTTCAGCTGTAGGGATACAATAGTAGAAATCCAGTTCCCAAACGTGCCTGGTCCACATTTTCTTCACAGCACCACGTCCTTTGATTTTAATTAGACCTCAAAGGTCTTTGCAGGATTTATGAGGATAGGAATAAGAAAATTAATAATCTCATGAGTTGTTCTTCCCTATGAATATTTTGATAACAGATATCATTTTACTGTTTTGTAAAAATTAATAAATTTGATTTTAGAGGCCTTTTCTTCACGTTAATTAGTGTGTTCCTGTAATGAACAGCTTCAGGTTTTCTAGGGCTGGATCTACACTGCCCTATATCTCAGGATCTGATCCCAGGTCATCTGCTTTGAATCGGATTATATGAGTCTACGCTGCCATATAATATGGGATAAGCAGATAATCTGGTATCAGATCCTGGGATATAGGACAGTGTAGATCCAGCCTTTGTGATTTAATATTTTATGAAGAAGGGGTTTTAACAAGTATGCTGTAGTCCATTAATGCTTATGTCATGTTTGAGCTATCCCAAAACAACTGACGCCCAGGTAGTCAGTTGTTTTGGGATAGTGCCTCAATTCCTAATGTGTGTACATATGATAATTGAGCTGGCCCAACAGGTGGACCTTTATTTTGGCAGTCTGACCATGTTCTTCTCTACATTTGAAGGGAGCAGGTTGACTTAGGAAAGATTGTATGACAAACAACTCCCTGTGCGGAGGAACACATTCCTCTCAATTTGCAATGCTGTGTGAATTATGTCAAAGATTGAAATGCACCCAATTTATGACATGATCCGTGTGGATCCACATTACATTTTGTGCCATCTAAACTCTCCCAGTGGGTTTCTATAGTCAAGTGACGGTGGGAACTCTTCTTCTCATAGTCCTAGGATGCATCTACACCAGTAGTTCTCTATCTGATGGTCCCCAGATGTTTTGGCCTTCAACTCCCAAAAATCCTAACCGCTGGTAAACTGGCTAGGATTTCTGAGAGTTGGAGGCCAAAACACCTGGAGACCCACAGGTCGAGAACCACTGATCTGCACAGTAGAATTGATGCAGTTTGACACCACTTTAACTGCAATAGTTCAGGGTTGTGGAGTCCTGGGAAGTTGTTTGGCAAGGCACACACATTCTTTTGCAAAGCAAATAAAAGGTCTTGTAAAATTGCAATCCCCAAATTATAAGCTTACTGTCTCTTGCCATATTTATGCTTCCTCTTTCCAGTTTATACCCATGCCTGTCCTCTATGGAGTGTTCCTGTACATGGGTGTTTCTTCTCTGAGAGGAATTCAGGTATGTGGTCAGGTTTTATAACCTCAAACAGATCAGAATAAATGCGATTTGTTAGTTATGTTCAAGTGTAAAGCCCAAACAAATTACACTGAAGGGTGGGTCCTGCAAAGTGCCCAGTACTCCAGGGGTAATGGTCTGAGATACTCCAGTACAACCTTGGCTAGTTTTCTTAGAGACAGTCTTTGTAGGTAGGGACCGTGGCACAACTCCGGCCCCTTCTACACTGCCATATAATCCAGGTGATCAAAACAGATAATCCACATTATTTGCTTTGAACTGGATTATATGAGCCAACACTACCATATAATCCAGTTCAAATTCTGGATTGTATGTGGTAGTTTAAGAAGTGGCCTCATAGAGTTAAGAGGATACATAAGAGATAGGGTTCCTTTCCCTTTAATGGTTGTGTGGAGGACTTCAGAACCCAGATCAGTTTTAACATAGAGAAAGGAATGAAATGTATATTTTCAGCATCCTAGATCAGCTAAGGTAAATAGAATACAGGGCTTAAGTTACAGCAAAGTGCCAGTTGCCCTGCCCCCTTGGTGCAACCTCTAGGAGCCCTACTCCAAGCCTCAGAACTCCTGTCTCCAGCCTTTCACGGGGGCCTCAACTCTCATCAATTGGACCCCTTCCCTCCAAGGCCATTCTCAGGAGCTCCAAACTTTCCAGCCTTCTTGTTGCCTTTCCCAGCCTTGTATTTGCTTCCCTCCATGGCCTTCCCGGGGCCCCCAACCTGTGGATCACAGGGCCCTTGCCACTATGCTGCCCTTCCCAGGGTCCCAAACAATTCAAGGTGCTGGTTTTGACCTATAAACTCTATACGTTTCTGGCCCAGCTTACTTGTCTGAACGCATCTACCCCTACATCCCACCTCATAATCTAAGATCATCCGGGGAGGCCCTGCTCTCGCTCCCGTCAACAGCACAGATGCATCTGGCGGGGACGAGAGACAGGGCCTTCTCGGCTGTGGCCCCTCACCTATGGAACAAACTCCCAAATGAGATAAGATCCGCTCCCTCCCTCCTGGCTTTTAGAAAAATATTAAAATCATGGTTTTGGGACCAGGCCTTCGGGCAGTAGAAGTAAATGTATGCAGCATTTCAGAAAGACAGTTACTGGAACGGCGATTCGACGGACGAGACTGTTTTAATGATAGTTTTATTGCTTGTGGATGTACTGTTTTTAACTTGATTTATGTCTAATTTTAGTGTATAATTGTAATTGTTTGTACTGGCATTGAATTTTGCCATTACCGCTTTATCTATTGCTTTGAGTCCCCCTCGGGGTGAGAAAAGCGGTATACAAATACTGTAAATAAATAAATAAATAAACCTCCCAGGCCCCGTGGCCTCTTATCTCCTATAGCTTTTCCCTGAGGCTCCCTGCCCCTTTGGCCTTTCACAGAATATGTAATCCCCGGTAACCCTTTCTAGTGGCCTTAGCTTTCTCAGGCCCTTGGACTCCTAATCCCATATAAATGTTCCAATGGATCCCAACCCCCTTTTGCTCCTTTTCTCAAATATATACCTTTCCCAAAAAATATGTTCTCTAATCCATTCTTCCCAGTTCTTTGATCGCTTGAAGCTCATTGGAATGCCAACCAAACACCAACCGGATTTTATCTACCTGCGGCATGTTCCCTTGAGGAAAGTGCACCTCTTCACAGCAATCCAGTTGACTTGCCTTATCATTCTCTGGGTCATCAAGGCCTCCCCTGCTGCTGTTATCTTTCCTATGATGGTAAGAATGCTGAATGTGGGACAGGTCATAGCTGTCCTGTGGACATGTTACCTTTCCAGATCATATAAAATAAATATAATAATCATGATTTGCCATTTAACATGTACATGATTATCTCAGTGATATGATATGAGGAGCCCCCGGTGGCGCAGTGGGTTAAACCCCTGTGCCGGCAGGACTGAAGACCAACAGGTCGCAGGTTCGAATCTGGGGAGAGGCGGATCAGCTCCCTCTATCAGCTCCAGCTCCTCATGCAGGGACATGAGATTAGTCTCCCACAAGGATGATAAAAACATCAAATCATCTAGGCGTCCCCTGGGCAAAGTCCTTGCAGACAGCCAATTCTCTCACACCAGAAGCAACTTGCAGTTTCTCAAATCGCTCCTGACATGACCAAAAAACAACAACAAAAAACTCAGTGATTTCTCTAAGGGCATGGGGTTATGGTCTTATGGCCATTCCACCCCAAATAGTTCTTATAGCCCTAAGATTTATATTTATTTCCACAGAACCTAAAAACATCAGGGTTTTTTTGGATCACAGGTCAAAGCATTCTGTGAATTTCAGTCCAAAAGTAATATTTTCAATATCTGCATGTTTTACATAAGCCAAGGGGCAGAATGGACGGCAAGCAGATATGCTAGAAGACCCTTCTCTCTAAGGAAGAAAAGATGGAGGGCTGCCTTTTTTCTACTGTTTCGGCAAAGGAAGGGTAGTTAGCAGGGAGATTCTCACCTCTCCTTCTTACTACCTTCGCTCTGGCTCCCTAATAGAAATTGCTTTTTTTTTGCTCTTCCCTCTCTAAATTTTAATATGCATTCTCATTCTTTACCCTCATTTGTATTCCTTTCCCTGTTTGTATTTGTTGAGGTGTAGGCATTTTAAGATCAGCAAAACATTCCTCACATTGCAACTCTCCAAATAAACAAATCTACTCCTTCACTTTGGCCCCTTCTACACTGCCATACAAAATCCAGATTATCTGATTTGAACTGGATTATATGGCAGTGTGGACTCATATAGTCCAATTCAAAGCAGATAAATGGATTATCTGCTTTGAAAATCTGGATTATTTGGCAGCATAGAAGGGGCCTTTAGCTCTTTCCTAAGTATGTTCCCTTTATGCTTTTATTAAAAGGAGAGGGACGTATTTGTGGCGGAATGAAAATTACACGTAGTTCACATCTTTACCAATCCACACACTATCTTGCTAGAGAAAAGATTTGCCATGCAAATAATCAGTAAAGAATAAGGGGTTTACTCTTTGTTATGTAGAACAACATATATACAGTCATGTGAACAGTTGCATTGAGTCATACAATGTCCTTTGAGAGAGATTCAAATGTTCCTTGGGTGTCAATGTGAAGGATCTTCTTCCAGCAGCCCAGAAGCAGAATATAGTAACTGTCTTGACAGAGGACCTAAACATGTAACTGTTTCCAAAACTCCCAGGCTCAGCTAGCCTCTTGGGCGGGCATGGCCCAACCAATCAGCTTCATGCTTTGCATTTTTCAGTTAACACACTCACCATCTGATTTTTACATGCTCCAACAGTATTTGTTTGTTACATGTCCCTAAGTCCCTTGACTTCTCCGCAGGTCAATTTTTTTATCGTGTCATAAGCGACTTGAGAACATACTGCAAGTCGCTTCTGGTGGTCGCAGGTCAAATCAAAATCCATAATTTTGGCCAGAAAACATGCCCTGGACTTATACATAATTACACGTATTTTTATTTCCTTTTTTTCCCTCTATTTGCAGAAACGTAATTAGCTTTTCTTGTCCTCTATCCCTTTCCTGTTGTTTTCAGTAGTGGTGCTGTAAATAGACTGACAGTTAGAGGGTAAACTAAGTAATCTCGCTTGTGAAATTAGCAGAAAGTGAATGAAGGCTCCCGGGAGAAAAGAGTGAAGAAAATGGCAATTTATTTTCCATCTAGAGCTCAATATATCTCCATCAGCTTCATTTGTGTATTGTGTCTTCTGGCTAATTCTCTTTTCACAGTGTAGGCTCTTCCCACCCACCCCCTTCTTCTCATTTCTCTTCCCGCTGCAACAAGATTTTGGCTCTAGTCTTTGTCCGGAAGGTCATGGATTTCTGCTTTACAAAGCGGGAGCTCAGCTGGCTTGATGACCTCATGCCAGAGAGCAAGAAGAAAAAACTGGATGATGCAAAGAAAACGGCAGCTGAAGCAGAGGTAATTAAACATTTCTTAATTACAGAAGAATCTCGTTTATCCAACATAATTGGGCCTGCAGAAAGTTGGATAAGCAAAAATGTTGGATAGTAAGGAGGGATTAAGGAAAAGCCTATTAAACGTCAAATTGCGTTATAATTTTACAAATTAAGCACCAAAATCTCATATTTTATAACAAATCGACAGAAAAAGCAGTTCAATATATGGTAACGTTATGTAGTAATTATTGTATTTACAAATGTAGCACCAAAACATTGCAATATATTGAAACAGCTGCAGATCCGGGCGGGAGGCAGACTGCATTGGATAATACAGAACGTTGGATGACCGAAGGTTGTATAAGCGAGACTCTACTGTACATAGATCCATCTTTCAAAGCTTTACTGTTCTGTAGCAAAGTTAGCCACCAAGATCTGTTTACACAATTTTATCAGATACATCCTCTGCCATCTTACTCCCAGGACTCATCTTTAAAAAAATGTAACCCCCCCCCCCTTCATCCTTTTGTAATATTGTTTCTAATTTTCCACCTCATGTGATTCTCCTCGCTTTTTCTCATTGCTAATTTGAAAGTCCCTAATTGTTCTCCTCCCTCGAGCTATACAGTATCCATAGGCTTTTCATGAACAATTAGGAATCCAGCCAGAGGCAATGTTCTTAGTTGTGGAGAGAGAGGATGAAAGCATGCCTACATAGAACCTCTTCTGTCATTCAGAAGAACACCTGAAGACTGGGGGTGCATCTATTCTGTTGAATCAATGTAGTTTGGCTATTATTATTATTATTATGTTTAATTATACCTGCTTTATCTGTCCCGAAGGAGACTCAAAGTGGCTTACATTAGGAGTATGACCACATAATTTAAAATACACAGATATTCAAACATTAAAACAGAATTAAACATAACAGTATTTAAGATATTCACAGTTAAAACACATTGAAGCATATTCAAAGCTGAAAACCACGGCACCCCCTGAACTGCCCTTAAAAACCCTCTTCTTTAAAAGCCTCTCTGAATAAAAAGGTTTTAACTTGCTTCTGGAAGAATAACATGGAGGGGCCATTCTGGCTTCTCGGGTCAGGGAATCCCAGAATCGAGAGACAGCCACAGAGAAGGAAGGCCCGCTCTCTCATTCCCACCAACCGGGCTTGAGATAGAGGTGGGACCAAGATAAGGGCCTCCCAGGGCCCAGGCAGGTTCATACGAGGGGATGTGGTCAGCCAAATAGCCAGGACCTGAACCACCTAGGGCTTTAAAGGTTATAACCAGCACTTTGAATTGTGCCCAGAAACAGACTGGCAACCAGTGGAGCTGCTGCAGCAGGGGGTTATCCGCTTCCTTCAGCTAGCCCCAGTGAGCAACCTGGATGCAGCTCTTTGGACCAGTTTCCAGACACTCAGAGGCAGCCCTACATAGAGCACATTACAATAATCCAGATGTAATGTTGCTAAGGCATGTACCACTAAAGCCAGATCTAGCTTCTCAAGGAACGGGTGCAGTTGATGCACAAGTTTTAATTGTGCAAATTGTGCCACCGCCGATACCTGGGCTTCCAGGTTCAATTCTGAAACCAGGAGGACCCCCAAACTGCGGACCTGTGTCTTCAGAGGAAGTGTGACCCCCACCCAGAATGAGGGAGAAAACAGAACCCTGAGGAACCCCACAGGTCAATGGCCAGCACCACCTTCTGGGTACGCCTCTCCAGGAAGGACCAGAGCCCTCACAGTTCCATCCCAGCAAGATGACCCAGAAGGATCCCATGGTCAATGGTATAGAAAGCTGCTGAGAAATCCAGGAGAACCAACAGGGACACACTCCTCTGTTTAGCTCTCTTCGTAGGTCATCCACCAAGGTGACCAAAGCTGTCTCTGTTCCATAGCCAGGCCTGAAACCAAACTGAAATGGATCTAGGTAATCTGTTTCATCCAAAAATCCCTGAAGTTGAGAGGCCACCACACACTCCAAGACCTTGCTCAAAAAGGGGAGGCTGGACACTGGCCGATAGTTGTCCATTATGGAGGGGTTCAGAGATATTTTTTTAAATGTTGTCTCACAACTGCCTCCTTAAGGCAAGTTGGAATTCTGCCTTGTTCCAAGAAGACATTGACCACCCCCCCCCCCCCGGCCTGTTTGATCAGCTAGGAAGGGCATGGATCTAGAATACATGTGTAGCTCTAATCTCTCCAAGACTGCACAAGTTGAAACGTCTCCATCAACACTGGACAAGCAGGAACCAGAATTACATCCATTGGAATTGTGTTGATAATTGCATCCAAGTTGGAATGGATCTGAGTGACTTTATCTGCAAAGTGCTATGCAAATTCTTCACACTGAGCTACTGAATGGTCAGGGAGTTCTCCTTGAGGACTGGTATGTAATAGCCCTCTGACCACTTGAAACAGCTCAGCTGGATGGTTCCTTACAGACGACATGGTGGCAGCAAGGAACAATTTCTCTGCTGCATCCATTGCTGCAGCCTGTGCTCGGTCAGATTCGCTTTGAGTTCTCCGCCAGTATCGCTCTAGTCTCCGTCTCGCTTTATCGCCACCAACTCCTTGGAGCTGGTTTGGTACTGCTCTTTTCAGGAGTGATTGTGTCCATCACCCTGGCCATTTCCCCATTCCAGATGTCCACCAGAGCTTCAACAGAGTCTCCTGCCAAGGCAACAGGAAAATCCCCAAGAGCCGTTAGGAATCCGTTTGGATCCATAAGCCTCCTGGGACAGACTATCTTAATTGGTCCCCTGCCCCTGTGGAGGTATGGAGTCCCAGGGAGTCTAAACCTGACCAGGTAGTGATTGGTCCATGACAATGGAACTGTGACAAGTCCTTCCATACTACAATCACCATCATCCTGTCCTGTACAGAAAAGAAGGTCCAAACTGTGTCCGGCAGGTAGAGCAAAATCTACTTGGGACAGATCCATTATTGTCACAACACTTCAACTGCCTTGGCTCAATGTTGTGAAATCCTTGGACTTGTAGTTTGTTGAGGCGCTAGCAGTCTTTGGCAGAGACCTCACAAAACTACAACTCCCATGATTCCATACCACTGAACCATGGTAGTTAAAGTGCTGTCAAACTGCATTAATACTACAGTGGAGGTGCACCTTGAGAGTGTGAACAGTGTTTGAGTGCCTTGCTCAAGACAGTGTATATATTGTCCATCCTAAGTGGAATGCTGCCCCCTTGTGGATAAAGCTAAAATATTTGCAATTAAACCTACTTGCCTGGAATTCCAGAAAGAAAAGGGAGTATTACAGCGTGTACATGTGTGTGAGCGTTTGCGCGCGCATCTCTCTTATGGCACTCTTATAGACTTATGGCACTCTATGAATTTCATAGGATTTTCTCAGGCAAGGAATATTCAGAAGTAGTTTTGCTGCTTCCTTGCTCTGAAATATAGCCCATAGTACCTGATATTCATGGGCAGACCATGTCTGATTCCGTTCTTTGGTTCATCACACAATATGTAAGAACAATATCCAGTATTTGTATGTCATTATTTAAACACATTAAGAATAAAATTAGTAAGTCTAAAGTTCATTCCTGTATTTTTCTTATTTATGGAAGTAATTAAATATGCTTCATGGATATAACAAAAGTTCATTATATTTATTGCAGATGCAAGTGTGACTATCTGATAGGTTTTGACAAAAATCACATCCAAAAATTTCTAAAATTACACGTATGACCTCAGACATCAAATCCTTGATTACATATAATGAAATGTACAGAAGGGAGTGATTATATTTTAAAATGTGATTCCAAGTCAAACACAGTGATTGTTGCAAGGTGATGTTCTCTTTTCCAGTTAATAAGATATAGATCGTGCAAAAACAAATGCCACATTCAACATTATTCACGCCATTTGTTACCAATCCATTATTTTTGGTTCCATGGTTCATATATTAATAAAGAGAACAGTGTATTACTTTACTGTATCTAAGAAATGACTTATGATATGTTATATAGGATGCTGGGCGGATGACAGAAGATAACCAGCATACTGTAATTGAAATACCAGTGATGAAAAACGGTTATCCAACTACATCATGCAGTGAAGCATCTACATCACAGAATATTTCACCAAATAAAATCAGGTAAAAATTCCATAAGAATTTGGAAAAGTGTCTTTTTTCCCCTTTGTTTCTATCCTGCCTTTCTCCATTGAGTTTAACGTGGTATACATTAGTGCTACCCAAAATAGTGGTCCCTGGACTAGTGTCACTTTTAAGATACTACCTCCCAATCTCTGAAATGTTTACAGGGGGAAAATATACAATTAAATTCAATGGGCATAAATTCAGTACAGGCATATTGGAAAAGAATGATTGACAGTCCCCCACATCTGCTTGCTGGAGTTGAAACTGAGGCTTGATCTCCACTGTCATATCATCCAGATTATCAAAGCACATTAATCTAATTTGAGCTGGATTATGTGAGTCTCCACTGCCATATAATCCAGTTCAACACAGGTAATTTGGATTTTATATGGCGCTGTAGAAGGGGCCACAGAAAAGGACTGCCCTAAGATCACTCCATGAATTTTATTGTGGTCTGAAATCTGGATCTCCCAAATCGCAGCCCAAATTATAACCTCTAGACCCCATTAGCTCTCTGGAGTATTTCTTCTGCAGTCAAGTGCTGCTGTAATTTTTTGGTGTCTCTCAAGCTTCTGCGGGTATCATATTTCAAGGAACATGAAAGGCACTGCAGACTACTTCAGCCATAGCAGAGCACCTGATGAACCAGCCTGGACACAGCTTATTATTTGATAACACAGAAATGCTGGACCACACCAACAACCACCATGTCAGACTACACAGAGAAGCCATTGAAATCCACAAGCATGTGGACAATTTCAACAGAAAGGAAGAGACCATGAAAATGAACACAATCTGGCTACCAGTATTAAAAAACTCTAAAATTACAACAGCAAAACAGCAGAGAGGAAACAACCAGGCACATCTTAACACCTCTCAACAAAAGATTTTCCCAGGCTCAGGCAGGCCTTCAAATGCTAATGAAGGTGGTCAGTTGACGCATTCACACCTGGCTCTAGCAGAGAAGAGCTCTTTGCCCCACCCCAGCCATTCCACAGATATATAAACCCATTGTCCTATTTCCAACAGACCTCACTACCTCTGAGGATGCTTCCCATAGATGCAGGCGAAACGTCAGGAGAAATGCCTCTAGAACATGGCCCTATAGCCCGAAAAAACCCACAAGAACCTATATCATATTTCCCTTTGATAATGCATACTAACTTTAGTTCATACAAATACTATTTAATCTATATAAATAAAAATGTAATGTGTGTTTGTGGGATTAATATAACTGGATGAATTGAGACCAAATTTGGACACAATACACGTATCAGGCCAGCAAGTCACCATCACTCACAAAAACACTGAAAAACACAGTATAACATACTTAAAAAGCCAATAAACAAAAAATGCATTGCATGAGCAAAACCATATGACTAGGACGGTTTTAAATGGTGTATTTTAATATTTTGATAAATGTTTTTTTTAATGTTTATGTATTGCATGTGAATTTGTGTTCCGGCATTGAATGTTTGCCGTGTATATGCTGTGCTCCGCCCTGAGTTCCCTTCACCCATTCGATGTAGCACTTGGGAGCTTGCATGGCAGTGGAGCAGACAATTGTCCTGGGTTTGCTAACTCAGACTTTAAAAGAATTATCCAAAGTGCTGAATGCTAACCTCAAAATAAAATCAACAGTTTAGACCAGGCCTGCACAGCTTGTGGCCCTCCAGATGTTTTGGACTTCAGCTCTCAGAATTCCTAACCATTGAACAAGCTGTCTAGCACTTCTGGGAGTTGGCATCCCAAACATTTGCAGAGCTGCAGATTAAGCACACCTGGTTTAGATGGCTGTATTCAGACTAGGGGTACATTTACACTATGGGCTTATTCCAATTTGACACCACTTTAACTGCATTGGCTCAATGCAATGGAATTCTGAGAGTTTTAGTTTGACAAAATATTTCATCTTCTCTGCCCAAGAGTCTTGGTGCATTACCAAATGATAACTCTTATGATTCTATAGAATAATAATATAATAATAATAATAACTTTATTTATATTCTGCCCCTATCTCCCCAAGGGAACTCAGGGCGGATTCCAACATACAATGGCAAACATAAAACAAAGAAGTACCAACATTACAATCCCACAAAAACCCCAGATATGAAAACATTCAAACCTAACATCAGTAAATTAAACAAAATATAATCAAACAAAATTATATAAAGACGTAAAATCTGAACATAAGACATTCACATTAATTTACAGAAGCCAACTATCGTTCACAAAATTGTGTGGGTTGGTTTTGTGGCCAGAGTGGTTGTATGGCCAATGATGGTAACTGGGCTAACAAAGCCCAAGTACAAGATAGTTCTCCACCAGAAGTCTGATAGTGATCCCTCATTGTCTAATCCCACTTCTCTCCATATGCTAGAGAGAAAAGGTGAGTGTTCAGTTGTTTTTTGAAGGAGAGGAGGGTGGGGGCAGCTTTATTTCTTTAGGGAAGGAGTTCCGGGGGGAGCAACCATAGAGAAGTCCCTCTCTCTCTTTCCCACCAGTAGTGCTTGAGAAAAGGGTGGTACTGTGAGCAGGGCCTCCTCCGCTGATTGCAGTGCCTAAGCTGGTTTATAAGAGGAGATGCGATCGGTTAAGTGTCCTGGAATTGAACTATGTCCATTAAAGGGTGTCAAAACTGCATTAATTCTACAGTGTAGATCCACCCTAAAACTCAGAATGGATTCCCTGCTGAACTGATTAGAAAGCACCCAGCTGCCACTGCACAGAACCATAAATTTGGTTCTGAGAGTCACTGAAAGCTTTACTACAGAACTGTATGCATATTGTCAGTGTTTATTATCCTGTAATATAATGTCTAACTAAGATGTTAATTGCAGGCCTGATCCTGCCAACATCAACATATCTGATGAAATGCCTAAAACAACTGTGTGGAAAGCCCTCAGCATGAACACTGAAAAGCTCTGATTCCAAAAGTGAAAAAGGTATGAGAATCCACTATCGCAGAACAGGGAGGCACAAGCTTATGTTCACTTATGCAACTCACCATGTCCAGTCATCAAACAATAATTTATTTTTTAAACCATGGGGGAATAAATATTTTTTAAACAGTATACCTAAGAGGTTATGCTTCTGCATCCATGTGGTTGTGCCATGCATCTAACAGGTGTGCACAGAGCATAATCGGGTGTATTTATGTGTCTATCTATCTATCTATCTACACATACACGAAAAGTTCTATGCTTTCTACAGTCTGTTGCAATCCCATCTGCTGCTTGTAAAAGAAAAGCTACCATTGGGTAATAGCAAGAGACTCGGGTCTCTGTTCTGTTTTGCATTCTAGTTTCCCAGAGGACAGGATCAGAATCCAAAATGACCTGAACAGATTAGAGAGCTTGGTCAAAACCAAGAAAATGAATTTCCAGAGGGAGAAATATGTGGTATTACACTTCAGCAATAAAAAACAAAACACAGAGATAAAGGATGGGTGGTGCCTGGCTTGAAAACAGTAAATTTCCAATATGATTCTGTTATTCTATGTGAAAGGGATCTAGGAGTCTTAGTAGACCAAAGGCTGAACATAGATCAACAGTGTGATGTGGCAGCTAAAAAAACCCCAATGCGATTCTAAGCTGCATCAAAAGTAGTATAGTGTTAAGATCAAGGGAAATCATGGTGTCCCTCTATTCTGCTTTGGTCAGACCTCACCTAGAATCCTGTGTCCAGTTCAGTCCCCCATTATTCAAGAACATTATTTACAAGTTGGAATGTGTCCAGAGGAAGGAAACCCAAATAATTAAAGGTTTGGAAGCCAAGCCCTATTAGGAATGGTTGAAGGAACTTGGTGTGCTAAGCCTGCAGTAGAGAAGGTTAAAAAGAGACATGATAGTCATGTTCAAGGATGTCACATTGAGGAGGGGGCAAGTTTGTGCCCTGCTGTTATGAAGACTAGGACATGGAGCAATGTATTCAAATTTCAGGGAAAAATATTCCACCTAAGTATTAGGAAGAACTTCCTGACGGTAAGAGCTGTTCAGCAGTGGAATGTGCTGCTTCGGAGGATGGTGGAATCTCTTTCTCTGGAGGTTTTTAAGCAGAGCCTGCATGACTATCGCAGTGGTTCTCAACCTGTGGATCCTCAGATGTATTTGGCCTACAACTCCCAGAAATCCCAGCCAATTTACCAGCTGGGTTGTTGTAGGTTTTTCCGGGCTATATGGCCATGTTCTGGAGGCAATTTTTCTCCTGATGTTTCGCCTGCATCTATCGCAAGCATCCTCAGAGGTAGTGAGGTCTTGCCATCCACTGAGGATGCTTGCCATAGATGCCATCCACTGAGGATGCTTCCCACAGATGCAGGCGAAATGTCAGGAGAAAAATTGCCTCCAGAACATGGCCATATAGCCCGGAAAAACCTACAACAACCCAGTGATTCCGGCCATGAAAGCCTTCGACAATACAGTTTACCAGCTGTTAGGATTTCTGGGAGTTGAAGGCCAAAACATCTGGGGACCCACAGGTTGAGAAACACTGATCTACCGGGAGGGCTTTGATTGCATGTTCCTGCATGGCGCAATGGGATTGGAATGGGATTGAAGATACCTTGTGGTCTCTTCTAGCTCTATGATTGTATCCATCCAAAGGGTTATAACCACTTTAAAGTTTACCATTTTGGACATATTTCACCTGTTCTGAGATTTTATGGGGAATTAGTTCAACATGAAGGATGGAGAGGAAGTGCCCTTGATTTGTGCTTTCAGGATGCTCAGAGTCTGTCACTAATGGGATGCCTTTGTCTGCAGCTTTGCCATTCAGGTCTCTCGGCTTTGGACGAGGTGAAGCAGCACATGAAGATGACTCAGGGAAGAGCCAATATGCGCAGGCAAGGGAAGAAGGATACTTTTGCAATGGAGGAGGGAGCAAACAAATAAACTGCTCGGATACTTACTTCATACAAGTAGCTGGGTTCATATTAAAGCCATTCAGAAGTGTTTGATTATCCTTTGTGTGCTTTAGTGGGCATTCTAACTATTTACAGACCAGCAAATCAAGACGCACATGCAGTCAATGACAGTTCAGTGTTAAAGCCAGTGTGTGTGTATGTGTGTACACGTGTGGATGCACACATGTGTGCATTTCCTGTGTTCTGGTTTCTTAGCTGTAGAGGGATTGCTGCCCTTGACTACTTATATTTTCCTGACTGTATGTTTATTAACAGTTTAGACTTTGAATGTATGACAGCAACAGCACTACAGCACAACAATTTGGGGGTAGTATTCTCCATATTTATTTGTGATTTCCAAGACTAGCTGTTCCGTACGGGGTTTTAGCTGAATTTTTTGCACTGATTTGTTTTATATAGTTATCACAGAAATAACTGATAGGGGATATGACACAATGTAAATATCTCCAAACAGGTGGAAGAAATGTCTCTGTGCGTTTTTATTTTCATTTTTTTCCTAAAATCAAACTGCTTATTCCACTCCTTCTCATACATGTGTGATAAAATCAGAATTCATCAAAACAGTTACATGTTTCATACAAAGTCTACTTAGACGTGAGCCAATATCTTGTGTCTTTCTCTGTTAAATATCTGTTCATGAGGTAGGTTAATCCAACCAAAACATTGACTTCACCAAAGTGAGTTAGCAAGGTAGGGAAGGGTGTAGGCTCAAAAGTTATAGAGACCTCACAATCTTGACCTGGAGCCAAAGAAGTGGGACCCAAAAGTATTTTTAGTAGGGAGATGAATGCTTGGGGGGGGGGGGGGGGGGATTATGTGCAGAATTATGGTCTTGGAGGAGAAGAGAAAAATGACAGGATGCAAGATGGATCCCACAGAGATTCACTTGGAAGGAAATACCAAGTACCTCAGTATATAAAAACCTTGTCAACAAATTTCCTGTCCGCCTGAAATCAATAAAATCAAAGCCAACTGGTATACTAAACAAACTATTTGATTCTCGATAGTTCTGTTCTCTATCATCATTTAGATTCTTTAAAAATGTGATCCTCATGAGACTTTTCAGATCAAGAAATAGTATGTAAGTTAACTGACAAAGGATGCCAGGCCATTTGAATACTTACAGCACGGCTTGAAAAAGCTCAGGGTGGAACTTCAAAGAGATAAAGCAGTGTCTGTAAAAAGTAGCAGTTTGCTGTTTGGGCCCTATGAATCATCCACTTGCATAAGTGAGAAGAGTAAGACTTGCTTTTTTCCGTGTCAGGAGCGAAGTGCGAGAGAAGTGGCCATCTGCAAAGACGTTGCCCAGAAGATGCCCAGGTGTTTTCCCATACTGTGGGAGGCTTCTCTTGTGTCCTCATATGAGAAGCTGGAGCTGACAGATGGGAGCTCACACCACTGTGAGCACTGGGAGGAAGGAGGCAGTGTTTCCTAATTAGCCTGCATGTTTCGTGAGAGTATGGTGTACGTTTCTGATAGTCCTGCTTGTTATCTTTATTTGGAGCCTTGGTTACCTTCTTAAGACAAAGGAATTAAGACATTTGGAACAATTTGGAAAGGGAGTGTGAACTCCTGACTTTTCCAGGGCTAGCCTATTATAATGTCTCTGGATCCCTATTGCAGTGCTGTGCTTTGAGGACCAAATTTTGCTTTCTCTGATTTTTCACACAAGTGAATTATAAGAGATTTTCAAACTGCAATCACTACAAGACAAGAAGGGGTTGGTAGGCTAAGGCCCCTTCCACACTGCCCTGTATCCCATGATCTGATACCAGATTACCTGCTTTAAACTGGACTATATGAGTCTCCACTGCCAGATAACCTGGGATAAGAAGATAATAGAGGATCCGATCCTGGGATATAGAGGCAGTGTGGAAGACGCCTAAGTGTTCTGGGACCACTTTTCCAGCCTTTGCATCTCTTGTATGGTTTTCTAAAGGTGGTCCTTAATTTCTTCCTGAAGGTTTGACAGAACTAAGTATATACTTCGATATGTTTAGATCCAGGGCATCAATTTTGAAGGACATTTTTGAAACAAAACGTAGAGTATCAGCATTGTTTTGTGGCTAAGCAGCCATTCCTTCTCTAGGGAATCCTGATATTTTATGCTATGAGAGGATTAGTGGATCCCATTCATATTGGTGAAAGATCTCTCCCCCCATTTCTAGGATCTTTCGCATCCTCACCAAACCACAGGAGGAAGCCATATTGCTTCAACTGGTTAAAAATGGATAAAGCTTGCAGTATATATAAACCAAAAAAGGCTTCATAATAGCTTCACCTCAAGGCCATAATATATATGTTAGTAACAAGTTGAAGGTATAGAATTTTTTTTGTTGTCTCAGGAGCAACTTGAGAAACTGCAAGTCGTTTCTGGAGAGAATTGGCCATCTGCAAGGACGTTGCCCAGGGGACGCCAGGATGTTTTGATCTTTTACCGTCCTTGTGGGAGGCTTCTCTCATGTCCCCAGGAGGGGTCACCAAAGATCATCAGAAAACACAGTATTTTCTGTTGCTCATGGGGGTTCTGTGTGGAAAGTTTGGCCCAATTCTATCATTGGTGGGGTTCATACTCTTTGATTGTAAGTGAACTATAAATCCCAGCAGTTACAACTCCCAAATGTCAAGTTTCATTTCCTCAAACTCCACCAGTGTTCACATTTGGGCATAATGAGGATGTGTGCCAAGTTTGGTCCAGATCCATCATTGTTTAAGTCCACAGTGCTCTCTAGATGTAGGTGAACTACAACTCCCAAACTCAAGGTTAATGCCCACCAAACCCTTCCAGTATTTTCTATTGGTCATGGGAGTTCTGTGTGCCAGGTTTGGTTCAATTCCATAGTTGGTGGAGTTAAGAATGCTTTTGATTGTACGTGAACTATAAATCCCAGCAACTATAACTCCCAAATGACAAAATCAACCCCATCAGTATTCAAATATGGGCATATTAGGTATTTGTGCCAAATTTGGTCCATGAGGAGCTGGAGCTGACAGAGGGAGCTCATCCGTGCTCTCCCCGGATTCAAACCTGCGACCTGTGGGTCTTCAGTCCTGCCAGCACAGGGGTTTAACCCTCTGCACCACCAGGGGCTCCTAAGGTATACAATAATAGACATACTTATAGCCAATATTTGGATATTCTGAGATGCCAAAATTCAAGACAATCTGGTCTTGTCATGGATGGGCTGCATGTTGGAGAATCACATGCAGTGGGAACCGCTAAAGAAATTATAGATCTTTAGTCTAGTTTTTGTTTATAATGGTACCCGAGTTGGCATGTTGACGTTTTTCTCTTCCAGTGAGGCAGAGAAGAAAAACATGGTTTCTTTTAGGTTTGCTAGAGGAGAAACAAACCAGAATGCCAGCATTTGCTGGGTTCAGATGTCATTATAACCAAATTATAATGTGTTGTTTAACTGCTCCCACTGAAAGTAAAGGCACCCACTCAGCATGTACCAGTCGCTAAGCTGCTAGTGAAGTACGAGCCAAAGATCCAGGCCAAATCTAGTTCTGGCACAACGTTATTGCCTAAATGGGGTAGGTCCCAGAGTCCCCACTGTGGCCCTGTGATCTGTGCCACATCCAATTTTAAAAATACAGCTTCCCCATAGTCCTTCATCACTAAGCCTTGTGGCTGGCAAGCATTCATAGTAATGTCCCTTCAGGCTTAAAAATGTATCAGGATTCCCATCTTATCCCTAATGAACAACCAGTGTAATGTAGTGTTTTGAGGATTAGACTGGATTCTTGGAGACCTGGTTTTGATTGTTGCTTGGCAATGGAAACCCACTGTGTGGCTTAAGGACAGTGAAAGCAATGGCAAACCTCCTCTGAAAAAACTTGCTGAGGAAACCCCATAATAGGCATGCTCATGAGTCAGAAAATATTTGAAGCGATATAATCATTACCACCACCAGACATAACAGTCCTTTCCAAGGCTGGGTCTTTCATACTTACTTACTTACTTCCTTACTTAGGCGATCCCTCGTAGTCTGAGGATGATGGTCCTCCAAGGTCGGTGTTCTGTCGGTGGATCTGTAGGTGACTGGAGCCCAATTCTTGATCTGCATCTTCTCCTGCAGTGAGGGCATTGGTTTCCAGGTGGAAGGCGGTCCTGGTCAGGGTTGGCTTGACGTGCCTTCCTCTTGGCACGCTTCTCTCTTTCGCTCTCCATTCGTGCCTCTTCAAACTCCACAGCACTGGTGGTCACAGCTGACCTCCAGCTGGAGCGCTCAAGGGCCAGGGCTTCCCAGTTCTCAATATCCATGCTGCAGTTTTTAAGGTTGGCTTTGAGCCCATCTTTAAATCTCTTTTCCTGTCCACCAACATTCTGTTTTCCATTCTTGAGTTCAGAGTAGAGCAACTGCTTTGGGAGACGGTGGTCGGGCATCCGGACAACATGGCCGATCCATCGGAGTTGATGGCAAAGGACCATCGCTTCAGTGCTGGTGGCATTTGCTTCTTCCAGCACGCTGACATGTTTCCGCTTGTCTGTACTTCCCTATATCCAAGATTAAGATCCCAGATTATTTGGCAGTGTAGACTCATATGATCCAGTTCAAAGCAGATAATCTGGAATATAAGGCAGTGTCAAAAGGACCTGAGACATAAGGGGCCATGAAGGGGTGAGTGAAGTGGAACAGGTATATGTACCTCTTGTTCCTCAAGAGTAGGGCTTCTCAAACTTTGCTCCTCCAGATGTTTTGAACTTCAGCTCCCAGAAATCCCAGCCAGTTTACCAACTGTTAGGAATTGTGGCAGCTGAAGTCCAGAACATCAGGAGCAACAGAGTTCGAGAAACACTGCTCTAGAGGTTGCCCAGCCTTAAGGGTCTGTTGATTAGTGCATAAATGTAGCAGCCACAACAACAAAGTTTCTGGAGTATAACAATTACTTTCAAAGTAAATACCGCACAATAAGCAGGAAAAAACTCTTTCAAGCTAGGAACAATTTCCCCCTCAAATTTTGTAGCATAATGTAATTAAACTACAATATAAGTGCACAGGGAGCCATAGCGATGGACAAGGCAGTGTGGTTCTATAGATCAGTTGCTGGGAAACGTGAACATTGGTCATGGAGGGCGATAGGAAAATGCTACTTACGTCTTGTTTATGGGTTTCTCACAACTGATTTATTACTATGTGACCAGAATCCTGAAGTAGTTATGCCTTTTGTCTAAACTTAGGCAGCAAATAGTATGTGAAATAACAATTATTGTTTTTAATGTTGTATGCCTTCAATCTCCAGAGTTGTAGTCCAGGGGTTAAACCACTACACCAAGTAGACCCTTCTTGAGTATGAATAGAGCCCACTTCTTTCAAGTGAGCAAATGAAAGCTAATTTCAGGTAATAGGTAATAAGTTTATTTATCTATTTGGTTGTCAATGGCAGTTTTGGGTCACTGCTACATTTCCTTCCAGCCCCTCCTGGTGACGCAGCGGGTTAAACTGCTGAGTTGCAGATTCAAATCTGGGAGTAGGATGAGCTCCTGCTGTTAGGTCCAGCTTCTGCCAATCTATTGGTTCAAAAACATTGAAGTGTAAGTAGATCAACGGCACTCCATGCAGTCATGCTGGCTACATGACCTAAGTGTTGTCTATGGATAATGCCGGCTCTTCAAATTAAAAATTGATATGAGCACACACCCCCCCCCCCCCCCCGACTAGACTTAATGTCAAGGGGAAACCTTTATCTTACATTTCCTTTCGTAGTCAGTTGTACAGGTCATTTAAGCCAGTGCAGCATCCAAGAGAATATTGTTAGGAATGGGGCTTGGGTTTAAGCTTAACAGAACTGTTGTTTGGTCCATGGACGCAGCTGTGCCTGCCAAGCGCCAACATTTGAAAGTGCAATATTTCATTCCCTTCCCCCTGACTTTAACTTTGAAATCCTCACAGCTTGACTCGCTTCCTAGATGGAAGTAAAGTCAAGAAAATTAGAGTACCCGTGTTCATATATGCATTCATGTAAGCCATAGTTTTAATCTTGTGCTAAAGAGCAAAACCATCAGAATAGTTCACAAGGCCATATCCATGCAATTCATCATCATTATTGCGTTTATTTTTGTTTTCCTGTCATTCTCTGGCAACTCAGGTTTGGCAAGCCTAATTTTGATAGGCTTTGGGAGTAATATGACACATGGACTTTTCTTCTCTTGTACCAAGCACAACATTTGGAAAGCTTACATTATATTCCCAAGAATATGGAGAACTGTGAACATGCCCATGGCAGGTGCCTCTGCTCAGTTTTAGGCAGCCCTTGCAACTGCTATTCAGCAGGGTCTGTAGCATTTTCTGCAGTCTGGAGGAAATGTCAGGAAGAGATGAAGGGAAAGTCCACTTCCACTTGCCCAGGTACACACACCTAGATCTGTATCCAAGCCATAGGTTAGAAAAGCCCTGTATAGGTGTCTCTGTCCAGAGCAAGGGAAAGTCGTGGATTCAAGCAGGGCAAGAAGGAAAAATAAAAGCCTGAAAATTGAGATTCTTATTCAATGTGGGGATTTTTGTAGGTCTCAGAGTGTCCTGTGGGTAATAGGAAAGCCATGTGTATTGTTGAAAGGGATGTTGTCCCCAAAACTTCTAGAGTTTGATTACGGATGTGCATCAAACAAAAAGGATTAGAACTTCCTGTTTAGCACTAAAAGATACTGATGCAAAGGACATCAGCCACACTTCTGATGATTGATGTCAACTTCTCCCATGTTTTGTTGATTCAGAACGGCCCCCTCAACACACCTGTTACTCAAATTTGTGTATGTCCTTACACAGCTTTGAGTATCAAGTGTGTTGAGGGGACCGTTCTGAATCAACAAAACATGGGAGAAGTTGACATCAGTCATCAGATGTGTGGCTGATGTCAACTTCTGAAGGTCTTTAGAAGAACAGAGAGGGAAAGAGAAAAAGAGACTGAGTGATCAAGCAGAGAATGGCTGTGGACTCTATTCCTCTTAATAGGGAGTTGGACTGGATGACCACGAGGTCTTTTCCAACTCTATGATTCAGTGATGACAACACTAATTACATATGTAAGCTGACATCTTCTTAGTGGGGTATGCAAGTGTAAGTCCACTTGACAGCTTTTGATTGTTGCAGAAGTTTGAATTCTTTTCAACCTTTTGCAATTACTAGCGCCCACTTTCCTACTGCTAAGAATCTATCTTTTGGCCAGTGGAAAATCAATGTGGGGAGAAGTGTCTTGCTATGTCTCCATAGCCAAATATGAAATGATTATCTCATCTGTAGAGACCTGTGGTGAATCCCCATGGACCTTGGCAGATGATGTTGCTTTTCCGAGCACCCCAGCAATCACGGGGTGCTGAGGAGAGTCCACAGTTGACGAACAGTAAGTCAGAGGGTGTTGAATGGCCAACTGACGTGTATTGTAGATGTAGAACTATTGTACTACACTGTGCCATACAGGATACCAGCCATAAACTGGTACAGAAGAATCAATATTTATTTTTCCTCAAGAAAATGTTGCTTAATTTACTTTTGCTTGTTGAAACAGTTCATATCCAAATGAATAGTGTCCCTTTGCAAATGTAGTGGGTTGGAAAATCAAACTAGACTTTCCTAAGACTTTAGAGTTTGAACAAGGGAAGGGTTTAGATGGGAGAAGGGGCTTCTTTTGGCCCTACAGAGATTCAGGTACAAATATACCACAATCCACAGGTGAAGGGTGATGACAGCTGCATTTCAACAGCATCTGGAGGGGTGTGAAGGTGTTCCTCTCTGCTTTAGATGCTGGAACCTGTGTATATTCCTAAGGCACATCCGTGGTCTTTTTGAGAAAGCCTACCTATATGGAGCTTCATAATCCCGACTGAGGAAGAAGGAGAATTAAATAAAGAAAAGGTGCTGGCACATTTTTTCTAGCGTATTTTCTTCCTCCTGTAACCACTACATGTAGAAATAGAGAAACTATTTTCTTTCTATAAACAAATAAAAATTATTTATTTTGTTGTAAGAGATGTAATTTCAAAAGAAAAAAAATACTCTGTGTTGTAAATAAATCTAGACATAGGAAGGTGGGGCCTATCTACTTGTTCTGTACACATGGGTCTTAGCTCAGAAGTGAATTGTGTGGATATGTATTGTTTTGTTCTGTTTTCAAATAACAGAGGCACCCTCTGCTTCGTAGCTCCTGTCTGTAAAATGTTTGTCAGTGATATTCCTATTCTGACAATCTGAATTGTGCCTGTTGTTGAGTTGTCTGTTCTTCACCAAAAAAGCCCAATAATAATAATAAAGCCACCCATATTTATGTAAGTGTGCTTTCTCTGGTATATTTTCAAAAGGCAATTATTTCTGTTGAAAAGAGGATTTGAAGTGTTACTATGCCTTTCCAAATGTAATTCAATACAAGAAAGTTTTTATTTATGTGACACCTTCCCATTCCTGATCAGAAAATCTCGGTGAGACTGTGTGTCTTTTCTTTCTTCCCTTCTTTATAATGGGACTTTGCCTTTGGAGCGCCAACCCAAAGATGCTCCCAACACCCACTTCGTTGCCATCTGGATGCCAGGCTCATATCCACCTGTTTATTCAAATGTTTAGTTGAGAGGGTCCCAATCTTTGGTCCTCCGGTTCTTGGGAACCACTGGTTTAGTTGGATAAACATTAAATGGGTCTAACATTGGGATCTTCAACTCTAGGTAAGGCTGATGCCACTACACTCCTGGCAGCTGGTTGGAACTCCATCTTGCAGGTTGGCCATCTTCACCTTAACTTTGTGCACAGTCTCTTTACACCAGTAGTTCCCAACCTTTAGTCCTCCAGTTGTTTTGGACTTCAAATCCCAGAATTCCTGTCACCTGGCCAAGCTCTTTAAGACTTTTGGAAGTTGAAGTCCCAAATACCTGGAGGACCACTGCTTTACACAAATCTTAGGCTTGTCTTCTCTTTGACAATATCCTTTAACGTCTCTAGTGAACTGTTTTTCCACAGCTCTCTTATGTTTGGAGTAGGGCAGTGTTTCTTAAACTGTATTCCTCCAGGTGTTTTGAACTTCAGCTCCCAGAAATCCCAGCTAGTTTACCAGCTGTTATGAATTGTGGGAGCTGAAGTCTGAAACATCTGGAGGAGTATAGTTTGAGAAACTCTGGGGTAGAGGATCGGCTTATCTCATTCAAGTGAGAACTCAAGTTGTGGGACTGTGTGTGAATTATCTTCTCCCCTTGATGGATTATGTGGTCATATTATTATGCCGTATTCCTGACATGTGCACAGAGTATATGATTGTGCACCCTGTCTTTACTGAATGAACATTATCTTGCAATTCTCATTAAATGTGAGTTATTTATTCTGCTATCTATTAATCATAGAATCATAGAGGTGGAAGAGACCTCGTGGGCCACCCAGTCCAACCCCCTACCAAGAAGCAAGAAATCACATTCAAAGCATCCTTAACAGATAGCCATCCAGCTTCTGCTTAAAAGCCTTCAAAGAAGGATCCTTCACACACTCTGAGGCAGAGAGTTCCACTGCTGAACAGCTCTCACAGTCAGGAAGTTCTTCCTAATGTTCAGATGGAATATTTCCTGTAGTTTGAATCCATCATATTTTTAATAAGCCATTTTAGCTCTTGGAAATGACAAAGTATGAAGTGATGGCTGTAATTGGTTGTAAAAAAATGGACAAACCAACTAAATATGTGGCTTCTTCCAAAACTCAGATGTGGCAATACAAGCCAGATCATGCTATACAAACTAAGACAGGAAAAAACTGAACCGGTTACAGTATTCCCTTAGTACTACCTCTTTCTTATATAGGAGGCCCTTGTGAGAGTATTTTTAAATAATAGTGTGTAATCTGCGAGGCGGGGTGAGCTCCCACCTGTCAGCTCCAGCTTCTCATGCAGGGACATGAGTGACGCCCCCCAAAGTATGGTAACACATCTGAGCATCCCCTGGGCAACGTCCTTGCAGACAGCCAATTGTCACACACTAAAAGCGACTTGCAGTATATTCTCAAGTAGCTTCTGACACAATAAAAAAAGCAAAGTTTACTAAATAGCATCATCTGGAGCAGGGGTCCTCAAACTTTTTAAACAGAGGGCCAGGTCACAGCCCCTCAAACTGTTGGAGGGCCAGATTATAATTTGAAAAAAACATGAATGAATTCCTATGCACACTGCACATATCTTATCTGTAGTGCAAAAAAAAAAAACACTTAAAAACAATACAATAATTAAAATGAAGAACAACTTCAAATTTCAACTTATTACTATTTCAATGGGAAACGTGGGCCTGCTTTTGGCTGATGAGATAGGATTGTTGTTGTTGTGTGCTATCAAGTCGTTTCAGACTTAGGTTGACTCTGAGTGAGGGCCGGGTAAATGACCTTGGTGGGCCGTATCCGGCCCCCGGGCCTTAGTTTGAGGACCCCTGATCTGGAGGATCACACAAGGCTCCCCTCTCCTGTAAAGAATTGCTTAAAATACTGAATATTTGCTCTGGGACAGAAAATGAAGCAATCCTGACTTTTTCTAGGAAAGAGAGAAAATGATCAAAAAGGAACTAACAGAGGTAATTGCAGGGGAAAATATTAATAAGCACATAACAAAGATCACAATGCTGTTTCAGACTACACACCATTGATACAATATGTTTGGAAAAATGCACCCATGCTATTAATGAAAAGATAAATATAATATGACTGATACATTTCTAACTCTGTATCATTTCTAATTCCTTTATTTTATTTGGTTTCAGATTGTATTACACATGTCAATTATAACTACCTCTTACCCATCATCTCTTTGACATCAAGCAATAAAGCTGAAATGGTGACCAGTCCAAATATACAAAGCCATTTAATGTTTTTCATTTTGTCTATGGCTCTCTTTCTCACACAAAGGCAAATCTAAAAATGTTGGAAGATGCAGTTTATTTGGTTTTTTATATATAGCTTCTGCTGAGTTAGCTGTGCAAACCCCTCCTACTTGTGTTGGATGAATTCCTTCAAGGTGACATCTTGCTTTTGGGAAAAGCAAGCTATCCCAAATGTTTCCAGCTGCAACCTACAAACCCCAGACAAGAGGGGCCTCTCCATCCACAAGAAACACCGATTTTCCAGCCTTTTTTGCAGTTAGCTTTATTGCAAATAGAAATATGTCAACTACATTCACTCACTGCATAATGTAGGTTGAGAATCCCTTATCTGAGATTATAAAACAGGAAATATTCAAAAACCAGGAATTGAACACATGAGTGACCTAGATAGTGACACCTTTGGTTTTTGATGGTTCAGCGTACATGTGCTTTGCTTCATGCACACATTTATTTACAATGTTATTTAAAATGCCAATAGAGTGAAAGGATGATTCTTCAAGCTAAGTGTATGAAGTCTTTAGAAAACATCAATGTATTTTGTCCCATTTCCTAAATATTCCCTGACGCATATATATTTCAAAACAAATCTTTCAAACTCGTGGAGAGTGGGTGCGGGAATCCAAAATCCAAAACACTTTTAGTCCCAAGCATTTTGGATTAGGATTATTCAGTTTGCATACTGACGGGCTGAATGCCATCTTTAACTTCAGAGTGGAAGGATGATGCTCTGGGACTCAAGGGCATCATCCTACTACTGGAAATTTGTGGCAAGCCTGCAACCAAGACCCCTTGAGGCAAGTTCCTGCTCTATACTTGAATGGCCTAATAAGCATATTTTTTCTTCGTGGCCTCTGTGAATGCACACATATGGAGTATGTGCGCCTGCGCAGGCTCCAATGGAAAACTTCCCAAGTTGAAACTTTAAAGTTTTGGCAGTAACCCCGCCCAGCCGCCCAGCAGGGCATAAAAGGTGCCCCACGCACATACTCCGTAGTTCCTGTTTTTCCGCCGCACAGCTCGCTCGGAATCTTCCCTGACGATGTCAACAACTCGATTTAAACATTGCACTCAGTACTCGAGAAAATTACCCGATTCGGATAAACACTTGAAGTGCCTTCGCTGCCTCGGAGAGGCCCACAACACTTCGACCTGCAAACATTGCCAGGCGCTGATGGCCCAGTCGAGAAAGAACAGGCAGCCCGCCTAAAAGTTCTCTTGTATGAAGAATTACCGCCAAAACTTGAATGTTTCAACTTGGGAAGTTTTCCGTTGGCGCCTGCGCAGGCGCAGATACTCCATATGTGTGGATTCACAAAGGACCACTCGAAGAAACATGGTTACAGGTGAGTAATCTACCATTTCTTTCCCTGGTCTCTCCTGCTGAATTAAGGTAAAGGTAAAGGTTTGCTGCTGACATTAAGTCCAGTCGTGTCCAACTCTGGGAGTGGTGCTCATCTCCATTTCTAAGCCGAAGAGCTGGCATTGTCCATAGACAACTCCAAGGTCATGTGGCCAGCATGACTGCATGGAGCACTGTTACCTTCCCGCCAGAGCGGTCCCATTTGCATGTTTTCAAACTTCTAGGTTGGCAGAAGCTGGGGCTGACAGCAGAAGCTCACGCTGCTCCCCGGGTTTGAACCTGCAACCTTTCGGTCAACAAGTTTAGCAGCTCAGCAGTTTAACCCACTGCACCATCGGGGGCTCCTCCTGCTGAATTAGTGCCTTGCATTTATACCAGACATTGGCACTGATTGTTGGGGGTTTTTTTTTACTAGTGCTTTCATTTCCTCCATTCCCAGAGATGTTCTCTTACCCCAAGAAAGACACCAACTGTACCTATTTGATAGACCCTTTTGCAGCTGGTGAGGTGTATCTAATCTGTACATATTGCTGGAGCACATCCTACTCTTTAAGTTTGACTTTGTGATCAGTTGACCACTAGTTTCCTTGTTTGTTTTCCTGAAACAAGTTAATGAAAGTTAATGACCCTAGGCTATGAACTAGCTTTTCCTCACTCAGCTCCGATACATTTGAATACAGTGTGGATCAATTTATTTTGAAATTAGAACTCCACAAATCCCGCAGACAGCATGGCCACACTGGCATCAGGAGTCTTGAAATTGTGGTACCAAAAAGTAAGTTGTGATCTTGAGTGGATCTTAGTGGGTTCCTGGATTCCAGAAGTTACCCAGGAATGTCAGATTCTGTTGATGACCCCTAACCTCTCACTTGATGCTTGTTTGTTTGTTGGGAGATATTCCCCAAAGTGTATATTTATCTGAACAGTCCTTCCAAAGTTCCTAACTCCTTCCCCCTTCTTAAATAAATACTAGTAATTTCTCAAGAAGTAGCTGGCTAATCAAAGCTGATCCGTTATGTTCAGTTGGACCTGCTCCCTTATGTATGTGTTGCAGACAGTAGGAGCCCCAGAACATATGAAAAAAGGTCTTGGCTTTTATCCCATTCTCCAATCTGCTAGTGCCCTGGGAATTAGATGGCTGGAGCACAATCTATATAAATAAAAATGTAATGTTCGTTTGTCGGATTAACATACTGTATATACTCGAGTATAAGCCTAGGTTTTCAGACCTTTTTTTAGGCTGCAAAGCTCCCCTCAGCTTATACTCGAGTCAAGGTTAATAATAATAATAATAATAATTATTATTATTATTATTATTATTATTATTATTACTATTATTACATTTATAGGTTAGCTTTATTATTATTATTATTATTACAGTTATTATTTTACTCTTGTTATTATTGGAAGGATATGTAAACACATGTACATTGAAGAAGGTTAGAATAATGGTTTAGCCAGAGTTGGAAAGTCTTATATTACAGTTTTATGTAAATATTAATAAACAGTCAACCTACTGATGCTTCAATTAATATAATTTTATTGGTATCTATTTTTATTTTGAAACTGACCCATAGCTGCTGCATTTCCCATCCTCGGCTTATACTCGAGTCAATAAGTTTTCCCAGTTTTTTGTGGTAAAATCAGGTGCCTCGGCTTATATTCAGGTCGGTTTATACTCGAGTATATACGGTAACTCAAAAAACACTGAATGAAGTGACACCAAATTTGGACACAGTACACCTATCAGGCCAACGAGTGACCATCACTCATAAAAACACTGAAAAATACAGTGAAAGAGACTTAAAAGCCAAAAAACAAAAAATACATTACAACGGATGTGCATAAGCACAAATATACACAAATGCACAAATATATACACATACATATATGCACAGATAAAACACAGACTAGGGCACAGCAACACCTGGCAGGGGGCGGCTAGTCTTCAATAAAAACCGACATGCCACAATGAGAATATGCAGAAACATTTATAGGAATTTGACAGAAGTTCAAAACAAAGGATTTTCGCCACTGATTGGTTTGGCCCAGGGCTGATACCCTATTGTACATGTTTGGGATCAGAAATCTTATACTACTTGACTAGGTGGGTGATTCTTAGTGTATTTGGCCAAACTCACAACATTTCCCACTTCAGACCTTGCTCACCGCCAGCTTTTCCTTAAGACAAGATAAAGTCCTTATTTCAGACAAAGGATAATTGGGCAGTGCGTCAGCAAATAACTCCTCTTCAGCCTACCTGTTATTTTCTCTAGGTACCCAACCTTAACTATGCCTACCTTTAATTCATATACATACAATACGTAGAACCCTATGTCTGCCTCTATTTCATATACGTGAAATGCATAGACACCTATGCCTATCTATGTTTCATATATATGAAGTCATAGGTATGATACTATTTCATAAATCATTACAGTCCGCATTTTGAAATATTTTATTAGGTTTCTTTTTGTTGTTGAAGTAAATAATAAATTGGGTTTTTGAAAAATGAAACAGTCTCCAAGGGTCACTCCCATATAAATGGTGAGTCCGGCACTTTTGAAGAAGAGCTCAAATGCTCCATAACTAACTGGTCATTCAGCATCTTTTCATCAACAGTGGAGGTTAATCCATCCTTGCTCCGTTGTGTAATCCTGGAATTAAAGTCATCAGGAGAAAAATTATTTAAGAAAACAGATAAGAACAAAATTAGTAACTTCACTCTGAGGAATGGGCTCCATTTTCTACCAAGCCCAGATGCCACTAACATATCTAAAAACTGCTCACTATTAGTTACTTTGGAAAGAAAAAAACAAAGCACAACAAAAACTCTTCAGAGCCTAAAGGAGATGATAAGATTATTTCAGTTTCATCCTTATTTGGTTTTAAAATTGTAAGAATTGCAGAGAATTTCCAGGAATTCAGAACTTTACGCCTCTCCATTATTTCGTTGAACAGTGTAGTCAGGTTTGGTGTAATTTTTTCTTTGAATATTTTATAGATGTTTGTTATGAAACCGCCTGGCCCAGGGAATAAGTTCATTTTTAAACTTTCTATTGCTTTTTTCCATTTCTAACTTTAGACTATTTAGATTAGATTGTTACTGTGGATCTATAGATTTTTCCAAAATGCCATCTCGTTTAACTAAATCTTTACCTTCATGGAGTTTGTCATAAAAACAACCCAGGGGTGAAAAAAGCGGTATATAAATGCTGTAAATAAGTAAATAAATAACTTATTTCATTATCTGAGGACCTCAGATGTCCTCTATCAAAACAAGCCGGTAATTCTATTTCTGACTTGTTTTGGTTTTAGATTATTTGACCATTATTTATCTGTTTATTGTATTAACTTTATTTATAGCCCAATTTTCTTCCCATCGGGACTGAAGGCGGCTAACAATCACACAATCTACTATTTAATGCTTTTACCATAAAGATTGGCAATTGATGTATCATGAGCTAAATCAGGTATTGTGTAATTTCACGTATGAATTTACAAACATTAAATTTGTTAAGGGTCTCTGTTCCTCTTGTCAATTTCATGCATCACAATCTCTTTGATAGGTAAAGGTAAAGGTTTTCCCCTGACATTAAGTCCAGTCGTGTCCAACTCTGGGGGTGGTGCTCATCTCCATTTCTAAGCCGAAGAGCTGGCGTTGTCCATAGACAACTCCAAGGTCATGTGGCCAGCATGACTGCATGGAGCGCTGTTACCTTCCCGCCAGATCTACTCCCATTTGCATGTTTTCAGACTTCTAGGTTGGCAGAAGCTGGGGCTGACAGCAGAAGCTCACGCCACTCCCCGGGTTTGAACCTGCAACCTTTTGGTCAACAAGTTTAGCAGCTCAGCAGTTTAACCCACTTCACCATTGGGGGCTCCTCCTGCTGAATTAGTGCCTTTCATTTATGTCTGACTGTGGGGGTTGGTGCTCATCTTCATTTCTAAACTGAAGAGCCGGCGTTGTCTGTCGACACCTCCAAGGTCATGTGGCCGGCATGACTGCATGGAGTGCCATTACCTTCCTTCGTAGAGGTACCTATTTTATTTATCGTGTCATCAGCAACCATTGTGTTACAATTCTAACAGAGCAAAACAAACACAGAGTTTAAAAAGAAAAAGAAAAAAAAAGAAAGAAAAAAAAACACACAGATTTTGTAAATTTGGTATTTGGTTAAATGTCCTTTGACCAGTATCTGGCCACTTGGAGTGCCTCTGGGGTTGCCACAAGAAGGTCCTCCATCGTGCATGTGGCAGGGCTCAGGGTGCATTGCAGCAGGTGGTCAGTGGTTTGTTCTCCGCACTCGCATGCCGAGGATTCCACCCTGTAGCCCCATTTCTTAAGATTGGCTCTGCATCTCGTGGTGCCAGAGCGCAATCTGTTCAGTGCCTTCCAAGTCGCCCAGTCTTCTGAGTGCCCAGGGGGGAGTCTCTCATCTGGTATCACCCATGAATTGAGGTGCTGGGTTTGGGCCTGCCACTTTTGGACTCTCGCTTGCTGGGGTGTTCCAGCAAGTGTCTCTGTAGATCTAAGAAAACTATGTCTTGATTTAAGTCGTTGACGTGCTGGCTGATACCCAAACGGGATGAGCTGGAGATGTCTCTGCCTTGGTCCTTTCACTATTGGCTGCTACTTCCCGGCGGATGTCAGGTGGTGCAATACCGGCTAAGCAGTGTAATTTCTCCAGTGGTGTGGGGCGCAGACACCCCGTGATAATGCGGCATGTCTCATTAAGAGCCACATCCACTGTTTTAGTGTGATGAGATGTGTTCCACACTGGGCATGCATACTCAGCAGCAGAGTAGCATAGCGCAAGGGCAGATGTCTTCACTGTGTCTGGTTGTGATCCCCAGGTTGTGCCAGTCAGCTTTCGTATGATGTTGTTTCTAGCGCCCACTTTTTGTTTGATGTTCAGGCAGTGCTTCTTGTAGGTCAGAGCACGGTCCAAAGTGACTCCCAGGTATTTGGGTGCGCTGCAATGCTCCATTGGGATTCCTTCCCAGGTAATCCTCAAAGCTCGGGATGCTTGTCTGTTCTTAAGGTGAAAGGCGCATGTCTGTGTTTTAGATGGATTAGGGATCAGCTGGTTTTCCCTGTAATAGGCAGTAAGAGCACCTAGAGCTTCGGAGAGCTTCTGTTCTACCATCTCAAAGCTCCCTGCTTGAGCAGTAATGGCACGATCATCAGCATAGATGAAACTCTCTGTCCCTTCTGGCAGTGGCTGGTCATTTGTGTAGATGTTGAACATGGATGGGGCAAGCACACTCCCCTGAGGCAGGCCGTTCTTCTGTTTCCGCCATCTGCTTCTCTGGCCCTGGAACTCAACAAAAAAGCTCCTGTTTTGTAGCAGATTTCCTATGAGGCGGGTGAGGTGGTAGTCCTTTGTGATATTATACATTTTTCTCAGGAGGAGGCGGTGGTTCACAGTATCATAGGCTGCTGACAAGTCTATAAAGACAGCTCCTGTGATCTGCTGCCTTTCAAAGCCATCTTCTATGTGCTGGGTCAGGTTCAGCACTTGCGATGTGCAGCTTTTGCCTTTTCTGAAGCCAGCTTGCTGTGGGATCAGACAGGGGTCTATATTTTCCATAATTCTATGCAAAATAAGTCTTTCCAGAACTTTGTAGAGGTGGCACAACAGGGAGATTGGTCTGTAGCTTTTTGGGTCATTACGGTCTTTGCCTGGCTTCAAGATGGCGATGACTCTTGCTTTCCTCCAGATTTTGGGGATCTGACAGGATGCAGTGCAGTTGTTCATCAGCTCCAGCAGCCAGCGCCTTGCTTTTGGACCAAAGTTCTTGATTTGTTCCATCCGTAGATCATCCAGGCCAGCTGCTTTGCCATTCTTACATTTGTTGAGAGCCATGTCCAATTCAGTAGATGTAAAGCAACCAGAGACGAGGTACCTATTGATCTACTCACATTTGCATGTTTTCGAACTGCTAGGTTGGTAGAAGCTGGGGCTAACAGCGGGAGCTCACGCCGCTCCCCAGATTTGAACCTGCAACCTTTTAGTTAGCAAGTTCAGCAGCTCAGAGGTTTAACCCATTGTGCCACCAGGGAGCTCCCAATCCTTTTGATACAGGGTGCTATATTGCCTGCGAAGAATCCACATGGTTTTAGGTTTACAAATTAGGTAAATAACTCCTATATTGGGTTGCTGTGAGTTTTCCAGGCTGTGTGGCCACGTTCCAGAAGCATTCTCTCCCGATGTTTCACCCACATCTATGGCAGGCATCCTCAGAAGTTGTGAGGTTTGTTGGAAATAAGGCAGTTTAAAATTGTTCTTTTTTTTCCTTTTTTTTAGACCTCACAACCTCTGAGGATGCTTGCCATAGATGCAGGCGAAACGTCAGGAGAAATGCCTCTAGAACATGGCTCTATAGCCCGAAAAAACCCACAAGAACCTAGTGATTCCAGCCATGAAAGCCTTCGACAATACATTGTTCTTTTTATCATTTTATTGTTGTTTATTGTTTTTAGTAATTTACGCTAACAATAAGAACTAGTTTGGGATCTTATTAAAACACAAAAAAGTATAATGCCAGCACTTCAAAGGCTAGAACAGTAGTTCCCAATCTTTGGTCCTCCAGGTGTTTTGGACTTCAACTCCTGGAAATCCCAGCCAGTTTACAGCGGAAGCTGAAGTTCAAAACACCTGGAGGACCAAAGGTTGAGAAGCACTGATCTAGATCAATAGGGTAATGGTTTTACCTGCAATTCTGTTTTTGTGTGTGAGAGATTGAGAGAGAGGGAGAAAGATTAAAAAGGAACTCAATAGCACATCTCCCAAACTAGTCCTGGATTCCAGAAGGATGCAATGAATCACTAATACACACATAAATGATTAACAAACAGAACCAAAAATATGAGTTACTGCCTTTTTCAGTTACTTCATCTTTATGTCTATGTTGTTTGCTCATGTTATAACTTTTAGTTTGATTTGTTAATTGTTTCATTATCTATCTGTATCTATCTATCTATCCACCTATCTATGAATGACAAAGGAAGAAAGGAAGAAAGGAAGAAAGGAAGAAAGGAAGAAAGGAAGAAAGGAAGAAAGGAAGAAAGAAAGAGCAAACAGAATGTATCCATTCTCTCCCAAGAATGCTTCTCGGTCTTTCTCTTTTTCCAAGTCTCTGTAAATATTTCAGTTTAGCTCAGTCACATTGTGTGCAGTTCATAAATTCTCCTTACCTAGAGTCATCTGCCATTTGCCAGCTCACGTGCAATGAAGTTGCAATCACCAGTGCAAAACATGTCAGCCATTGGATGTGATTCATCTTCTTCATTCAGGTGCACTCACGTATATAGAAATGCACACTCACTCCCTATTACAAAACAGGTCAAAATGTTGATTTCTGAAGAGGCAGCTCACGTGGCTTTGGATAAAAGCAACCCTAGAAGCAAATGGCTTGTTATGTCATGCTCACCCAGCTCCAATGTCTCACTTGCACAAATCCCTCCCACTCTTTGGTCCATTTCCATTCTCCTATGAGAACCTTACAAGTATCTTCCCAGACTTGTAGCCTGGAATAAATAACTACATCTCTTAGAATACTCCACTGTATGCCCTTAGCCTGTATCAACTATTCCATCCATATGTGTGTTTTGTGTGTGTGTGTGTGTGTGTGTGTGTGTGTGTGTGTGTGTGTAGGAGCCCCCAGGTGCAGTGGATTAAAACACTGAGCTGCTGAACTTGTTGACTGAAAGGTCGCAGGTTCGAATCCAGGGAGCAGCGTGAGCTCCCACTGTCAGCCTCAGTTTCTGCCAGCCTAGCCACTCAAAAACATGCAAATGTGAGTAGCTCAATCGGTACCGCTCCAGTGGGAAGGTAACAACACTCCACAACACTCCATGCAGTCATGCCAGCCACATGACCTTGGAGGTGTCTACGGCTCTTTGGCTTAGAAATGGAGATGAGGACCACACCCAGAGTCAGATACGACTGGACTTAATGTCAGGGGAAAACCTGTACCTTTACTATATATAACTGTAATGTCGGTTTGTGGGATTAACATAACTCAAAAACCACTTGATGAATTGACACGAAATTTGGACACTACACCCTGAACAGACCAACGAGTGACCATCACTCACAAACCCCTCCCAAAAAACATCGGAAAGGACTTAAAAACCCAAATAAACTAAATGACCGAAAATGACAGCTTCCCAACATCCCCTAGACCAGGCCCTTTAGGGGAGGAAGATGCTCCAAATGCACTGCTTCCAAGCTGCAAGCTTGCTTCTCCTTAGATTTCTTTGAGAGCATCTCAATCCCTGCATATTTCCTATTCCTGGACTGCAACTCCCAACAATCCTCCAGATATATAGATTATATAGAGATAGATAGTAGATAGATAGATCAATCAGGAGGGCTGCTGCGAGTTACAGTCCCAGAATAGATAGAGAAGGAAAGAAGGAGAGAAAGAAAAAGGGAGGGGAAGGAAGGAAAGAGATAGAGAAGGAGGGAGGGAGGAAGGGAGGGAAAGAAAAAGGGAAGGAAGGAAAGAGGGAGGGAGCAAAGGAAGGAGAAAAGGAAAGAAAGAGGGAGGAAAGGTTGGCCACAGCAATGTGTGGTGGGTAGATACAGCTAGTATATATATAATCCTTTACAGGTGATATCTCAGATATATCTGCATCCAAGAGATCTCAGGTTGAAAGGTAGGCATCCTTAGATAAGTTGGTGTGTGTTCATGAAAGGCATGAAGTGTTCCAGATCCTCCATCACTACAGCGCTTATTCTCCTCAAAAGGTCCTCTGAAAGGATGGAGGAGGACGTGCTTGAACAATGGCAAAAGGCTGTTGTGGTGGGAAGAGGACACTAGCCCATTTCAGATTTGGGTTCTAAGTTGACTTATCTACATGGTACTTAAAAGCCAGCTGCACCCAGGGTTAACTCCTGGCTGTCCTTACAATGCTTCTCATCTTCTGATAAATCTTGTGGATTAAACCAGGTTAATCTGTTTTAAGCCTTGGATTAGTAAAGGAGTTTGCTCAAAAATATTGAGTGTTCCCATGGAATATTATAGGCTAAATGTGTACACTCCATTTCTGGACTTTTTCTGCAGTCAGTTTCAAGAAAGGTTTACAAGGCACAGGGAAGTAGTTCAGAAAGTGCAAGTGTTCCTCTCCATTAAGTGTGACCATTTAAAATCAAACTTGAATAAGTGCACAGGACTTTGCAATGAATTCCTTCAAGACACTGACATACTGATGGAAGAATTTGACCTGTGGTGTAGAAAATGAAAAACGATTGCACCTGCAGATAACCATCAAATACACTGGAAGCATATCTTGTCTGTGATAGACCGTTTTTCCGAATGTGAAGAAAGAGCTACAAATGAAAGGTCGTTTGAAAACATACATTAGAAGCAAATGGGGCAAGAAAGACTCACTGGACTTACACTCTTGAGTGTCCACCAAAATTTATCAATGGAGCCTGATTTCTGTCACAGTATATTGACACAGTTTTCAAGTGTTTCCAACAGACGTTGTGGTATTCTTCTGTAACATTTTTTTTCCATATCAGGAGCGACCTGAGAAACTGCAAGTCGCTTCTGGTGTGAGAGAATTGGCCGTCTGCAAGGATGTTGCCCATGGGATGCTCAGATGTTTTAATATTTTACCATCCTTATGGGAAGCTTCTCTCATGTCCCTGCATGGGGAGCTGGAGCTGATAGAAGGAGCTCATCCACACTCTCCTCGGATTCGAACCTGCGACCTGTTGGTCTTCAGTCCTGCCAGCACAAGGTTTCAACCCATTGCGCCACCAGGGGGGCTCTATACATTTGTAACTATTAATTACCAATTAACAGACGTTTTCAGGTTTTTTTAAGACTTGTAACTTTAACTAAAATAGAAATTTGATTTAATTAAGTCTATATAATAATATAGAATGAATCATATAATTTACATTGTTTTGTTTTATGGACCTACTCTTCGTGATTCACTAAAAAAATGTTTCAACCCCTCCCCCCTCCCCAATTTGTTTTCTGGCTACAGCCCTGTTTCCAGTCTATTTGGGATACCGGTGCCATCCCCATTCCTCTGTATTCATCAGAAGAGGGGAAAGCTGGCCCTAGAGGCTGTTGTGGGTGTGACATCTGTCCACACAGTCAGGAAGAAGGAAGGTACAAAGTATGTGCATATATATGTACATACATGCGTGTTGAATGAGTGGCTTTGTCAACTACATTAAATACCATTCTGGAGTCACTGATTCTTTCCCGTTATTTTCTATAGGAATCCCACATAATTTTGCTTGTTATTACGTGGATGGTTTCAATCCAAGTTTGTTTTTCCACAAACTTATCCAGAGATAGGAATGACTAAAATGCATCTCCAAAGGCAGATGAGATGACTAATAATATAATAATCTTTGGTTGCAATTATAATTAATTAGTAGAATTATTTAGATAGATCTCTACTATTTGAATAACTGAGTTTCCTTTTGTCCTTTCATTATAGTCAGTCTTGGGTGGGGATCAGAGACCTATTATGTTTTAGTTAGTCAATAATTTTATGTTTTTGCATTATGTTTTAATTTATTTTGTTCTCTCTTTTCTCTTTTTTCTGATTTCCTGTCTTTTAAACATTAAACATGATTTTCTTTTTTTCTGCATTTTTTCTGCTTGTCACTAGATCTAAGATCTACAGAGATTACTTATTTAGGCAATCCCTCGCTTTCCGAGGATGATTGTCTTCCAGTGTTCTTGTGGGTCCGTATGTGGCTGTGGAGCCCTATTCTTGCTCTGCATCTTCTTCCGCAGTGAGGGCATTGGTTTTCAGGTGGAAGGCGCTCTCGGTCAGGGTTGGCTTGACGCGCCTTCCTCTTGGCACGCTTTTCCCTTACGCCCTCCATTCGTGCCTCTTCAAATTCTGCAGCACTGCTGGTCACAGCTGACCTCCAGCTGGAGCAGTCAAGAGCCAGGGCTTCCCAGTTCTCAGTGTCTATGCCAGAGTTTTTAAGGTTGGCTTTGAGCCCATCTTTAAATCTCTTTTCCTGTCCACCAACATTCCGTTTTCCGTTCTTGAGTTTGGAGTAGAGCAACTGCTTTGGGAGACAGTGATCGGGCATCCGGACAACGTGGCTGGTCCAGCGGAGTTGATGGTGGAGTACCATTGCTTCAATGCTGGTGGTCTTTGCTTCTTCCAGCACGCTGACGTTTGTCCGCCTGTCCTCCCAAGAGATTTGTCACTAGATCTAAGATCTACTCATAGGATTGCCTTAGCAAGCAAGAGTCCAAAAGTGGCAGGCTAAAACCTAGCACCTCAACCCATGGCTGATACCTAATGAGAGACTTTCTCCTGGGCACACAGAAGACTGGGCAGATTGGAAGGTGCTGAAAATACTGCGCTCTGGCACCACGAGATGCAGAGCCAACCTTAAGAAATGGGACCACAAAGTGGAATCCACAATATACAAGTGCGGAGAAGAGCAAACCACAGACCACCTATTACAAAGCAGCCTTACCCTGCCACATGCACCATGGAGGACCTTCTTATAGCAACACCAGAGGCACTCCAGGTGGCCAGCTACTGGTCAAAGGATATTTAACAGAATGCCAAGTTTTTAAACTTTGTGTTTTCTCAAATACATTGGTTCACTCTTATACGATAAATAAACTAGAGAATGAACTCACTGCATTTTTCCAGCCCAAGTGTGTTTTGGGATAGAAAAAAAAAACCAGTGCATATATGAAAAAAACCATTAGATGTCATACTAAACCAGAACAAACAAGGAAAGGAAAATTCAGTCCAAAGTTTATTCTTGAAGGATATGTTCTGATAACAGTTATATGTTCAGTCACCATACCTTCCAACTCTCCTCATTTGGCACAGATAATTCCAATCAAGACTCTGTTGTCCCACTTTTCCATCTGATTTTTAAATGTTCCAGTTTCTCCCTCCTCCTGCATCATCCCTTTGTCATCAGATTATTTCAACCATTACTAGCCGAGTCCAAAGTGCAACAGTAGTTTGTGCTCAAAAAGCATATTGAGGGAAGCAGGAAAAAAGGGGGCACAGTCTTCTACTTCCCAGGAGGCTCTGGCAAAGGCAAACTGCTACAGTGCTTCCTAGCTTATGTGTTCTTCCTCTGTAACATATTTGGCATCTTGAACCGGAGCTCCTGGTGGTGCACTTGTACCGGCAGGACTGCTGACTGAAAGGTTGGTGGTTCAAATCTGGGGAGTGGGATGAGCTCCTGTCTGTCAGCTCCAGCTTCTCATGCGGGGACATGAGAGAAGCCTCCTACAGTATGATAAAACATCCAGGCGTCCCCTGGACAACGTCCTTGAAGACGGCCAATTCTCTCACACCAGAAGCGACTTGCAGTTTCTCAAGTTGCTCCTAACATTAACAAAAAATCTTGAACCAACTCTAATGTTGCTTTTTACGATCTCATCAGATGTTAGTGTAGTAGAGGTTCCTACTTCATGAGGTGATGGTATTTCAAGCTAGCAAATAATCAAAACTGTCAATGTGCAACTTGCAAAAGTGGAAGGCTAGCTGTGTTTGGAAACTGGCCATACTGGTGCCTAACATGTATCTCATTATAAGAAAATTTCCTCCAAAACACATGTATTCTGCTCCTTTTCTGCATGGTGGGTGTGGAGCAGCTTTGTGATTGAAGATAAAGGTCTGAAAATCTAAAAATGTACCTCAATCCCTTGTGCCGGCATGACTGAAGACAGACAGTTTGGAGGTTTGAATCCGGGGAGAGCGTGGATGAGCTCCCTCTGTCAGCTCCAGCTCCCCATGCGGGGACATGAGAGAAACCTCCCACAAGTTAGTAGCCAGCTGGCAGCTGCATTAAATCACTACTGACTGAGAAGTCATGAGTTCGAAGCCAGCTCGGATCGGAGTGAGCTCCTGACCATTAATAGTCTGGCTTGCTGTCGACCTATGCAGCTCAAAAAACAATTGCATCTGTCAAGTAGGAAATTTATGTACTGCTTTATGCGAGGAGCCTAATTTAACTAATTTCCGATACCATAAAACCTTCCAGCAACGTGCATAAGAATGAGGAAGTACTCCATCAAGGACTCAGTGTCACAAGTGGATGGTGACGCGGCAGCTCCCCTTGTGGCTGGAACCGAGCATACTCCCATGAAATCGGAAAGCTGGAATGTTAAATTGCCTCTGTGCCTGTCTATATATGTTGCATGTCTAATTTGCATTGAATGTTTGCCATGTATCTGTGCATTGTAATCCACCCTGTGTCCCCTGTAGGGTGAGAAGGGTGGAATATAAATATGGTAAATAAATAAAAAGCTAGCAGTAGCACTATTTTGAAAGCCAAGATTACTATGAAGGAGAAATGACAGGAAAAACAAAGTGGTGATATCTTGAAATTTTGAGAATTCTCATGATTAAGTTAATTTTAAAAATCACCATACCAGGCTCATGAAGCAGGATTTAGGGAGAGAAATATCAATGCTTGGTAGGAGACTGCCCAAAGGAATGCCCATGACGCCATGTCACTGAAGCAATTCAACACAGACAAATTTGACAGATTCCATGCCACGTGTGTTCTTCCGCGTTCCCCCATTTTCACATGAATCATGAGCTCAGATGATGATTTCTCCCAGTCTGATCCCTCTCCCTCCAAGTTCTTCATCAGGAACAGTTTTCTGACGAAGCATCATGGATGATAGGCAGAGGTCTGCCTGTGTCATTTCATGGGCTCTGTGATACTTTATTAGGGAATTGTCTTAGAAGTTTTAATAAATATGTGTGTGTGTGGGGGGGGGGGGGGTTGTATGTGACAAGGTCCATAATCTACAATTATCCCTTTTTTGATGGGGGTACTTTTCATTATGCAGCACGTATATAGTCAGCTTAAGACAAAATGAAAGATATAAATAAGGAGAACAGAGAAAACAAACCAGGACATTTTAAAAAGCTGAAAAAGTGAGTTGTCAGAGGGTTAATGAGGAATGTTGCTGACAACCCAAGACAGTTGAAGGGAATGTGGTATGGACGGCACCCAATTTTTCAATGTCTCTGCTTGAGTGTCCCGCATTTACCATTACAACCATTCCCAGAAGTGATGACCAGTTTCCACTTTTCAAAATACTTCTTAGGGGTCAGGTTTTTCAGTGGGGGAAAACCGCCGAATCTTCTGCCACTTTATATTCTTACCTGTTTTGAAAATGATCCTGGACTCATCATATCTGTTCCCACTCCTGCTTTATACCAGGGTCAGGGCCAGAGATATGGAAAGCTGCCTTTCTGAACTACAACTCCCACAACCATCAGCAGTGGTGGTTGGGTGGGTACTGGTAACTAGAGTCCAAAAGGAAAGTTTTATAAAGGTCCAAAGTGTATGAAGGAGGTCCCGGTGGCGCAGTGGATTAAACCGCTGAGCTGCTTAACTTGCTGACCCAAAGGTTGTCAGTTTGAATCTGGGAATTAGGGTGAGTTCCTGCTGTTAGCCCCAGCTCCTGCCAACACAATAGTTAAAAATATGCAAATGTGAGTTGATCAATATGTACCGCTTCTGCGGGAAGGTAACAGCGCTTCATGCAGTCATGCTGGCCACATGACCTTGGAGGTGTCTACAGACAACGCTGGCTCTTCAGCTTAGAAATGGAGATGAGCACTACCTCACTAGACTAGTCTAGTTGTCGGACACAACTAGACTTAATGTCAGGGGATAGCTTTACTTTAAAGGCCATGAAAGTAACTTAGCTATTCAAGACTGATGGTTGTAACCTCAAGGTTTCTGTCCCAATATTTAAGGCAAAAGTTTCATGGGGCACATGATCACAGCTTCTTGTCTGCTTTCTTTTCCACGGCTTCTCACTTCTATCTTTTATGTGCAAATGATGGGGGGACATATGAAAGAGTCCCCCACTCAACTACTATTCCTAAAAAATAAATTCTGTGAAATTTGGAGTAGATGCTTAGTTTACAGCAAAAGAGCAGGTTGTTTAAACCTTGAAGGGGGTGGGGCAGGGGTGGGGATAGCTAATCCCAAACCTCAAGGCATCTACTCCCCCCAAAATATGTGCCACCTCAATTTGGCTAAAGGCAGGAATTTCAATCCCGTTACTGTTTGATAAGAATTCACATTTGAAAACAATACATGCTAGCTTTCCTATTTCGTAATTTGGCCTGTTCCTTCTGCAAACCCTCTTGAGGCAAAATGAAGTCAACTGAGGATTTTTTCCCCAAAAATATCTTCACAATTTTATTGATAATTTTATTGACTTTCTCTCAACTGCGCTAAAAGGTAGGAAGGGCTTTCCCTCTTGCCACAAAAAGGTAGCCATCATGTTTTTGTCTTCAGGCACCTGGGAAGCAGTGAAGGCATGCCCAAAAAGCATCAAGAGGGAATCCTGACCTGTCTTGTCCAGAACTGAACTGTTCCAAAAAGCAATGGTGCCCAATAAAGCACCAGACTGGGATGGTGTAGTGATGTTCAACCTATGTTCCTCTGTGTGTTATGGATTTCAGCATCCAGAATTCCTGACCACTGGAAAAACTGGCCAGGGCTTGTGGAAGTCTCACCTGGAGGACCAATTGTTGGACACCATTGGTGTAGATGCTTTCTGGCCCATAGAGACTCACAGCCCTGTTACTTCAGGTATACATAAACTGGCATGCAACTTCCCTTGAAAGGCCACTAGCTTCCATAGTTTCTGCATGTCTACCAAATTCAAAGATCTGTAAACCTGACCTCCACTCTGAAGTTACTATAGACAAGTCCCGACCAGGACCCGCCTACAGCAAAGAAGGTAACATCCTGATCAGATTTTTTCTTCCGGACCAAGGCTATGAAACTCAAAGTGGCATCACTTTGCATATCAACACAGAAGTGGGCTCTAGCTTCAGTTTTGGGAGGCACCACCACTTCCTTCACCAGATACTCAGAAATAAACCGCATAAAAGTTACAATCTGTTCATTGTCCTCCGTGTACAAAATAAGAGATCTGGTATCCAGAATGATGAACGTACAAGTTGTGCGCATACCCAGACCCCACATACGAGTCCATATAATGTGGTCAGTGCTGTGAGGCTCCCAAAACATGACAAAGGTGTGTGTTACGGGGACCTTTTCTCGGTTGACATAGACCTGCTCCTCCAAAGTGTAAGGAGTACAGGTCACCAATGAAACATCACATGGCACCACAGACATTATTTCAATAGCTGGGGGTGGGTGGTCTCCAACCATGGCGTGGAAATAGCAGGTGATATCTGGGTAGAACTTGGCTGCTGCCAGTGTGTGGTACACCCTACATGTTCTGGCCAAGAAAAGCCCATTATAGGCTTTGAAAGCTACATGATTGTCTTTCCAAAAGACATCGTACTCCACGTATGGCTTGTTGGAGAACAAGACAGGTTGGATAGGATAGTCTCTTTCTGAAGGTACATCCACTGGAGCAAGACACAAGCCTTTCCAGTTTCTCATGCAAACCTTTCCCGAGGGCAGGCGGGAGATGTGAAATTTGCACAATGCAACCTTTTCACATACACCTTTGATGAACACTTCTTCGCCATGGCCCACGGAGCCCCAGTACATGCCATTGTCCATCTGGAAAGCTACTCCTTCCTCCACATCAAGGTAAGCTTCAAGCTGGCCCAGGCCCTTGCGCAGTCCTCGTTCGCTACCCTATAAGGGGAACAGAGGAAGTTTCAAGGGAATAAGGTAAGTTATGTAGGGATACCCATGACCTCCCAATGCAACCTTACCCCTTGAATTCTACAGACCATTACCCGAATTTAGGTAACACCTCTTCTCCAAGCTCAAAACAGTCTCTCTTGTCTCATGCAAAATATTATGACTGACACAGGTTTATCCAGTGAATACTGGATATCTTAGCTTTAATTGGGTTGATATCAGCATTTTTCAACCTGGGGATTGGGACCCTGGGGGGGGGGGGTGTCATAAGGGGTTTCAGAGGGGTCACCAAAGACAATCAGAAAACAGATATTTCTGATGGTCTTAGGAATCCCCTTGGTACAAAAGGCTGAAGATCTCTCTGTTTGTCCTTTTCATTTTTGGAAACAGACGGCGAATCTTCTCACCAAAAGCCCTCTTCCACTGTGATTGGCCGGCCTCTCAGCCAAAGGGAGGGCTGTTTCTGAGACTCCAAGTGGGAAGGGGAGAGCAGGCAATGCTCGGCAAATGGCAGCGTGGTGCGCATGTGCAGCCAAGGGAGAGCATGCAAGGCTGGAGGGAGGCTCACGCCAGCGAGTCCCTTCAAGGCATGGGGTTTCTGTATGGGACGTTTGACCCAATTCTAACATTGGTGGGGTCCAGAATGCTCTTTGATTGTAGGTGAACTATAAATCCCAGCAACTACAACTCCCAAATGTCAAGGTCTATTTTCCTCTAAACTCCACCAGTGTTCAAATTTGAGCATATTGAGTATCTATCATTGTTTGAGTCCCAGATCTATTATTATTTATTTATTTATTTATTTCTTGCACTTATTGACCGCCACTCTCAGCCCTAGGGCGACTCGTGGCGGTGAACAACAACATAGAAAAGACCGTTTACAATAACTCAAGACAGTACACCACAATCTACTACTACATAACATATACTTATACTAAAAATCCGCTTCGTCATATCCTGGGGTCATAGTCGATTTCATAGTCGTAGTCCATTCCGGTCATCATTACCAATGATATGGCACTTCAGTTGAAGGCCAACTCGAAGAGCCATGTTTTCAGGCTCCTCCGAAAGGCCATAAGGGAGGGCGCCTGTCTAACTTCGGCAGGGAGGGTGTTCCACAGCCGGGGGGCCACCACCGAGAAGGCTCGCTCTCTCGTCCCCGCTAGGCGTGCCTGCGAGGCAGGCGGGACCGAGAGAAGGGCCTCCCCGGATGATCTCAAGGTCCTCGTGGGCTCGTAGGCCGAGATGCGGTCTGCAAGGTATTTTGGGCCGGAACCGTTTAGGGCTTTGTAGGATAACACCAGCACCTTAAATTGGGCCCGGTAGCAAATCGGCAGCCAGTGGAGCTGGGACAGCAGGGGCGTTGTATGCTCCCTGCGCCCTGCTCCTGTTAACAACATGGCTGCCGCGCGCTGGACTAGCTGAAGCTTCCGGGCCGTCTTCAAGGGCAGCCCCACGTAGAGAGCGTTGCAGTAGTCGAGGCGGGATGTGACCAAAGCGTGTACCACCGTGGCCAAGTCAGACTTCCCAAGATACGATCTATCATTGTTTGAGTCCCAAACTCAAGGTTAAGCCCAACCAAACCTTTCCAGTATTTTCTGTTGGTCATGGGAGTTCTGTATGCCAAGTTTGGTTCAATTCCCTCGTTGATGGAGTTCAGAATGCTCTTTGGTTCTACGTTAACTATAAATCCCAGCAACTGCAACTCCCAAATGATGAAATCAACCCCCCCCCCCAAACCCCACCAGTATTCAAATTTGGGTGAATTGGGTATTTGTACCAAATTTGGTCCAGTGATTGAAAATACATCCTGCATATCAGATATTTACACAATGTTTCATAACAATAGCAAAATGACAGTTATGAAGTAGCACCTAAAATAATTTTATGGTTGGGGGTCCCCACAACATGAGGAACTGTACTAAGGGGTCTCAGCATTAGGAAGGTTAAGAACCATCCTGAACCAATAAAAACCACTAGTCATTTACGATCAATAAAAATGTTTCAAAAGTCATTACAAAATTAGGGGGCACTGGCGTTTTGTTTCTAAAGTATAGTTAGTGAATTTTTTTTAAAGGTTGTTCCTTCAAACCCATATGGATTCATTAAAACAAACCTTTTTTTTTTTTTCAAATCCAGAATAGTCTTCCTGACATATCAAAGTTGGTTAGGCATTTTTGACAGTCCACAAGGTTCCTGGGAGGATCTCAATGAGATGGAAAGAATTAAAAAAAGAACGAGTTTTTAAAAGTTTATTGGGAAAAGCTGACAAGGAGAAACCTAGATTGACAAAAATCTTCAGAGTTCAGGATTTATTCTGCACACAACACTCATATGTCTTTCCTCAAGCAGAAAAGCTGTTTTCTGAGCTAAAAAGTCCCCTGTGTGAATTTTGCATGGAGTAAGTCATGCCCTGTGAACAGTCTCCAAAAAATCTTACAGCAGGACAAAAAATGCTAAAAGTACCTTTTGCTTCCTTTGGGAATGAAACGGCATCTCTGTTGTGAAAGGAGAAAATTGGCCTGCAAATCCAGCAGAATGAGGAAATTGCATACAAAGAGTAGCTAGCTACTAGCTCTCCAAGCTAAACAAGAAGGGCTTTCAGGAAACATAGCTACAAAGTGTTGTTTTTACCCCCAACTTCTTGAGTATCTAAATCCCTGCCGGGACCAAAGACTTTTGGACTTACCATTTTAAAGTTTTTTGTGGGCTTCAGAGCAACCACAATCCAGCTATAAGAGAAATAGAAAAGTCATGTTATTCCAGGTTTATCCCACTTCAGTGGTACAACACAAGTGGCCAAGAGAAATATTTGCTACAATACTGAATGCACCATGGAGCCTTTGAGCAGCGGGAGCCCAGATGTTGGACGTATTTTGATGATGCCACTTTTGAATTAGTTTTTTAAATGCCACAGTTATTCTCCTCCTACTTTCATAAAATCATAGAGGTGGAAGAGACGTTGTGGGCCATCTAGGCCAACCTCCCTGCCAAGAAGCAAGAAAATCACATTCAAAACACCCCTGATAGATGGCCATCCGACCTCTGTTTAAAAGCCTCCAAAGAAGGAGCCTCCACCGCAGTCCAGGACAGAGAGTTCCACTACTGAACAGCGCTCACCATTAGGAAGTTCTTCCTAATGTTCAGGTGGAATCTCCTTTCCTGTATTTTGAAGCCATTGTTCTGCGTCCTAGTCTCCAGGGCAGCAAAAAAACAGCTTTCTCCCTCCTCCCTATGACTTCCCCTCACATATGTATACATGGCCCTCATTATCCCTCCTCTCAGCTTTCTCTTCTACAGGCTAAATATGCTCAGTTCTTTCAGCCGCTCCTCATAGGGTTTGTTCTCCAGACCCTTGATCATTTTAATCACCCTCCTATGGACACATTCCAGCTTGTCAACATCTCCCTTAAATTGAAGTGCCCGGAATTGGACACTGCTATTTTCCCCCTCTTGTTTTCCTCCTCTTGTCTTCAGTTTACTTCAATTGCTGCAAATCTGAGTTTAATATGCAAAAGTACTGCTTCCCTCCCAACAGTTGCAAAGAAGCTATTTAAGTATTGTGTAGTTTAACAGCACTCAAAAACGCCAAATTTTTCTTGGCTCTCAGTAGATGAGGTTTAGGGAGACATGATCTGAACAAGAAGAATTGGAACAGGAAAAAAAACCCCAGAGGTTAAGTCAAAAGGGAAAAGGAGGGATAATGCCAACTGGGAATCAAAGTTGGGTCTTCCCATCACATGTTTAATATGAAGCAAAAGAGTAAAATTATCCAAATGCAAAAGAAATGTGAAATCAACAGCTTTAGGGATAAAGTAAAATCCTCTCTTTCAGGAAAGCTAGCCAAAGAAATGCCAACCAAACCAAAATATATTCTTTCGTGGCTTGTAAAGACTTCATCACTTAATTAAAACACTCACCACAAGGACAAGCACAGGGGCTATGCAACCTTGTTGAGGAAGGGAATAGAGAGAGTGGCCAAACCAGCATCCCATGGGCCTTTTATGCCTTTCACATGGAGCTCACTTGTGTCAATCGGAGGCAAGGAGACACAGCTGAAAGCAGCTCAGTACTTCCAATGGGGTTGGAATGGATGGGAGGTTCATAAGGTCCAGCATAAGATTTCCCTACTCTGGATATGACTTGCCATGTAATGCCATTATTATTTTCTCCAAGGTTAAAGGAAAATATAATTTTCATTCCTTTGATTAGAATTGTGCAGCTCTCTAGAATTTGTTAGGCTGCAAGTCCTTGCAGTTTGAGACAGTGGGATGCTGGGAGATGTAGTTCTCCAACAGCATTTTGGAGACTTTACTGTCAGTCCTCCACATTTGCAGGTTTGATTAATCAAGTATTTGAGGACAATTTTTTTATTTATTTAAAACATTTATACCCCGTTCTTCTCAACCTCCATGAAGCGACTCAGAACGGCTTCCAAACAGGCAACAATTCAATGCCAAACATAATATAAAACACATAATAAATACATCCACAAAATTAAAATGATTATAAATAGACATTAAGAACCCACTTACCACTATCTCAAAAGTTAACCATAGAGCCAAGGTGGAGGACTTGGAGATTGCTAGAAAGATGTACTCTCGGGTTTAAAAATACCTTTTCTTCACTTTCACAGGAATCTTGTCACCTTATCATCAGCGAATGTGGAGGGATGCTTGTGCAACTTCCATCACAACATATTGCAACCATTAAATAGGGATGGGTAATGTCTTGAGGGCTGCTTCCAAGAGGTGTTGTTTAGAGCAGACCTCTTCAACCTGTGGCTTGCCAGGTATTTTGGACACCAGTTTCCAGAATTCCTGACCATTGAACAAGTTGGATAAGACTTCTGGGAGTTGAAGGCCCAAAGACCTGGAGGTCCGCAGGTTGAAGAGGCCTGGTTTAGTGTCTTGAATCATTTAGCTGCTGGCCAAGGAAGATGGAGGACATTGTACTGCACTCTTCATTAAGTTTGCCATTGGCTTTGACATCAAACACAGCTGGATAATCAAAGGCCTGCTCTCAGGCTCACACTACAGGTAAGTCATGGCATCACTATTTTAAAATAACATACTGGCTGGTCTACATCAGCTCCAAGCTTTTATGACTTGGATTTGCTAAAATGTTGTGATGCTGGCCCAGAAGATGATTCTCTACCTATCATCTTTATTCCACCTGAATAAAAGCATAGAGAAGGGGGACTTCATCTTTGTACTAGCCAGTGGTTCTCAACCTGTGGGTCCCCAGATGTTTTGGCCTTCAACTCCCAGAAATCCTAACAGTTGGTAAACTGGGTGGGATTTCTGGGAGTTGTAGGCCAAAGCAACTGGGGACCCCCAGGTTGAGAACCACTATATTAGACGAAAGGCACTGGTTTTGGCATCTTTCCCAGCACTGACATTGGTGCAATAGGAAAACATGCTGAGGCTGTTGGTATTCCAGTTTCCTTCTCTCAGGGTGTTTTACACGTTGTATCACATATGGAAGAGATGCAGTCAGGAAATCAGAAGATGTTTACTTCTTGGGAGGAGAGCAATGACCAATCTCGATAACATAATGAAGAGTAGAGACATCACACTGGCAACGAAGATCTGCATAGTGAAAGCAATGGCATTCCCCATAGTAACCTATGCATGTGAGAGCTGGGCCATAAGGCCCGTTGCAAACTAGGTTCCTGCGGGAGAAAACCTTGCTAGCATGTCCCTGACGTCACAAGACTCCGCCTCTCGCCCCACCCCTTTCTCCGCCCCTTTCTCTTTGCCAGCGTGGTTTTTCCTTTGCTAGGGCAGCATTGCCCGCATTTTCTCTCAGTTGGCAGAATTCAACTGAGAGAAAATGCGGGCAATGCTGCCCTAGCAAAGGAAAAACCATGCTGGCAAAGAGAAAGGGGTGGAGAAAGGGGCGGGGAGAGAGGCACAGGCTCATGACGTCAGGGACGTGCTAGCAAGGTTTTCTCCCGCAGGAACCTAGTTTGCGACGGCTCTAAGAAAGGCTGAGAGAAGGACAATAGATGCTGGAGGAAAATTTTGAGAGTGCCTTGGACCACAAGAAGATCCAACCAGTCCATAGTCCAGGAAATAAACCCTGTCTGCTCACTGGAGGGAAGGATAGTAGAGGCAAAGATGAAGTACTTTGGCCACATCATGAGAAGTCAGGGAAGTTTGGAGAAGACCATAATGCTGGGGAATATGGAAGAGGAAGAGGGGCCGACCAAGGGCAAGATGGATGGATGGTACCCTTGAAGTGATACCAAGTAATGGCCGACAGGGAGTTCTGGTGTGGGCTGGTCCATGAGGTCACGAAGAGTCAGAAGCGACTGAACAAATAAACAACAAAAGTTGTTTTACACATTTTTGCTGGCCTAATAAAAATACTGCTGTTTTGTGGGCTTTTGATGTTATTGTATCTTACCGTATGGCCAACATAGCTACCCTAGAAATGTTTTCTGGAACAGAAAGAGTGTACTGTGTTTTTTAAAACCCCACAGTTGATAGGATCCATGTTTGCTTAAATAGCTATCAATACAAGAGTCCTGTGGCCCATTCACATTATGCAGTTATGGCTTTATGATCCCTCTTTGTCTAAGGCAGTATTCCAAGACATTCTGGGATTGTCAGTTTATTGTCAGTTTATGGTTTGAATATAATTTTCTGTTTCTTGGCAGGGGTTTGGACTGGATGGCCCATGAGATCATTTCCAACTCTATGATCACTCATCATTGAAAATTATGCCAGGCAGAAGCTAACTGCCTTCCCCAATGTTTTATTTAATATTAGCCATCCCCTGCCACGTGTTGCTGTGGTCCAGTCTGTGTATATGTGTTTTGTGTGTATATATATTTGTGTATATGTGTATATATGTGTGTTTGTGTATATATGTGGTTAGCACATGCGTTGCAAGGTTTTGTTTTTTGGGGGTTTTTTGGGCTTTTTTAAGTTTCTTCTGTTGTGTTTTTCAGTGTTTTTATGAGTGATGGTCACTCGTTGGCCTAATAGGTGTATTGTGTCCAAATTTGGTGTCAATTCGTCTAGTGGTTTTTTAGTTGTTAATCCCACAAATGAACATTAAATTTTTATTTATATAGATTTCTTATTTGGTTATATTGTAGTACACCTAAATGAGCAGTGAATCTCAAACCTGCTGATGTTTGACTATGTAGCTGTCTGTATGCATATACTGAATATCAATGGATTTAGAAGCACAACCTCTTCTGAGATGTCATTACTAGATCCCAGATTGAACTTCCATTGAGTTTAATAAAATGTAATGCAAATGCTACAGTGAGCAGTGAATCTGACCTTTAGATATTTAAATATGTGAATATCTGCAAATACACATTGAACATATAAAGGGGGGCACATCACACTTTCCAGATAAGGATGCCAAAATAGGCACCTAACCTGTCCTGTATCTAACTACTCCAACTCCCATTTCCAGCCTGATCCTGATTCAGATACATGACAAATGTAACAAAAAACTTTTTTTTTTCTTTGAACAGTCAAGGATAATGAAAGGTTTTCAAAAATTCCATTAAAGTCTTCAGGTTTTTTTAAAAAAAGTGTGTTCACTTTGAAATTGGGGAAACATTACATGTTCAATTAGGACTCATATCAAAGAAAGGATGAATAATTTTGCAGGTGTGGATTCAATCTACCAGGCTGGTTATTACAGAAATGATGGTTGATGGTGTAGCTACTGAGACCAGTGGCCATTTGAACAAGTTACAATCAACACACATTGTAAGGAGTGATCAAAAAGATCTTTGTTGGATGAGTGTTTATCTTCAAAGACTTGTTGAGAGAAGCCAGCCTTGAGAATCTGCACATTTGCAAGTCTTTCAAGTGAATGGAATACGGGCTGCAATTTAAATGTATGTCGGAAAAATATGCTGAAGCTTGGTTGGGGAAAATGTGCATTAGAAAAATGCAAAATACTGGCAAAATTAGATAAAATGTGTAAATAAGGAAAAAATCTGAAATCAATACACATATTAGGAAAATGAGTTTAACATACTATACTCTGTGAAAAAAAAATGACAGGAAGAAAATGCAAGTTAAAATTTAGAGGAAGAATCGCAGCTTTTCCACATCCTTCATTGACCAACATTGAAGTCGATAAACTTTGGATGAGAAACAATTTATGCTGTTTGATTTAACCTTTGTCAACTTGAATGACTCAAGTTGTGTTTTCAGCTTTATTTATACTGATAATGTTGATAGTTCATCCAAGGAGATTTTTTAAAATTGTGTCAGAAGCAACTTGAGAAACTGCAAGTCACTTCTGGTGTGAGAGAATTGGCTGTCTGCAGGGACGTTGCCCAGGGGACACCTGGATGTGTTACCATCCTGTGGGAGGTTTCTTTGATGTCCCTGCATTAGAAGCTGCAGCTGACAGATGGGAGCTCACCCACTCCCTGTATTCAAACTGCCAACCTTCAGGTCAGCAGATCGGCCGGCACAAGGGCTTAGACCAGTGGTTCTCAACCTGGTGTCCCCAGATGTTTTTGGCCTTCAACTCCCAGAAATCCTAACAGCTGGTAAATTGGCTGGGATTTCTGGGAGTTGTAGACCAAAACACTTGGGGACCCCAGGTTGAGAACCACTGGCTTAGACTATTGTACCACTGTGGTTCCATCCAGGGAGATGAGAATATACAGAGGTGGGAAATGGCAACAGAAGTGTGAGTGGTGAGATAGATGAGAAATGAGGTGAGATAGATGAGAAAAAAATGCAGTTCCAAGTTTTCCTCAGGATTTATCTACACTGCTAATAATGTTTGAAAATACAAATTAACTGCATTCTGCGTATGAGTCTACACTGCCATTATTTGGCAGTATAGATTGAGTCCCAGTCTTCCAAACTCAGGAAAATGTGTAAAATTGCTGAATATGATATGTGTTTGTTCTTGTTGCAGTTTTAGGGCAGGTTTTTAGTTTAAACAGATATAGCAATCCCCCACTTCTACTGTTTCTGTTATTGGTCAATTTTCAATAAGCTGAAAAATGTACATAAATGAAACCTTTTCTCCTAATGTTCCTCTCATAGAATCACAGAGTTGGAAGAGTCCTCGTGGGCCATCCAGTCCAACCTCCTGCCAAGAAGCAGGAAAATCGCATTCAAAGCATCCCCAACAGATGGCCATCCAAGCTTGTGTTTAAAAGCCTCCACCACAATCTGGGGCAGAGAGTTCCACTGCTGAACAGCTCTCCTTACAGTTAGGAAGTTCTTCCAAATTTTCAGACGGAACCTCCTTTCCTGTAGTTTGAAGCCATTGTTCTACATCATAGTTTCCAGGGCAGCAGAAAACAAGCTTCCCCCTCCTCCTAATGACTTCCCTTTACATATTTATACATGGCCCTCATCATGTCTCCTCTCAGCCTTCTCGTCTGCAGGCTAAACATGCCCAGCTCTTTACACCACTCCTCATAGGGCTTGTTCTCCAGACCCTTGATCATTCTAATTGCCCTCCTCTGGACAGTACAGCAGAAGAAGTATTCTGTTAATTTTTCTCTGTGTGTATATATACAAATTCAAGGGTTACCCATAACCATGAGGTATCTACTCTTTCAAAAGAACCTCTTTGACACATAATGTAGCACCCTTATTTAGATACATGCAAGAATTTCAATTTCATTTACTGCTTGATCCTAATTCCCATTAAAAACCAGACCAATTCACCCTAGCCCTGACCCTCCCATAAACTCTCCAGGAACAAGTCAAGATATTTTTTTTTAAAAAAGGTTCATAATTTTATTGACTTTCTCTCAACTGTGCCGAAAAGTGAGGACGGTTCTTGTCATAAAAAGGTTGCCATGATAATTGTTGTATTCAGGCACCTGGGTAGAAGTGAAGTGTTAAAAGTGTCCAAGGAAAAAGTGTCCGAGACTTAAACAGAGTTGAACTGTACCAGAAAGCAGAAGCATCCAATGAAGATTGGGATGATATACGTGTTCACAGCCCTGTTATTTCACGTATGCATCAACTGGTACCCAACTTTCTTTGAAAGGCCGCCAGTTTCTGCCGCTCTCCCAAAGTCAAACAGGTGTATGTGTAACCTCCAATCGTAACTTAGTATAGACAAGTCCCTTCCAGGACCCACCTACAATGTGAAAGGTGAAACTCTCATCAGGTTTTGTTTTTCGGACAATGGCTGTGAAACCCAAAGCAGCAAAATTTTGCTTGTCAACACAAAATTGGCCTCTGGCTTCAGTCCTGGGAGGCACCTCCACTTCTTGTGTCAAATATTCCGTAATAAACCTCAGCACGTTGACAACCTGCTCATTGTTCTGAGAGTACAGAACGTTGGCTTTCGTATCCAGGATCTTGAAGTTGCACGCGCACATCAAACCAAGCCCCCACAGGCGGGTCCAGATAATGCGGTCAAAGCTGCAAGTCTCCCAGATCATCGAGAACGTGTGCTTGACTGGAACCTCACTCCAGTTGGTATAAGTCTGCTCCCCCAAAATAAAAGGAGTACAACTCACTCCTGAAAGATCGCAAGGCACCACCCCAAGTATTTCCATCATAGGGGGACGGATGTCTCCAATCACGGGCCAGAAAAAGCAGGTCTCATCCGGATAGAACCTGGTCGCCGTCAGTGTGTTACGCTTGTTACACCTCCTTCCCAAGAAGAGCCCATTGAAGGCCTTGAAAGTTACTTTGTTGTGCTTGTAAAAGACATCATACTCTTCATTCTCGTTGTCTGTAAATGGGACAGGCTGGATAGGGAAGAGCACTTCTGAAGGAACATCCATTGCAGCAAGGCACATGCCCATCCAGTTTTTTATCAGAATTTTCCCTGACGGCAGGCAGATAATATGAAATTTGCAAACCTCGATTTTTTCTGGGATACCTTCAATGCACGATACTCTGCCTGGGCTCACACAGCCCCAATACATGCCATTGTCCATTTGGAAAGCTACACCTTCCTCTGCATCAACGTAGGCTTCAAGCTGGCCCAGACCCTTGCAGAACCCTTCTTGGACGGCCTGAATGGAAACAAATTAAGTTTATTTCTGGAGAATAATTTGAGTTCCTTATAGAGTACACATGACCTCTCTATGCACCCACCCTGTCCACCTTTCGTAAAGATCTAAAAATGTGGGTGTTCCACTGTTCTTTTTACTAAATGGTTCCCCAGATAATTTTGGCCCCAGCTATGACCCAAAATCTAGTTCTAGCACTTTACTACTGTTACTTATCCAGAGACACAAGCTCTATTTCATATTGCCCTCCATTCCTAATTTTGTCATCTGGCTTTTGTACTTTATACATCAGCCCTGTCCTCTCAACTGATTTGCACAGCACGCCCGAGCCCACAATCTGTTTATTACTCAGGCCATTGGTTGTTTGCTCGATGGTTGTCTTTATACTGTGTTGTGGGTTGTTTTATATTGTTTTATAAAATTTAGTATGTTATATTTTAACTATGTTGATCAGGCCTGTCCCCATGTAAGCCACCCCGAGTCCCTTCAGGGGAGATGGCCAAAACTTTATATACAAAAATAAAGTTGTTGTTGTTGTTGTTATTTTACTGACACAAAACCACATATGTTGCAGCAAACAAGATATATATGCTGGATTTCGTATCACAAAATCACAAGTCAAACACTTCCCAAGCGTCTAGGACTGTGTGATGTATTTTTGAATGATGCACGCAGATCCAAGTAAGGTGGCCTTTTGCAGTTAACAGATCATGATTTTGTCAATGTTTATTGTTTCCAAATGCCGGCTGAGATCTTTTGGCACAGCACCCAGTGTGCCGATCACTACTGCGACCACCTGTACTGGTTTATGCCAGAGCCTTTGCATTTGATTTTGAGGTCCCGATAACGGCTGGGTTTTTCCTGTTGTTTTTCCTCAATGCGATTGTCACCTGGTATCAGGCCTGTAGCGAGGGGGTGGTTTTAGGGGTTCAAACCCTCCCCGAAATGTTTCAGATTTTTTTAAAAAACCTGGTTTACTCATGAATTTTAACTGGTTAACCAAATCCCCATGCTAAATCTATGAGATGCAGAAAATTAAGAGTCCCTCCAGAACTGTAAGCACTATCTCAAGCAAATATTGACAATTTATTCACACTGTCATTACTTGCAGCAAGAGCTGATGTAGTGAAGCAACCAAGTTGGGGGCCAGACTTGGTGGAGGTGGTTGACAGGGGTGGAGCTGCAGGCTATTGAAGGTTGCTCTGCCCCCTGCTGTGCTCTTTGCTTCAGCGTGAGCTAGGAGGCAGGTTTCAACCCCACCCACCCCCAAAATTTTCAACCCTCCCCGAAATTTTCACCCCCCCCCCAAAAAAAAAATGTCAACCCTCTCCGAAATTTTTTTCTGGCTACGGCCCTGCCTGGTATGGTGACATCAATAATCCATTCCCCCCCCCCCCCCCCACAATCATGATGTCTGGTGTATTGTGTCCCAAAACTTTGTCAGTCTGGATTCAAAAGTCCCACAGTATTTTGGCGTGTTCATTTTCCACTACCTTAGCAGGTTTATGATCCCACCATTTTTTTTTACTACTGGCAGGTGCTACTTGTGACATAAGTTCCAGTGAATCATTTGGACCACAGAGTTGTGCCTCTGTTTGTAGTCCGTTTGTGCGATTTTCTTGCAGCAGCTGAGGATATGATCAATGGTTTCATCAGCTTCCTTATGGTTGTTGTTGTTGTTATTGTTATTGTTATTCTATGCCCCTTCAGTCCCATGTCTGAAGACAGTTTTCAAGACAGTTACCTCTTCTCCTTGGAGCGGAGGGGTCATTTATCCTGCCTACACACTTACATGACTTGGGGTCATTTATCTTGCCTGCACACCTATACTCACCACAATGACTTGAAAGCATATAACAACAGATCTTCAACAGTGGGGAAGTATATGGAAAGGGTTAAGTGCCCCTGCCGCCGCAACCCCTCCCATAGTCTAATGCAGTGGTTCTCAACCTGTAGGTCTCCAGATGTTTTGGCCTTCAACTTCCAAAAATCCTAGCAGCTGGTAAACTGACTGGGATTTCTGGGAGTTGTAGGCCAAAACACCTAGGGACCCACGGGTTGAGAACCATTAGTCTAATTCTTCAAATAGCTATTTGCCAAGCTAAACAAGAAAAGCCACCAGGGAACACAGTTACAAGCAATCCATTTTTTGGTCTTATAATTTGAGGAACCAAATCCCCCCTTAGATCCAAAACGTTGGACTTACCATTTTAAAAAGCTTCTGGAACCAGCCACCATCAAGCTAGAAAGAGAAAAAGAAGTGTCATGTTACTCCACTGCTCTGTTCGAAGTCTTGTGGGAGGAAAGCAGGATGGGTAAATTGTATATTGCACTTCCATCCCAATGGTGTCTCACCGATCAGAGTCATTTTGTGGGACTCTGAGGGCCATTCCACACAAGCCATATAACCCAGAATATCAAGGCAGAAAATCCTTGAACTGCTTTGAACTGGTTTATCTGAGTCCACACTGCCATACATTCCAGTTCAAAGCAGAAAATGTGGGATTTTATTCAGCTGTGTGAAAGGGGCCTGAACAGAACAGCAGCCCAGAAAGTTAACATTATTTCCAAGACCTACTGAAGGTGTCTTGTTCAAAATAGCATAGCATATCCTACAACTGTCCAAATTTGGCAGGGACAGGCTCAATTAATCTGCTGTCCCATCGTTTCATCTTGTAAAAATGGCCCGATTTCTCTCTCCCAATCCATTTCCCCTCTTTGTCCTCAGTTACAGCAAATTGAGTTCCCAGAAGTAGTTTTGCACTCAAGTCAACAAAAGGGTGAGGGGGGTCTTTCCTTTCCCTCATAGACTCAGCTGCTGTTAATGTTTCCTAGTTTGCTTGTTCTCCCTCCCTAATAGTTTTTACTATCTTGGCCATACCCTAATGTTACTTGGCCGCACGATTTTCCACAAACTCCACTGGTGTTCACATTTGAGCATATTGAGTATTCGTGCCAAATTTGGTCCACATCCATCATTGTTTGAGTCCACAGTGCTGTTTGGATATAGGTGAACTACAACTCCAAAACTCAAGGTCAATGCCCACCAAACCCTTCCAGTATTTTCTGTTGTTCATGAGAGTTCTTTGTGCCAAGTTTGATTCAATTCCATCATTGGCGGAGTTCAGAATACTCTGATTGTAGGTGAACTACAACTCCCAAATTATAAAATCAATTCCCACCCAACCCCACCAGTATTCAGATTTGGATGTTATTGGGTATTTGTGCCAAATTTGTTCCAGTGAATGAAAATACATCCTGCACATCACATATTTACATGACAATTCATAACAGTAGCAAAATGACAGTTATGAAGTAGCAACAAAAATAATGTTATAGTTGGGGGACATCACAACCTGAGGAACTGTATTAAGGGGTCACGGCACTAGGAAGGTTGAGAACCACTGCACTAACAGAAAGTAGAAGAAAAGGGAAGTTAACTGCATGAGAGAGGGCTAAAGCAAAAGGCCCAATTCCAGAGAAGCAACACCAACCCAGCCAAAATAAATCCTTTCATGGCTGTAAAGCCCCCACTACTTAATCAAAACACTTACCACCAGCTTAGCACAAGGACCAGCCCAGTGGCTGTGCAACCTTGTTGAGGAGTAGAAAAGGAAGAATGGCCAAATCAGCACCCCAGGGACATTTTATGCCTCTCACATGGAGCTGGGCTTCTTTCAATCAGACAAAAAGGCACAGCTGAAGGGAGCTTAGTGTTTCCAATGCATGGACAACTCACAGGGTTCGGTGCAATTAAATTTAAGCATGGGATCTTTCTACTCTGGAGATGGATTGCCATGAAATGCCATTGTTATCTGCTCCAAAGTTAAAGGGGGGGGGGATCACACTCCCATCATTAGAATTGCCATTATAGAGGTAGGAACTGTGCAGCTCTCCAGAATTTGTTAGATTGTAAGTCTTTACAGCTTACAGCATCTGTGCAGCTGTTGTTGCAGAACTCCACATAATTGTTTATTTGTGGATTTGATTAAAATGTTATCTCTAGGTCATCCAGTGCAATACTGTGGTCTAGAACCCTTGAGCTGGCTTTTGCTGAACAGACCATCCTCCTTAACCAACTGGACTTGACTGATATGGAATTGTTAATAACTAAAAGTAGCGTTATAATTGGAAGAATGGTTCTAAAATATTCTAAAACTTTTCTGCTGCATATTATCTTAGATTTTCAATTTTCCAAAAAAGTGGAATATAAGTCAAATAAGTAAAGGCTTGCAATGTCACTCCTCTAAAATGGAAGTCATCTTAGAGGAGTGACATTGCAAGCATTTATTTAGACCAGGTACATGGATGGTCCAGGTAAATGTCTTCCTTTCTCAGTGGCAGCCTTCTAGCTTTCATTTGGGCTGCGCATCCCACATATAAAATAAGAGGGTTTTTTTTTGTATTTGATGGCAGGTAGACAGGATCTTGAATTATGGTCCTGATTTGGTTAGCTGCTAAGCTAGAAAACTTAGGGCCCTTCCACACAGCCCTATATTCCAGAATATCAAGGCAGAAGATCCCACATTATCTGCTTTGCACTGGATTATTTGAGTCTACATTCGGATAATGTGAGATTTTTTTGTCTTGATACTCTGGGATATAGGGCTGTGGAGGCCCTGTGGGAGGTTGTATGACTAAGTTAATTCTGCTGTATATCTGGGTCTACTCCTTCATCTAGACATTTTTCTCTTGGTCCCTCAGAGAAAAGTGTAGATGTTTTATTTGCAAGAGAGTGAGATGAAGTCACCCCCCAATCTTGTATCAGAATAAAGGCATAGGGTTTTGTATCTTGGACAGTGAGAACAACCAAGCAAAGAGAAAAGACTGGGCTCAGAAAGGATAAATTACTTTGATATTCCAGTATCCTTCTCCCAGTACATTTTACCCCCAAGAAGATGTCACACAACTTTTGGAAATGGAGAAATTGGCAAATTATTATTATTATTATTATTATTATTATTATTATTATTATTATTTGAAACACAACAAGATGAGTCCACAGCAGACGAATAATGTGTGCAGATCCCAGTAAGGTGGCCTTCTGCAGCTGGCAGATGGTAATTTTGTCAGCGCCGATAGTGTTTAAGTGCAGACCAAGGTCTTTCTTTAAATCCTCATATCGTGTCAGCTTTTCAAGTTGTTTCTCTTCAAACCTGCTGTTGCCTGGGATTGCAACATCGACGATCCATACTTGGTTTTTTAAACACGATCATGAAGTCAGGAGTATTGTGCTCCAAAACTCTGTCAGTCTGAATTCAGAAGTCCCAGAGTAACTTGACGTGTTCATTTTCTGTAACTTTTTCCGGCTTGTGATCCCACCAGTTCTTTGTCGCAGGCAGATGGTATTTGTGGCACAAGTTCCAATGAATCATCTGAGCAACGGTGTTATGCCTCTGCTTGTAGTCTGTCTGCGCGATCTTCTTGCAGCAGCTGAGGATGTGATCTTTTGTTTCATCGGCTTCCTTGCAAAGTCTACATTTGGGATCTGTTGCCGACTTCTCAATTCTGGCTTATTATTATTATTATTATTATTATTATTATTATTATTCCCTGCTTTATCTCTTCTGGAGAAGACACAAACAACTCTTCAGCAAGAGTCAATGCAGTACCATACTGCCCAACTGCCCAATTTGGCAGGGCAGAACCAATTCATCCCCTGTTGTCATACTTCTTCAGATACTTTTAATATGTCCCATTTCACCTCCTTCCACTTGCCACCAGTTTCCTACAAAGTCAGTTCAAAGTGCAAAAGTTGTTTGTGCTCAGTTAACTCAGTGGGGAAACCCACCGAGAAGGTGGAATCTTGCCCTTCCCTATAGGACCTTCAGTGGTTCCCACCCTTTGAGCCTCAAGGTGTTTTGGACTTCAGCTCCCACAGTTCCTAACAGCTGGTAAGCTGTCTGGGATTTCTGGGAGCTGAAGTCCAAAACACCTGGAGGTCCAAAGGTTGGGAACCATTGCTATAGGTTAAGGCAAAAGCAAACTACTGCATGCCTTCGTTTGTACTTCTTCATGAATACGTTCTGCCATCTTGACATACTCTGATGTTGCTTGGTCACATATGTACTGGTTTTCATGTCGGGAGGGCATACAGTATCCTACACCTAAATTCCTTTCCTATACTTGGATTAAAACCCTAAAACACACTTTAGCTGTTTTGTTTATCCAAAGCCGAACCATTTACTCCATAATTGGGCTTTTTCACAGTTCCTTTAAATTACCACCTGCAGTCCATACTACTGCAATCGGGTCTGCTCCCTTGTTTGGCTTCAAAGTTAATGGCAATACTAGAGGAGTTGGAATATCAGACTCTTAATTGTCTTCATTTTGACATTTGCAGGTTATGTGAGTCCTGTAATCTACATGGATCCATAGAACTGGAACTTACCCAAGACGCCATTCCATCTGAATGCAGGAACTTGTAGTCATCCAACTTCTGTTTAAATGCACCCAAGTGAAGAAGAGTCCACCACCTTCTGAGACAGTCAGTTTCACTGCCCATTGCTCTTACCATCTAAATTTCTTCCCTTGTTTAGATTAATAGAATCTTAGAGTTGTTAGGGTTGGCAAAGGCTGCTTAATACAACACAATAATACAAAACTAAGGCACCCCTGAATAATGTCCATCCCATCTCTGTGTAAAAACTTCTAAAGATGAAGAATCCACCACCCTCTGAGATAGTTTATTCTACTTTTGAACAGCTTTTATGGGTTTTTAAAAGTTCTTAATGTTTTGGTAGAGTCTATCCTCTCGTAAATTGAATTAATGGGTTTGGAGAAGAAACAACAAGTTTGCTCATTCCTGTACAAGATAGCTACCATTTTAGCTTTCAGTCTATTCTTTTCCAAGCAAAACATACCCAGTTCATAAGGCTTGATCTACTCTTTAGAAAAAAATCTAGGTTATTGATATTCTTCTCGAGCTGTTTTTTTTCATCATGTTCCTCCAACCTGCTCAGGAATGAGGTATCAACTTGGGAGACCTCAAGATGACACAAGGGCCAAAAACTCCACCTTCTGAAAGTTGTGAGGGAAGAGAAACCTTCTAATTAACCCTCATGCTTATTTGTTATGAAATGACGACAATAAGTCAATTTCAAGGATGTGAACATGTTTTTCTCAAAAGTCATCCTTGTGAAACAGATTTCACACAAGAAGCACATCATCCATGCATGATTTGAGATTGTTGATTTTAACATAAGTGATTTTAGTGTTTATGTATGTTTATAGTTTAGGAGCTCCCGGTGGCGCAGTGGGTTGAAGCACTGAGCTGTTGAGCTTGTTGACCAAAAGGTCACAGGTTCGAATCCAGAGAGCAGAATGAGCTTCTGCTGTCAGCCCCAGCTTCTGCCAACCTAGCAGTTAAAAAACATGCAAATGTGAGTAGATCAATAGGTACCGCTCTGGCGGAAAGGTAACGGCGCTCCATGCAGTCATGCTGGCCACATGACCTTGGAGGTGTCTACGGACAATGCCAGCTCTTCAGCTTAGAAATGGAGATGAGCACCTTTCCCCAGACTGGACTTCATGTCAGGGAAAAACCTTTATCTTTATCTATAGTTTATTTATGTTCCGGTATTGAATGTTTGCCGTATATATGTTGTGCTCCACCCTGAGTCCCCTTCAGGGTGAGAAGGGTGGAATATCAATGATTATAAAAATCAAACAATTACTAAGTAGGAATTAAAAAGCAGGGGGAGCAATAGAAGAATGCACATTGTATTTTCCCCACTGCAACGTTTTGCTGTAGGGACTACTTATAATTTAGTCCCTGAACAGATCGCATGCATTTTTATGTCCAAATAAAACAGAATGCAGACTTACTTAGTACACTATTCATGCTTTCATTGTGCACGGCATGCTGTTCTAAGTGAGCTTCCAGGAAAGTAAAGATCAATTGTATCCAATCTACCCAAATATGCCACTGTTCCTTTGCACATTGAGAAACAATAATTGCCAGTTATTTCTCAGCCTTTTGGCTAAGATCGAGCGTGTGTAATTGCCAGTCCTTCTCATTTGGCAGATTGAGAGGCACGAGTCTAGCAGAGAATATATACAAGGAGGTCAGAACATATCTGCAAAATACCCTGTTAGTTGCAGCAGTGTTCTTTGTATCTACAAGTATAGATGCCGATTCATACGCATCTATGAACAAAGGCATAGCACAGGGCAAAGTCTCACTAGTAAGCACCTAACAATGGGATTGCTGCTTCTTAGAACTGTAACCCCTATTGATACAATCACTCCTACATAGCCAACAGAGTACTGTATGGCCTGTAACTTGCTTCTTTTGTACATGATTTGTGAGTAATGAAACAGCTATATTGAATATCTCTGTTTGAAAATTCCTCCTATGCATCAGTAACACAGGCCAAAAAAACCTCCAAAAAACAGATTACATGATGTTTGCACACCATTCCAAGTGTTGTCTTTTGGATAAGGTCCTTGAGAATTTGGGTATGTAACCCATAGACATTTGCTCTGAAAATTTGCTAGTTATTTTGAGGATGTGTGCATTTTTTCCAGAACTTGATGCCACACTTAACAGAATCTGGGGACATGTCTAATGCTCTCTGATCCATTTTGATGGGATCAGTTTCATTTGCTGAGGCCTGAAGATGTGAACAATGCACTTGAAGCAGTTCAGCTCACCACAGATAAACATGATCTTTGCCCATCTTGGCTGATAAAGTTTAGCAGGGAGAGTCCAAAATATTGTAAATGCCTCATTGCATCAGGTGGAGGTGGCTGCTGCCTCGAAGGTCATGGTGGTTTAATTTATCTAAAAGAGAACCACCCTGGCCTCAGAAGTACATAAGAAGGACTGTCTTATTGCAAATACAGCACAGCCCCTTCTCCATGCATTCAATAACCAGTGTTTCTCTTACTCTCCACACCAAAAAATATTTTTGGAAGTTCTTGTGGGGCTTTCTAGATCCTTCAGAGTGATTTATGGTGTAGTCACAATATAGGGTTCACTATTATCCACAATTTCAGGTATCCAAGGGGGTCTTGTAATATATCTCTGTGGATAGGGAGATGTAATGTGTTCCCTTTTGAAGCAAGGTGCTTGAATATGTGATAGCTGGAAAACTTCAGGTATACTTGGAAGAAACAAATTATTCGGACGCATATCAGTCTAGTTTCAGGTCAGAGTATGGCACCGATACACCCTTAACTGTTCAGATTAATGACCAGAGGCAGCCCTAGGTAATTTTCAACGGTAAGCAAACAGTATTTCCCCCCCCCCCCCAACCAATCACTGATATATATTTTCTGTTTATCGTGGGAGTTCTGTGTGCCATATTTGGTTCAGTTCCATCATTGGTGGAGTTCAGAATGCTCTTTGATTGTAGGTGAACTATACATCCCGGTAACTACAACTCGAATATGTCAAGGTCTATTTCCCCCCAAGAGCACCCCTGGGCAAAATCAACTATACTGCAAATGCTTACTTTGCGTAATGGGTTGAGCCGCCGCTGTTAATGACATACGTACTCTGAAGGAAAGAATGGGCTAGTACTGAATTTCTATTGATTTTCCTAGATCTCTGAGCAGCTTTTGGTTCAATTCACCATGGTGACTCAATGAGATGGAAGCAGGAAGCAGTCTTCTACAGTTTTTTTAAAAAAATACTTAGTGGAAGTGGAAAATATTTAATTATCTAAATTAGCATGATTTGTTCTACTAAACTAAAATGACCTCCAAATCTCGCACCACTGCTAGACACAAACAGTCAGGATTTCCCCCCCTAATACAAAGGTTTCACCAGTTTATTTGCATTTAAATTATTGTGCTACAAGTTGAGGAGGGCTTTCCCTCTTGCAATAAAAAGGAACCATCATTTTGTCTTTTTCAGGCACCTGGGAATTAAAAAGGACCTGGCAGAAATACTCTAGGGGAGGGAGAATAAGTGATCAAAGTCATACTGTCTCAAAGGCTAAGCCACAATGCTGCAGTCGTACTGCTCACATTTCTTTTGGATCTAAAATATAACTTCCCTTGAAAAGTCACCATTCTTATTGCTTCACATGGCTGGGCATTATTTAAGAAAATATTTGTGCTTCACTTCTATTCGGAGGTTATCATAGCAAAGCCCCATCCAGGCTCCATTTTCGTTGAGGTTTTCCAAAGCCCCGTTGGGTTTAACCTTGTGGATAACAGCTGTGAAGGGCAGAACAGCAAGAACATAGTTGTCAACAAATAGGTAAGCGAAGACTTCACACATGGGAGGCACATCCACCTGCTGTGTTAGCGTTTCAGAAATCTTCCTCTGCACACAGGGGCTGTGCTCATTGTCCTGGGAGTACACCAATAGGGGCTTTGCACCCCCAATGGAGAACTCAAATGCAGAATGTATGCCAAGGCCCCACAAATGAGACCATAACGTTCGGTCAATAGTGTGCGAATTCCAAGTGAGGGTGAAAGTATGCTTCATTGGTTCCTCTGTTGGGTTCACATACTTCTGCAGACCCACAAGGTGTGAAGTTCTGTTGGTACCTGTGAGGCGAGTTAGGTTCAGACTCAGTAAGGAAAAGGAAGGACGATAGTAGTCTCCAATCAGAGGGTGGAAAAAACAGTTCTCCTCTGGAAAGAACAAGTTTGCTTCCAATGTGTTGGCCCCTCTGTACACTCTTCCCAAGAAGAGTCCATTATAGGCACGGAAAGCTACTCTGTTACCTCTATAAAAAACTTCAAATGTCAGGGATGGACTTTCTGAATATTGGACAAGTTGGATAGGAAATATTTTCGGATCTACTGTTGTTTCTACTGGGGCAAGGTACATGCCTATCATGTTCCTCAATGTCACTTTTCCTGAGGAAAGCTTGTTGACCCAAAACTTGCATGATGGTTTCTTTCTCTCTATACCCCGAATGGCCCACGGGGATCCAGTACTTCGTGAGTCCCAGTACATTTTGTTGTCCATCTGGAAAGCCACCCCTTCATCCATACCAACGTAGGCTTCAAGCTGCCCAAGTCCTTTTTGAAATGCTGAGAGGGTGAGCTGAAACAGGAAAAAAGGTCATCTTAGTAGGCTAGGAAAACATATGCCAGAAGAAACCTCTTAACTCAGTGATCTCAACCTGTGGGCCCCCAGATGTTTTGGGTTTCAGCCCCTAGAAATCCTAACAGCTGGTAAATGGGCTGGGATTTCTGGCAGTCTTGGGGACTCACAGATTGAGAACCACTGTCCCAGCTGTTCAACTACTACAAGACCTTTTTGTTGCTTTTTGATTCTACCTATCAACATGGCTGCCACTATTTGTGAAATTACGTTATCCCTACAGTCTCCACATCTGGCTTCTTCCCCACTATCTTGAGTTCACTGTCAAAATGTAGGTACCATCTCTTTCCCACACACCAGTCAAGGTGTACATATGACTCTCCCACACATCTACACATCCTCAGAATAAACTTGTATGGTGAGAATGGGCCAAGAGAGTGCAACTGCCCCAATGACCTTGAGTCTCCCAGTCCCAATTTCAACTTTAGCTACACTTGAGCCCCAATTATACTTCCTTATTTATTATTTACAGTATTTGTATACCGCTTTTCTCACCCTGAGGGGGACTCCTTCCTTCCAGTTATAGCCTTGGTCACTACTTCTGCTTTTCCAGACCCCCCTCCCCATCTTTCTCTGCATGCCATGAATTTTGACTGTTCTTGATTGTATTTTGAAAATCTGGAAATACTAATATTTTTCAATGAACTCTATTTGCATTTAAGCTTAAGCCTTGGCTGCCTCTAGACTTGCCTCCAGTAATAGAGTTTTGATCCAGTGTGTGCAATGTCCCAGGCCCTCCATGAACCCCTCTAGAAACAAAGGGCACCGTGCTTACCATTTTAAAAGGTTCTGTACTTCTGTATAGCTAGTCACCTGCAAGCTAGAAAAGGAAGAAATGTGTTAGACTTGGCGATTGTATTGACCAAAAAGTAAGGGAGAAATGGAGAAAGCCAGAAAGACCTGAAGATTCAAATATTACCCAAAACTGAATTTGCCGTGACTCCAGAAGCACTATGGCTCCTGTTGCCACACTGAAGCACTTGAGGGGAAAGAAGCAGGTTTCCATCTTTTACTTATTAGGTTTGTCCCCTGAAGTGTTTGGCTGAAGGACCAGAGCAATGTGGCAGAGCACATGCTGCTCATGTAGACAAATGTGACAACTGAACTCTTATCACTAAAGGACCAAAGAGTGGTATCAGGAAAGGTGGTTATTTCTTGATACCATCCTTTGGTCCTTTAGTGATGAGAGTTCAGTAACTGCTTGCATGATGGAGGCTCCTTCTTTGGAGGCTTTTAAACAGAGGCTGGATAGCCATCTGTTGGGGGGTGCTTTGAATGTGGCAGGGGGTTGGACTGGATGGCCCACAAGGTTTCTTCCAACTCTATGATTCTATGATCTGGCACTCATTGCTGGGCAGGAGACCACATTGATGTCTCTCTTTTCCTTCTTTCAGCAGGCAAAGAACTTCGTATTCAAATAGAGCTTTGGCACGTAAGGTTGCTTTGGAGAACAATTTTTTTTATTATATTTGTCTCACATAAATTTCTGTCTGACACTTTGGTAGCCGTGTGTTTTTTCATATGTTTCCAAGAATCACCCAAGCAAGTCTAGTAATTATACCTAGAACCCAATAATTTGTTTGGAGCACAATTCACAGTCCTTCCATACAAATATCTCATCCTGTTTATCATTGAGCAGTATAATTCCATGACAGAGAAGACATGTTTTGGTCTAGGAGGAAGAAACCTGTCAAATTTAGAGTTTCTATGTTCAGTGTTAAATGTGCAGCATGTAAAGCAAGCACAAAAGGGCTTGGTCCAGATTAGCACTTCCTACACAAACAGGCATCTCAAGCCTCCCCCCGCCAGTTATTCTCTTCCCACAAAATTTGCATGCTATTACAGTGGCTTTTTAAAAAAGGAAATGGCAGCATTTATGTCTATGAAATGAATGTTTCTTTCTCAGAAAACATAACCTGGGGGAGTAGCCATCTTACTGAAAGGTGCAAGTGAGAAGAGGCAACTTCCCACCACACTCCCAAGGAATTAATCACTCCTCACTTGGAACTTTCAGTAGTTGCTTCTTTCCCCAATAAGGATTGGGTCACTAATGTTTAATTTATCTGGGAAAAGGTAATAAACCTTTACCTACATGCTGAAAAGATAACATAGTACAGAACTGATGCCTTACTAAAAGTTACCAGAGATTGCTCTGTAGACCTCAGTTTTAATAATAATAAAATAATAATAATAATAATAATAATAATAATAATAATAATAATAGAACTGCAAAGACTCTGGCACAAGCCAGTGAAGGTGGTCCCAGTGGGTGCAGTGCCTAAAGACTTTGGCCTGCACTTAAACACAATCAGCGCTGACAAAATTACCATCTGTCAGCTGCAAAAGGCCACCCTACTGGGATAGGCACGCATTATTTGCCAATACATCACATAGTCCTAGAGATTTGGGAAGTGTCCGACGTGTCATCCAATACAACAGCCAGCATAGTGGCCTTGTTTGCTGTGTACTAATCTTGTTGTGTTTCAAATAATAATAATAATCTTTATTTGTACCCCACCACCATCTCCCCAAAGGGACTTGAGGCAGCTCACAAAAACACTCAAGGTGCAACACACAAAATACAATAAGTGGCTAAACAGTATCATAACAATAACATCATAAAACCAAAAATCCCACTAGTTAAAACCAATAAAATGCAGTAGTAGCAGGAGATATAAACCAAATTGCAATCAGTATCAGTCTGTAAGTGCAAGGATAAATAATCAACTAAGTCCTCAATATAATCAATTCCCAAACGAGGTCTAAGGCCTGTTTGAAGAGCCATGTCTTCAAATTGTACTTTGTCCAGGATAGTCTACTTGAGGAGTTCTTTGCTGCAAAAGTCTAAGCACCTCACTATGCTTCAAATCATAGGATTTTGTGGGACAGAGCTATAGCTGCAGAAGCAGTAAGACATAGCTACCATGTGAGGTTTTGATGCATTTTGGACACACATTGTCACTTGACACTCGCACCCCTTTGCTGCCTCCAATGCAGCTGCTATGGACTCAATATTGAGTTCATAGCTCCACATAAGAAATAGTTCACTAAGGCTCCAGATCCTGTCTGATCTTGAAAACTAAGGAAAGTCAGCTCTGGTTTGTCTTTGGATGGGAGACTATTAATGAATCCCAGATGCTTTGGGCTACACTTCAGAGAAAAGATCTGGCATAACTCCAATGAGTATTTCTTGCCAAAGAAAGGAATTACTATAAGGATTACCATAAATCAACAGGTGACTTGAAGGTAAGTACACATGCAATATCTATTATTTTTTCCAAGTGTACACAAAACGATTTTTATTGATCAGCCAATTGACGTTATCAAAACAGACAATACAAACACAATATGCAATAGCATAACTATTGGTATATAAAGCCACCAATTATCAGTAGTAATTTTACTCTTTCTAATAATAGTAAACAAGCATCTTATTTGAAAGAAAACTTCCCAACACTACACCAAAATAGAGTCTTACAATATTTTGTCCTATCAAAACTCTTAACAAGCAATGTATTTATGTGTGTGTGTTTGTGTGTAATTTACATAAAGTATTCAGAGTTTATCTAATTGTGCAACATTTATCATAATCTTGCTCTTCTTTCTGAGAATGTATTTTAAATCACTCAATGCTCTTATGGACCAGTCTTTAAATGTTCTTACTCATATATTCTGAAAAAGGCTTTCAATTATTTTGAAACATTGTATTGATTTATTTCTGAGGAGACAAGTTATTTTATCAAATTCTACAAAGTTTAGCAGTTTGGTCAATTATTCATTTACAGACGGAATAATACTTTCTTTCCAGTGTCTGGCAAAAACTATTCAGACAACTGTTATAGCATTTGAAAAGAAAACAATATTTTCCTTTCAAATCTTTTTAAGAATATCTTTCAAAGAATAATCTTGATGTATTTTTCAAAAACATTACATATTATTACTTAACACACATACCAGCCATTTCCAATAAGCTCTAGAGCAACCTTCCTAATGCCGTGACCCCTTAATACAGTTCCTCATGTTGTGGTGACCCTCAGCCATAAAATTATTTTTGTTGCTACTTCATAATTATAATTTAGCTACTCTTATGAATTGTAATGTTAATCCGATATGCAGGATGTATTTTAATTCACTGGACAAAATTTGGCACAAATACCCCATAACACCCAAATTTGAATACTGGTGGGGTTGTATTTATGATTTGGGAGTTGTAGTTGCTGGGATTAAAAGTTAACCTACAATTAAAGAGCATTTTGAACTCCAACAGTGATGGAATTGAACCAATCTTTGACACAGAACTCCCATGACTAACAGAAAATACTGGAAGGGTTTGGCTGGCATTGACCTTGAGTTTCGGAGTTGTAGTTCACCCACATCCAAACAGCACTGTGCACTCAAACAATGATGGGTGTGGACCAAACTTGGCACAAATATTCAATATACTCAAATGTGAACACTGGTGGAGTTTTGGGGAAAATAGACCTTGACATTTGGGAGTTATAGTTGCTGGGATTTATAGTCAAAGAGCATTCTGAACCCCACCAACGAAATAATTGGGCCAAACTTCCCACACAGAACCCACATAGCCAACAGAAAATTCTGTGTTTTCTGATGGCCTTTGGTGAGCCCTCTGACACCCCCTCGCAACCCCCAGGTTGAGAAACGCTGCTTTAGAGACTGTGCACTTGATAAACTGAAGGAAAGAGGAAGAAAGGCTAAACATTTGCAGTATTCTTAATAAATACATTCAGAAAGGGAAAAAAATAGAAAGCACTCTATCCAAGCTTTCAACTAATAAAAATACTTACCACAAAGACCTGCTTAGTTCCCCAAACTTGCGAGGAAAAAAGAAGGGACAGCCGAACTTGCTCTTGGAGGTCTTTTTATGCCTCCCAGGTGGAGTTCTTGACATTGTCATTGAAAGGCAAAAGGATACAGCTGATGGCAGTTGAAGGTAACTCAGGGCTTATTAAGTGATCAAGAAAGAAAGGCAGATCCCAAATGCAACAGCCTTGTTGAAGGTCCATCAAGGTACTTGTTAGGATCTTCTCCAATGGATGAAGGCTTTTTGTAATGTTTCTATATCTCTTCCTAATAATTCTGGGAGATCAAGATCAAAATATCTGGAGGACCAAATAATGGCAACCGCTGTTCTAACAGCTGAAACTGTGCAAGGTTACTTTGATCACCTTATAAGAAGGGAGACAAGGGCTCTTGCTCCTTTAATAGCCATGTGACACTAGGAATGCTGGGACAGTGTTAGGTAAACTTCACCTGATGGAATTCCTTCCAGTGCAGCTATTAAAGGTAAAGAGAGCTTCCCTAAGGAAGATGACCATAGGACAATGGTTCTCAACCTGTGCGTCCCCAGATGTTTTGGCCTTCAACTCCCAGAAATCCTAACAGCTGTAAACTGACTGGGATTTCTGGGAGTTGTAGGCCAAAATATCTGGGGACCCACAGGTTGAGAACCACTGCCATAGGACAAGTGCACAGGAATTAACATCCTATCTTACAAGTGAATCAGATGGAGAAAAGACTGGACACTTTCCATTTTATGCAGCAACATCTTCAGTTCTTTCTATCCACTCTGAGACTGGGGTATCTCAGTTCTAGTATTCTGATACCACTTGAACCGCCATGGGCCCATGCTATGGAATCATGGGATTTGAAGTTTGGCTCATTCAGAACTAAAAGTGAGAGTATTCCTCTATTGCAGTGGTTCTCAACCTGTGGGTCCCCAGATGTTTTGGTCTTCAACTCCCATAAATCCTAATACTGGTAAACTGGTTGGGATGTCTGGGAGTTGTAAGCCAAAACACCTGGAGACCCACAGGTTGAGAACCACTGGTCTAGTAACTTTGGACAAGCTTCAAATCCCAGAGTTCCCTACAATAAAGTCATGGCAGGGAAACTGGAGCCACTGCACTATCACTATGTTATGTGAAAGATACCCGTTTCGATCTTGCAGAGATGTTCAGAGAACATAACCTCTAAAGCAGGCATGGGCAAACTTTGGCCCTCCACGTATTTTGGACTTCAACTCCCACAATCCCTAACAGCCTACTGCAGGACCGTAGCCAGGATTTGATTTGGGGGTGGGGGCTGAGTTTGATTCGGGGGGGCTGAGTCTGAGTGAAAGAGGGTCTACCCTAGCAAACCTTTTGTATTGTTACCCCAATACCCCCATGCATATGGGATATATTGAGCATGGTGATCAGATCATGATATGAATAAACATAAGAGTTTAAATAATGTACCAGTAAGGCCTTCTCACAGACCACCATAAGAATTTCGGGGGGGGGGGGGGGCTGAAGCCCCTCAAGCCCCCCCCCCCCCCAGCTACATGCCTGGCCTACTGGCTGATAGGAATTGCGGGCGCTGAAGTCCAAAACACTTGGAGGGCTGAAGTTTGCCCATGCCTGCTCTAAAGATTGTTTTGTGACCCATGACTACTTCCAGGCTCCATGTTCTGGCCCAGGAATGAGATAGATAATTTTTATTTTAGAACCACAGAAGTAATAAGTCATCTTTTAAATGTATTACCCCAATCTCAAAAGACCAGTCACTCAAAAGACAAAAATAGATTTTTTTGTCATTTCTGTTGTGTTTTTTTTTTTTTACATGGGATGATGATTTTTGTCTGCAAGGGCTGATTGACAGATGATCTAGAGCTGTGGTTCCCAACATTTTTTGGATTTCAACTGGCAGAATTCCTGTCAGTCAAGCTAGCTGGGGCTTCTGGAAGTTGTTCTGAAAGAACAAAGGTGGGTAACTACTGATCTACAGCACAGCTTCAATGTTGGGTCCCCGTCCCCCCCGAATGTCACCTAGTAACTGCTTTAGACATCTACATGAATCTATTGATCTATTGTGCAGTGCTTACAATGAGCTCCGTATGACCAGCTGCTATTTCCAGCTGAGTGTTTGAAGGGCTCTATTTTCTCCTCTCTTGAACACTTCATTTGCCTGCTCTTACAAGACACACTGAGTTTCAAACACATGGCTGAGGCCAGTCTAATGCCAGGAAGTGTCAAACAAGAAGAATGTATGTACACAACATATGTTTTCAAATCACTGCCTTCAGAGGCTGCTTCCCATACTAAACAAGCAGAACCATTAGGCAACATGATTAACTATTTGTTTCTACTGATCGAAAGCACCTGCATGCCCAAACACTTTTTTACCATTATGTTATGTGATTTCATCTTCCGCAAGAAATATGTGTTTGGAACCCAGTGTGTCAAAGTATTGTCAAAGGCTTTCATAGCCGGAATCACTGGGTTGTTGTAGATTTTCAGGCTATATGGCCATGTTCTAGAAGCATTCTCTCCTGATGTTTCGCCTGCATCTATGGTAGGCATTGAGTTTATATATCTGTGGAAAGTCCAGGGTGGGAGAAAGAACTCTTGTCTGTTGGAGCTAGGTGTTAATGTTTCAGTTGGCCACCTTGATTAGCATTTGATTGCCTGGCAGTTTTTTGGTGTGGCTTGTTACTGCCTGGGGGGATTTTTTTTGTTGAGGAGTGATTAGCTATCCCTGATTGTTCCTAGAAATAATAATAGGAAACCTATTAAGTAAACTTTGGAGTTACTGCCTCTCAACTTTGCCTACCTCACAGGGTTGACTCAACTCCTAACAATCCCCTTTGATCTTGAAATCCCTTTAGCGAATGAACATGGAGGAAGGGTGGCACAAGGCAGTAAGCAGCATTCTGGGAAATTAAGTTTAGGAAGGCAAGGACCCCTGTGGCAGAGAATTCAAAGGGCCCCACCCTAAACTACATTTTTCAGAATTCTGCTCACTTGTCACATTCAAGTTCTTGGGTTTTCCCTCTCCAAGTTGGAGGAGTTACTTTTAAAACAGAGGTGCTGCATTGCCTCCCGATCAGCAGTGCCAGAGAATTCAAAAGGTCCTGACCTAAACTACATTTCCCAGAATTCTGCTCGCTTGCTGTGTTAAAGCCTCAATGTGAGTGTGATCTCGGTTTCTCTCTCTGGGCCAGCCATGTGCGGAGGGGCGTTTTCCTTGCTCGGTCATTCATTCATTCATTCATTCATTCATCTATCCATCCATCCTCCCCCCCCCCCCCCCCGCTTCGCCACCTCCTTTGGGGAAAAGAGCAGAGCTTCTTCCTTCATTCCGGCCTCACCATCCTCCTCAGGGCCCTTTTGGGGAACCCAAAACAGGCCCTTTTGGGGGAGAAGTGGCACCCGTGACAGAGACCTGGAGCCATTTACAAGACTTACAAAACTCATCCAAAAGTCATGCGTCAGTGTTTTGATTCTTAAGGGGTTTTTTTGCATGGGGGTCCCATCCAAATTATGTTTCTTAATATTGCTTCATAATAATAATAATAACAATAACAACAACAACTTTATTTCTAGACCACCCTCTCTCCCTGAAGGGACTCAGGGTGGTGTACACACAGAGGCGGCCCTAGATAATTTTCAATGGTAAGCAAACAGTATTTTGGCGCCCCCCCCCCCCCAACCAATCACTGATATATATTTTCTGTTCGTCATGGAAGTTATGTATGCCATATTTGGTTCAATTCTATCATTGGTGGAGTTCAGAATGCTCTTTGATTGTAGGTGAACTATACATCCCAGTAACTACAACTCGCATATGTCAAGGTCTATTTTCCCCCAAGAGCACCTCAAGAGCGCCCCTGGGCAAAATAAACTCTACCGTGAATGCTTACTTTGTGTAATGGTTGAGCCGCCCCTGTGTACACACAAAAAAGGCAAACATTCAATGCCTCCGATGAGTAATAACACATCAAAAAATAATACATAATAAAGCACAATAATAACAATTTGTATGTACGAATCTAACAAATTACAAACAAAAATGAAATTTGAACAGTCCTAATATTTGATCTTGTAGTGATCCTAAGAACATGGAACTTTTTCATTTCTTCTAAGTAACGTGGCACCCCTGCTATTCCCCATGATCTCTAAATTCAAGCAGAGACAAGTTTTTTTTCAAGAAAAAGAAAAGGCAGAGAAGAAACGTCACAGTTTTATTTATGTTCTTTTTACTGTGCTTCAAGGTGAGTATTGGGCTTCAGTCACCTGGAAGGTGGAAAGGAAGTTTTGTTGGCGGTGTCCCATATTTGCCCCTCTTAATCTGAAAAGGCTCAATCCTCAGTGCAGCCCAGTCCTGAAAGGGGGGCAGATCAAGATAATATCACCAGTACCATTCCACCAGACGTGAGTCATTGAGAAACTGGAACACAATGCCCTTTGAAAGGCCACCAGTATTCCATAGCTTCACATGATTGTGCAAAATTTATGAAGTCTCTCCTGGGTGACCTCTATGTGGAGGTCACGATAGACAAGACCAGTCCAGGCCCCACCTTCATTGAAGGATATCACATCCCCATCAGTTTTTACTTTTCCAATGAAGGCTGTGAACGGCAAAGCAGCATCATTGTCTTTTTTAACCCAAAGTTTAGCTGTAGCTTTGGACTTGGGAGGCACGACCACTTCTTTGGTTATTTTCTCAGAAATGTGCCTGCTCACGGAGACAACATACTCATTGTCCTCTGTGTACTTCACAGTAGGTGTCACATCCTCAACAGTGAAAGAACATGAAGAGGGCAAACCAAGGCCCCATAGATGGTTCCAGATTACTCTGTCAGTACAGTGAGTATTCCAATCCATGGTGAAAGTGTGTTGAATAGGTGTCTTACTCTGATTGACATAGGTCTGTCTGTGCAAGAGATGGCGGCGACATTTCATTTGTGAGAGGTCTTTGAGGTTTACAGACAAGATTTCAAAAGTAGGGAGAAGAAGATCTCCTATCAGAGGCCGGAAAAGGCATGTATCATCAGGAGGAAATGTGGCTGCTTCTATCACATGGGATTTTCTATATATTCTAGCCAAGAAGAGGCCATTAGAGGCCTGAAAAGCTATTTTATTGCCTTGGTGGAACACATCGAATTGCAGAGAAGGATCTTCAGAATACTGGACAGGTAGGACAGGGAAGGTTTTTGGATCTGTGCCTACTTTCACTGGGGCCAAGCAGATGCCCTTCCAGTTTCTCAACATAACTTTTCCAAGTGATGCACGGATGACTTGAAATTTGCTTGACTCCTTCTTTTCTGGTGTGCCCTCAATGGCAGCTCGAGGCAGAGAATCCCAGAACAGATAGTTGTCCATCTGGAAAGCCACTCCTTCCTCCACACGAATGTACGCTTCAAGCTGACCCAGACCTTTGGAGACTCCCAAGATAGTGAGCTGAAATGGTAACAAAGTCAAATGTATTTCAGTCAAAAATTATTTGAGCATTCCCATTTTTAAAGAGAAAACGAACTATTTCTCTGTCACCGCCACCACCACCATTCAATTACGATAGACAGAGAAAGAAATGGAGAAGCTTGGAGTAGATGGGGAAAAACAATAGTGAAGAATATGTGGTGATTATATGTTTTTAATGGTTTTATAGGATTTCATATGGTTTTTTATTATGTCGTCTTAAATATTTTCCTGGTATTTATTACTGTTGTGGCATCAAATTGCTGCCAATTTGTAAGCCGCGTTGAGTCGCCTTCGGGCTGAGAAAGGTGGGATAGAAATACTGTAAACAAACAAACAAATACACAAATAAATAAGTAAATAAATAAATGTGCGGCCAATGTTTTACACACCTCAGTCTACAGCCAGTTTGCACAATGCAGCTACACCAATTTGAACTCATCCAACACAGCTCAAGGATTTAAATCCAGTATTTTTTCATGCTATGATATTCTCTTAAAAAAAAAACATTGATAGCAGAACACTATTTGCCATTGCACCTAAGCAGGCTATTTAAACAGCTCTCTCCAAGGGGATCTCACTGCTCTGTACCTTCTAGCATTTGATGGAAGGTAGCCAAGTGATGGCTGCTTCACTCTGTTAAACTGCAGGGACAGCACTGATTTTCTGGCTCGTTATTAAATTAATACCTATGTAGGCCACAGTCCAATGTTTTCTTTTCCCCATCCCACCGTTAGTCATTGTATCATTGAGAAGCAGAATACTGGACTAACAAGAATATTCGCAGCTCAGAACATATTCTGCACAAAAGTCGCATGATTATTTTGCACAGAAAATTGCATTTGTCTGCCCAGGAAATAGCCTTTTTGCCCAGAAAATAATATTTCAGTGCAGAATGTTATTTTCTGCTCTGAAAAGGCCTGTTTTTATAAAATCAACCATGTGTAAATTTTGTACAAAATAAGTCCTGAAGTGCACATAGTCTTCAAAAAATGTAGTGATTAAAATTTTCTTGCAATAGGAGGGAATTGGCTAGAATTAAGAGGAAAATCTATTCAGAATTACACATTATCTATCCCTATGACTTCTGCCTGACAGCCCACTTCCTGGTTGTTCATAGCTTATTCTACACCAGTGGTTCTCAACCTGTGGGTCCCCAGATGTTTTGGCCTTCAACTCTCAGAAATCCTAACAGCTGGTAAACTGGCTGGGATTTCTGGGAGTTGTAGGTCAAAACACCTAGGGACCCACAGGTTGAGAACCACTGTTCTACACTTTTCAAGTAAGTGGTGGAAGAATTCTACTTTCCTCCCATCAAACACCTGTCATTTCCCTTAAGACACACTTTGAGGTGCAACTGCACAATTGAGAGGATGTGAAGAAGTGGCAGATATGGAGAAGGTCAAGCACACCTGCTATTATCACAATGGTTTTTGTTCATCATGATCCACCAATCCTAGAGATGCTTTTCTAAATTAAAAAGAAGCATTGGAACACCCAGATGAAATGCACCTTGAACCCACAGTTCCACACATCTCGCTTCTCCACCCCATCCCGCAAGCCAAATCACTTTGGGCTTACCATTTTAAAAAGGTTTTGTCGGCCTTGCAGCTGGCCACCTCCAAGCTGTAAGAGGAAGAGATGTGTCAAGTTCATACATGACATTATTGAAGAGCAGGTGGGAAAAGAGGAAAAGGAAATTGTAGGGCCAATCAACAGACTTTGGCAAAGTGCATAGTTGGGATCCCAAGAGACAGTAACAGAGGACTCAATGCCCCAATTTCACCCTCAACATGGGACACCTGAAGAAAAAGCATGAGAAGAGATACATGTCCATGTGTTCCAGTTATTTGAGGTGATCCAGTACAAGTGCTTTGCTCAAGGTCTACAGGACTATCCTGTAACAGAGTCTCAGGTCTTTCCTGCCCCAGGCTGGAAACAGGGAAGACTATTCCATAATAACTTGGAGAACGACCATCAGCAGTAGACAGAAGAGTGGGAATCATTTATCCTTCTAGCTCAGTGGTTCTCAACCTGGGGTCCCCAGATGTTTTTGGCCTTCAACTCCCAGAAATACTAACAGCTGGTAAACTAGCTGGGATTTCTAGGAGTTGTAGGCCAAAACATCCAAGGAACCACAGGTTGAGAACCACTGTGGTACAGCATCTCCTACTACCACCAGTTGACATAAACAATGGTGAGGAATCCTGGGAGCTGTACATCCTTTCAACTACTGAAAAGAGTGTCATGTTTGCCTAAACAGGGGCATCTCTAAGGAATTTGAGGGAGGGCAAGGTAAGGCCTGGCCTGGGTTGTACGGGACCAGACTCTATACCTGCCTGCACCAACCCTCCTGCGCGACCCACAATGGAAGAAAAAGTTGTAAAATTTGGGAGTATCTCCTACACATTTACAAGAATGGGAAAGGAGATCGAGAAATAAGGACCCTGATATATATAGAGAGGGGGGGGAGGGGGGGGCTGCAGGATGATATGTATGAAATGTATACCTCATGCCACACAGTAATAGATTCTTATTTCAAAAATGGCAAGCATTCAGCATTATTTCTGACTTGACCTGGTTGGTTAGGGACTAGAGAATTTCGGCTGTAAGGAATATCATCCACCCAAGTTCCATCTCTTCATTAAATAATGCATAACAGGGTAAGACTAGGTACTCCTTTTGATACAGAACACCTCTAACAAAAGGATTAAGTCTGTTTATGAGTCCAGTCCACCTAGAAATACAGGTTAAGTATCCCTTGTCTTACTTACTTAGGCGATCCCTCGTTGGACGAGTAAGATGGTCTTCCATCATGGGTTTCCTTGTGGGTCCGCATGTGGCTGTGGAGCCCTATTCTTGCTCTGCATCTTCTTCCGCAGTGAGGGCATTGGTTTCCAGGTGGAAGGCGGTCTCGGTCGGGGTTGGCTTGACGTGCCTTCCTCCTGGCACGTTTCTCTCTTTCACCCTCCACTCGTGCCTCCTCGAATTCTGCAGCACTGCTGGTCACAGCTGACCTCCAGCTGGAGCGCTCAAGGGCCAGGGCCTCCCAGTTCTCAGTGTCTATGCCAGAGTTTTTAAGGTTGGCTTTGAGCCCATCTTTAAATCTCTTTTCCTGTCCACCAACATTCCGTTTTCCATTCTTGAGTTCGGAGTAGAGCAACTGCTTTGGGAGACGGTGGTCAGGCATCCGGACAACGTGGCCTGTCCAGCGGAGTTGATGTTGGAGGACCATTGCTTCAATGCTGGTGGTCTTTGCTTCCTCCAGCACACTGACGTTTGTCCGCTTGTCTTCCCAGGAGATTTGCAGGATTTTCCGGAGGCAGCGCTGATGGAATCGTTCCAGGAGCTGCATGTGACGTCTGTAGACAGTCCACGTCTCACAGGCATATAGCAGGGTTGGGAGGACAATAGCTTTATAGACAAGCACCTTAGTATCCCTACGGATGTCCCGGTCCTCAAACACTCTCTGCTTCATTCGGGAAAATGCTGCACTTGCAGAGCTCAGGCGGTGTTGTATTTCGGCGTCGATGTTGACTTTGGTGGAGAGGTGGCTGCCAAGGTAGCGGAAATGGTCGACATTTTCTAATGTTACACCATTAAGCTGTATCTCTGGCATTGGAGAGGGGGCGGCTGGTGACTGCTGGAACAGCACTTTGGTTTTCTCGATGTTCAGTGACAGGCCAAGCTTTGTGTATGCTTCTGCAAAGGTGTTGAGAGTGGCTTGTAGATCTTCTTCTGTATGCGCACAGACGACATTGTCATCAGCATACTGGAGTTCTATAACAGATGTTGTTGTGACCTTGGTTTTGGCTTTCAGTCTGCTGAGGTTAAATAGCTTGCCGTCTGTCCGATAGATGATTTCCACTCCGGTGGGAAGCTTCCCATCAACAAGGTGAAGTATCATGGCGATGAAGATGGAGAATAAAGTTGGGGCAATAACACATCCCTGTTTGACACCCGATTCCACCTTAAATGGGTCACTTTGGGAGCCATTGCTGTCCAAGACTGTTGCCATCATGTCATCGTGGAGGAGCCGCAGGATGTTCACAAATTTGCTTGGGCACCCGATTTTTTGGAGGATGGTCCAGAGAGCGCTGCGATTCACTGTGTCGAATGCCTTTGCAAGGTCGATGAATGCCATGTACAGAGGTTGGTTTTGTTCCCTGCATTTTTCTTGGAGCTGTCGTGCAGTGAAGATCATGTCCACAGTTCCTCTGGAGGGGCGGAAGCCGTTCTGGGATTCTGGGAGGGTGTCTTCTGAGAGGGGCAGAAGGCGGTTTGCAAGGATTCTTGCGAGGATTTTTCCAGCAGAGGTTAGAAGGGAGATACCTCGATAGTTTCCGCAGTCTGTTCTTTCCCCTTTTTTGAAGAGGGTGATGATGGTGGCATCCTTGAAGTCTGCTGGGATTTTCTCGGTCACCCACACTTTTTCTATGAGCTGGTGGAGTTGGTGTGTCAGCGCAGGTCCTCCCTCTTTAAAGATTTCAGCAGGGATCCCATCCGGTCCGCTGGCTTTGTTGTTCTTTTGTTGGCTGATGGCATTGCTGACTTCTTCCAAACTAGGCAGTGCTGCAAGCTCATCCCTGGTTTGTTGTTGCGGGATTTGTGAGAGGACCTCTTCGGCCACACTGGAGCTGCGGTTTAGGAGGCTTTGGTAGTGTTCTTTCCAACGTAGTGCAATTGACTTTTGGTCCTTCAGGAGTTTGGTTCCGTCTGATGAGCGTAGAGGCTGTATGCCATGGTTTCTTGGCCCATAGATGACCTTTGTGGCTTTGAAAAATCCTTGAGCATTATGGGTATCTGCCAGGTGTTGGATTTCTTCAGCCTTCTTTGTCCACCAGATGTTCTTGAGTTCTCTTATCCTTCTTTGGACCTCAGCTTTTGCACTGGCGTAGATCTTTTTCTTAGCAGCACAGTTGATGTCTCTCTGCCATGTTTGGAAGGCTTTCCTTTTCTTGTCGATTAGCTGTTGGATCTCGATGTCATTTTCGTCAAACCAGTCTTGATGTTTCTTGGCTTGGTATCCAATAGTTTCTTCGCAGGCTTGGATGATGGAGGTCTTCAGTTTGTTCCAATGTTCCTCAACATTTTCGGGGTGTACTGTGGGTAGATGGTCCTTGAGTGCTGTTTGGAGATGGGCTCGCCTGGAGGGCTCCTGAAGGGCTTGGGTGTTCATTTTGCGCCTTGTCTTTCTTCCTTGGAGTCTGCGCTTGGGGGCGATCTTGATAGCCATCGTGGATCGGATTAGCCTGTGGTCGGTCCAGCAGTCGTCAGCACCTGTCATGGCTCTTGTGAGGAGTACGTCACGGCGGTCTCTGGCACGTGTGATTACATAGTCTAAGAGGTGCCAATGCTTTGACCGGGGGTGCTTCCATGATGTCTTGAACTTGTTTTTCTGGCGGAAGAGCGTGTTGGTGATGACAAGGTTGTGCTCCGCACATTTGGTGAGAAGCAGGATGCCATTCGAGTTGCTGTTTCCAACCCCGTCTTTTCCTATGGTGCCTGGCCACAGGTCGAAGTCTCGCCCGACTCTTGCATTGAAGTCCCCCAGGAGAATGATTTTGTCCTCCTTAGGTATCCCCGATAGGACAGTGTCCAGCTGATAGTAGAATTTCTCCTTGATGTCTTCATCAGCGTCTAGTGTTGGTGCATAGGCACTTATGATGGTTGCCCGTTGGTTTTTGGCAAGATCAATTCGGAGGGTGGAGAGTCGTTCGTTGATGCCAGTGGGTGCTTCGGACAGATGTTTCATCAGTTCATTTCTTATAGCGAAGCCAACTCCGTGCATTCTTTGGTCTTCTTCGGGCAGTCCCTTCCAGAAGAAGGTGTAGCCTCCTTTTTCTTCCTTCAGCTGTCCCTCTCCTGCTCTCCGGGTCTCCTGAAGGGCTGCTATGTCGATGTTGAAGCGTCCCAGCTCCCTTGCGATGATGGCAGTTCTGCGTTCGGGGCGTTCACTGTCACTGTTGTCCATCAGAGTCCGTACGTTCCACGTACCGAAGTTCATTTTTCTTTTTTGGCCGCAGGATGGTGACCCCACTGGACGCGGCAGTCCAGTCAGGGATAAGTGAGGCAGACTATGTTTAGGGCACCTTTTCTAGCCCCCTCCCCGTGTGGGGTGAGCAGAGTGGGTCCTCAATAGGGCTGCTCAGTCGTGGATACAGCTGCCGAACTACTCAACTGCCTCGGACCTTGAGGTAGAGCGACTGAGTCCGTACCCACCGCCCATGTGCCAGTCTGTGACTAGGGGCTTCCAGATTTCACAGTCCTGCCCCCGTCGCCACTCGCTGATCGCCATGGGACTTTGGTTGCTTGGTTTTTATTTTCTTTGGAAGACGCCTGTGCGTGGGTTTTTTTAATGTGTGGAGGTCAGTGCACAGCTGAACAACACACAGTCTTCACAGATGAGGTTCCACTGGTGATGTAGTTTAACACAATGACCGTGGCTTCTCAGTCTGTTGCAGCCTTCTTCCGCCTTCGCAGCCGTTGTAACATGTGCCATGTTATCCTCCGCCTGCTCCGCCGTTGAGGTCTTTGGGTCTTCGGACTGTGCTTGGTCTGGGACCTCCCCCGCGGCCACTCCTGGGAGTGCACGACTCCAGTTGTTGTGCCCACAGGTTCATCGGAACACGCAAGCCCCCTCACCACGACAAGGTGACAGTCCATCGAGGGGGGATCCCTTGTCTAAAATGCTTGTGACCATAGACACCTTATACACTTAGTCTGGATATCATTTCATGCACAATATTTTAAAATACTTTCCTACATGAAACAAAATTTGGGTACACTGAAATATGATAAATACGTTACAATCTCGGTCAGTTTTGGACATCTGAATAATGGATGCTCAACCTCTACCACCTTCTTCACCTGACAGGCCTCTTCACCATGAGTGGGAGGAATCCTAGTTCATCGGTTAGGGATCTGTTGGGTTGTCAGCCAAGCCAATAGTGAATAATGTTGGGCATATCAATTCAGGTTCTTGTGGGTTTTTTCGGGCTATATGGCCATGTTCTAGAGGCATTTCTCCTGACGTTTCGCCTGCATCTATGGCAAGCATCCTCAGAGGTACCTCTGAGGATGCTTGCCATAGATGCAGGCGAAACGTCAGGAGAAATGCCTCTAGAACATGGCCATATAGCCCAAAAAAACCCTACAAGAACCTAGTGATTCCAGCCATGAAAGCCTTCAACAATACATATCAATTCAATTACCTCTGGAAGGCCAGACAATTACCAGCCCTGGTATAGAGGGCATTATGAATCTGTTCAGAGGGCATTGCCCTACTAGTCAGCCTGATGGGGTTGTAATCCAGCATCTCATATCCACAAACAGCCTGTTGGAATTCAGAAATTGACCACGAAGTGTCAATTACCAAAGTGTTGACATTTCTATTGTCCCAAAGTATTGGCATTCCCTTAATATAGAGACTCTATTATCATGAAGACAAATCCCACCCCAATTCAAGGAGACTGGGAGAATCTTGCACAAATCTTTTTCCTGAGTCATCTGAGAAAATAATACTAAGTAACACAATTATTGTTCCTGGGTTATAAATATTACCTAAATGGTTCCATCATAAAAACATGTTGCTCCCACCTCTTTACAAATGTCCAACTTCTCAACAAGGACCAGCTCTAGACTCAAACCCAGATCAATATTGTCTTTCCAGGATTTTAGACACATGTCATCTTTTCCTTGAGTATTTTAAATATGGGCCCAGCATTGCAAAGAGATACCAAAACTGATTCCATTAAAGCTTTCCGGAACCAACCTGGAGCAGGAGGAGGGTGAGAAATGAACCTGACTAAAAATAACTTGCTTTTTAACACCATTTTTTGCTACACCTTCTGTGCGTGATGTGTCAATTGTCTAAACTGAGAGGCATGAAAAAACAGTCTTGAGGCAGTTTAAAATTACTTAAACATTGTTTCCACACAAGCAAATTAACTCACATCTAGTTAGATTCTCAACAGGTCAGCAACAAGAATGGAAGCAGAGCTTGGAAAAGTTACTTTTTGCACTACTTCTCTTGGAATGCCCTGGGTAGTTTGGGAAAGATAACCTCGAAGATAACTTCACTAAACTCCAGAATCTGTGAACAGACAAAGAAAAAGTGGGGATTAATCAGATAAAAAAATTAAAAGAAGCCAATGAAGAAAGGTGAAGCAAAGCCACCTGAGAAAGAAAGCTGGGGGCTCCACTCATAACCCCCTCCTCGGTTTATGAGCAATAAGATAAGCCCAGTCAAGGATATTCTGGTGCCTGAAGGTCAAGGTACACATTCCCTCTACCCAGCTTCTGGTTTCACTTATGCCCCTTCTACACTGCAATATAATCCAGATTACTAAAAGCAACTAATCTGCAGTATCTGCTTTGAACTGGAGTATATGAGTCTACATTGCCATATAACCCAGTTCAAAGCAGATAATGCAGATTAGCCCTACTGTCTGGAATGATGGTTGGCTCTTATGTACTTTAAATCTTTGATGGGACAATGCTCTCCATCTCCTCTCAGACATACACAGCCATGCACTCAAATATAGGAATAGCCATAGGGCTGCCATTACTTTCCATATATTCAAGTTTCCTCAAGCGACTGCCTTGCTCTGCTAAATAGTAGGGTCAGTCTCATAATAAACATTTCAGAGTATGGGGTCAACTGCATTTGAAGGAGAAAAGATACCTTACCTTACCATAGAAGAGGAAAAGAGAAGAGAGGAAAGGAATCTAGCAACATATTACATTTTAGAATGAACTTTCATGAATATCCATCTTGCCTCCTCAGATAGGCTGAAGAAAGTGCACCACCTCCAAGAAAGTGCACTGAAAGTGAAAATGCATCAAGGGAACCACTGACCGCATAGGGAAGCTGATGAAGAAACACAACCTACAAACAATCTACAGACCCCCTAAGAAAATCCAACAAATGCTACATTCAGCAAAGGACAAGAGGGATCCTCTCATCTCTGCAGGAGTCTACCATATACCATGCAGCTGTGGACAAGTCTACATAGGGACCACCAAACGCCGCATTGCCTAAACACGAATCAAGGAACATGAAAGGCACTGCAGACTGATGCAACCAGAGAAGACAGCCTTAGCAGAGCACTTTATGAACCAACCTGGGCACAGCATATTATTTGAGAACACAGAAATGCTGGACCACTCTAACAACCACCATGTCAGACTACACAGAAGAGCCACTGAAATCCACAAGCACAATTTCAATTTAATTCAATTCCCAGTTTAATTTTCTTCCTTTGGGTAAGTTTTCCTGAAAGGTAGTTCTAGCTTCAGTACTCACTTAAGGAACTGGTGTATCTTCACATTAAATTGGGAAAGGACTATAACAGTCCATCACTTAAAATCAAATACTCACCACCAAATAATTAAACACAAGGACCAGCCTAATGTCTAAGCAGTCACTGTTGCTTTTAAGAGAGAGAAAAGAAGAATGGCCAAACCTCTATCTTAAAGACATTTTAAGCTCCCACATGGAACTCATGTGTCAATAAGAGGTAAAGAGAACACAGCTGGTTCCAACTGAAGGCAACTCAGGGCCCTTCCACACAGCCCTGTATCCCAGAATATCAAGGCAGAAAATCCCACAATATCTGCTTTGAACTGATCCTGCAGAAGTGAGAGGATCCCTCTTGTCCTTTGCCAAACGTAGCATTTGTTGGAAGCTGATAGGGAAGCTGATGAGAAAACACAACATACAAACCACTTACAGACCCACCAAGAAAATCCAACGAATGCTACGTTCAGCAAAGAACAAGAGGGATCCTCTCACCTCTGCAGGAGTCTACCGTGTACCATGCAGCTGTGGACAAGTCTACATAGGGACCACCAAACGCAGCATTGCCCAGACACGAATCAAGGAACATGAAAGACACTGCAGACTACTTCAACCAGAGAAATCAGCCATAGCAGAGCACCTGATGAACCAACCTGGACACAGCATATTCTTTGAGAACACAGAAATGCTGGACCACTCTCACAACCACCATGTCAGACTACACAGAGAAGCCACTGAAATCCAGAAGCATGTGGACAATTTCAACAGAAAGGAAGAAACCATGAAAATGAACAAAATCTGGCTACCAATATTAAAAAAAAACTCTAAAATTACAACAGCAAAACAACAGAGTAAACAATCAGGCACATCTAATCACCTCTCAACAAAAGATTCCCCCAGGCACTGCCAAGCCATCAAATGCTAATTAAGGTGGTCAGTTGAAACATTCACACCTAGCTCCAGCAGTCAAGAGTCCTTTTTCCCACCCTGGTCATTCCACAGATATATAAACCCCTTTTTCCTAGTTCCAACAGACCTCACTACCTCTGAGGATGCTTGTCATAGATGCAGGCGAAACGTCAGGAGGGAATGCCTCTAGAACATGGCCATACAGCCCGAAAAAACCTACAACAACCCAGTGATTCCGGCCATGAAAGCCTTCGACAATACAATGATTGTCATGCTTTGGCCATATCATGAGGACACATGGCTTGCTAGAAAAGAGAAGAATGCGTGGTAAGGTGGTGGTAGGAAAAGGAGACCAAATTCCAGATGGATAGACTCAACTGAGGAAGCTACAATCCTGAGTTTGCAAAAGCTGAGCATGGCTGCAAGTCACTTCTGGTGTGAGAGAATTGGCCACCTGCAAGAACGTTGCCCAGGGGACACCTGGATGTTTTGATGTTTTACCATACTTGTGGGAGGATTCTCTCATGTTCCCACACGGGGAGCTGGAGCTGACAAAGGGAGCCCATCTGCACCCTCCACAGATTCAAACCTGCACCCTGTTGGTCTTCAGTCCTGCCAGCCCAAGGGTTTAACCCATTGTGCCACCGGGGGCTCCTCATGGCTGTTGATGATAGGGTGACTAACTTGGAGGTCTCTCATTCATAGGGTCACCATAAATTGAACTTGATAGAAATCCTTATCTCCTAGAATTATTGGTACCTTTCCATTATCTGAGTGGACTCCATAAGGGACCTAGACAGAGAAGGATGGTCCATTTTAGGGGAGAAGGGGGAGTTGGAAAACCATTTTCACATTTTTTGCTGGTTATTCCCTTCCCCCTTCCCATATCATAATCTATGGTTGTTTCAATGCGGTGACATTGGTGGGGGGAATAATAGGAAAACAGGGGGAAATTGTTTAACTCATTCCACCTTCCCTCCTCCTAAAATGGACTATCCTTCTCTGTCTAGTGCCCCCTTGTGGTCTCCACCCAGATATTGGAATAGTACCAAGTTATTTAGCAGGCAGTCCAGGAAATCTTTCCCTTGCCCCTTCCTACTGGCACATGTTCCATCCCTCCCTTACAGCCCATACCTGAAAGCGAGTGATTCCATATTTGATATTCATTTTTCTTACACTATTTTGTATTACTGTGATGTTATGACATTGTGTTAATCGTTTTAGAGCAGTGGTTCTCAACCTGTGGGGTCCCAGATGTTTTGGCCTTCAGCTTCCAGAAATCCTAACAGCTGGTAAACTGGCTGGGATTTCTGGGAGTTGTAGGCCAAAAACATCTGGGGAACTCACAGGTTGAGAACCACTGAAGTAGAGCAATGCCTCTTAAACTCTATATCCTGACTCCCCCCCCCCCCCCCCCCGCCCTTCAATCAATGTTGGGTTGCAAAAATGTTGGCAATAATAAAAGGTTTCTGATCACCACCTAGTGGCTGTTTTTGACACCACATGATTCTGTTCGCAACAACTGTGCAGTGTTTACAATGGAGTCTGCAGAAAATGTTTCAGCTTTACTTCATAAAAAGGGAAAACCAGTCTGTTTAGCAAGGGATACAAATACTGGTTTATTATCAGTAGATGTTAGATTTAACAGCTATTTTATATACCCATACACTAGGGATTACATTAAAAGAATTGGGCAAAAGGAGATCAAGAGTGAAAAAAGTTTAAGAAACGCTGGTCTAGAGCAGAGGTCCTCAAACTTTTCAAGTGGGGGGCTGGTTCACAGTTCCACAGACTTTGGGGGGGGGGGCAACTATAGTTTGGAAAAAATGAACTGATTTCTATACACACTGCACATCGCAGGTTCAAATCCGGGGAATAGCATGAGCTTCCACTGACAGCCCAAGCTTCTACCAACCTAGCGGGTTCGAAAACATGCAAATGTGAGTAGATGAATAGGTACCACTATGGTGGGAAGGTAACAGCATTCCATGCAGTCATGCTGGTCACATGACTTTGGAGGTGTCTATGGACAACGCTGGCTCTTCGGCTTAGAAATGTAGATGAGCACCACACCCCAGAGTCAAACATGACTGGATTTCATGTCAGGGGAAAACCTTTACCTTTACCTAACGCAAAAAAGAAAAAGAAAGACAAAACGAAACAAAATTTTAAATGAAGAACATTTTTCACCAACATAAACTTACCCATCTTTCAATGGGAAGTGTGGGCCTACGTTTGGATGATGAAATAGTCAAGTTAATTAGGATTCTTGTTGAGTGCCTTCAATTAATTTCAGACTTAGGGCAAACCTAAGTCTAAAGTTTAGGGTAGGGGCCAGGCAAATGACCTTGGAGGGCCACATCCAGCCCATGGGCCTTAGTTTGAGAACTCCTGGTCTAGAACATGGGTTGTCTTTTTCTGTGTCCTTGACTATGACCCTCCTCCAGTACTATTCACCTGCAGATTTGTTTCTGTTCCTGGAGAATCCACGGATTATGCTCTCTCACACACATTTCAAATGAATCTCTCATTCCTGCATTATTAGCCAAACATGACAGTTCTGGGTGAGAAGGTATCCAAGCTTCATGTTCTCTTTGCATTTTCCCCCATAAAATACTGTTTTATTAGTCTATTTGTGTTTTAACTACTAATATACCCCAAGTGTCGTTGGTTTAGTTATTACCCAAATATTAAATTGGAACACAAGCGGTCTATCACCACAGAAAAGCCAGAGCACAATCTGAGACCACAGTGTGATGGAAGTAGATCTCAGGATTGCTATCTTCATTCACTGGAAGTATAAAATTAGTAGGTAAAGCAGTGGTTCTCAACCTTTGGGCCCTCGGATATTTTGGCCTTCAACGCCAAGGAATCCAAACAGCTGGTAAACAGGTTGGGGTTTCTAGGAGTTGTATTCCAAAACACCAGGGGACCCACAGGTTGAGAACCACTGAGGTAAAGGGAATGGATCCTGTCTGATCCTGGAAGCTAAGCAGAGTCAGCCCTGGTTAGGACTTGGGTGTGAGACCCCCAACAAATGCCAGGTGCAGTAATCTGTGCTTCAGGTGAACAAAGTGGCAAAACCACCTCTGAGGATTCCTAAGCAAGTTCTGTGAAATTCATAAAATCACCATAAGTCAATAGGTAATTTGAAGATAGGTAGGCTCAGGCATACACATGTGCGTGTATATAGACATCTTTACAACACCAGTGTGTTGTAACATTTAAGATGCGGCACAATATGTCTTTGATCAAGGCAGCAGAATAGAAACAAATCAAAAATATTGTGTTGCCCATAGAAAAATGGTTTTGCAAATTTCCCAAATGAAAAAAAATATCGATTCATTATTTTTTGCAGGTTTAATTCCATTTTAATATTTACTTTTTGTATATTTTAAATGTATTACTTTTTAAAGCATGAGTTTGTTTAGGTCTCAATTCTGAGAAAAATGGAAGGATAAATATACTTTTGGTTGGTTGGCCCATTGTGTTGACACACTTTATTATTAAGGACAGAAACATTTATGAACATTCTTGTTTACATCCCTACTATGTGATATAAATTAGGGGTGGGGTGGCTTTATACTATTTATATACAATGCTAACAACACAAGATTCTCCATGTTAAAACAATCTTGTAACTAATAGCAATGGCGAATCAGGAAGTTTCCCACTTTCCAATGCAAGGTGTAGGTTTAAGTTTCATGTTAGAGAGTTTATCAAGCTCCATGCAATGACTAAACTGCTCAATCTTGTTTATGGTGAATATTCTTATTCTGAAAAAGATTTGGAGCTATTAGACAAGAATATAGTTAGCTAAATATATGGCAATTTCAACTGAATCATCTTTGCTTATGTGATTTTGGCACCAAAAAACAGAGAATGTTATGCTCAGAATGATTATAAATCACAGGCCATCCTAATAAACTATTGTTTAGTGTTTTATCCAAGCATTAATTTTATACACTCTCCATTTGTCGTGATTTGGCAAAGACTCCCAATTAATCTTCTGATGTCCCACGTTTTCCGTTGCTTTTTCAACACATTTTTTTCTTCTGTTTCCTCCCACATTACCTTTTTATCACCACCATGCTTGAGTATCTTAATTTTTAATAGAAAAATTATGTGTGGAACTGACAAGCTGTGAGCAACTATATTTGGTAACTGATGCATCAAACATTGGATTTAGCAACTTCAGGGCTTGGGAGGATGCTGAAACGGCAGGCTTATAGAAGATAAGTAGAAGAAAGCATATTCCGTGCTTCTCTCCACGCTCCAAAAAGATAGTTCCCAGGCTGTTCTGGAGAGATGCTATACACAACTTTCCAGAACTGTGGACTTTCAGAGCTAGTGGGAAGGGTAATTTAGAAAGTTGCCTGTGGCATGGCACAAGTACCTCTCCTCCTTGTGCCATCCAAACCAACATTCCTTCTTCTGGCAGTCCCAAAATCCAGGCACCTAGGAAGTTCCAAACAACACTGGCCCTTTTTTCAGATGAGCAAATAACTCTCTAAGTCAATAGGAAAGCAGTACATCTTCCAGAATATGGGTGCATACTTTTCTCTATGGTCATGCCATGGTCAGCGGGCATCATTTCTATTTATCATGCCATGAAGAGGGGGTGTCCCCCTATGGGGGACATACGTAGGGATACCAAAGTGCTTGTTTATAAAGCTATTGTTCTCACAACTCTGCTGTATGCCTGCAAAATGTGGACTGTCTACAGACGTCACACTCAACTCCTGGAACAATTCCATCAGCATTGCCTCCAAAAAATTCTGCAAATCTCTTGGGAAGACAGGCAGACAAATGTCAGCATGCTGGAAGATGCGAAGACCACCAGCCATCAACTCCACCAAACTGGTCACATTGTCCGAATGCCCTATCACCGTCTCCCAAAGCAGTTACTATGCTCCCAACTCAAGAATGGGAAACATAACGTTGGTGGACAGAAAGAGAAATTTAAAAATGAGCTTAAAGTCGACCTTTAAAACTGTGGTATAGACCTGGGAAGCCCTGGGTCTTGAGGGCTCTGAGGTCAGCTGTGACCAGCAGTGCTGCAGAATTCAAAGAGGCACAAATGGAGGTCAAAAGGGAGAAATGTGCCAAGAGGAAGTCACATCAAGCCAACCCTGACCAGGCCTGCCTTCCACCTGGAAACTGATGTCTTCACTGCAGAAGAACATGCGGATCAAGAATAAGACTCCATAGCCACCTATGGACCCACCGCCAAGACACTACACTTGGAGGACCATCATCCTCACCTAACAACAGAAGAGAGGAGGGGGGCATCTGTTAGCTTTCCATCCCAAGACAAAATCTTCTGAAACAGAGAGACACATAATGGTTCTTCAGGAAGAAGCATCTCTCTAGGGAACTCATTCCTTCCATAACTAACTCAGATAATACCTCAGCTAAGAAGGATGGAAATAATGGGTAAGCCAAACAGCAGGCCTGCACGTTTTAACATTGTTGTAGCATAAGAACAGCATGGTAATGTGGCAAATGTTCCTTGAATTTTGGTGGGTTGGAAGGATATCTAATCTCATGTCACTCAGGTCTCTTCTCTAACCAAGGCCCCTTCCACACAGCTGAATAAAATTCCACATTATCGGCTTTGAACTAGAATATATGCCAGTGTGGACTCAGATAACCCAGTTCAAAGCAGATATTGTGGGATTTTCTGCCTTGAGATTCTGGGTTATATGGCTGTGTGAAAGGCCCCCAAAATAGCAGGCCATCCAATACCCTCTAACATTCCATGGATAGAAACAGGACACATGTATCCAGGCAAAATCAAAGTGTAGATGAAGTGCCATATATTATTAGTGAGGATGAAAATACAAACTAGAAGGGACTGCAGATGTTTGCTTTTGCTTTAATCTCCTGGGAAGGTAAGATGTCCCCCTCTATTTTTCTCCGCCCTCTCCTCCTTGTCCAGTTAAGTGCAGTCTACTTTTTTTTTTTTTACAGCAATTGAAGTTAGCAACAACTGAAATAAGCTGAAGACAAGGAGGGAAAGCAGAATGAGATAGAAACTGGGAAAAAGCGGAATGAGATAGTAACTGGGACAAGATGATGTTTTAGATTTTAGTGTTAGCACTGAATTTTTGCTGTCAGCTGGTCTGAGCTCCTCTACGGAGGTAGAGAAGATCAGGATATAAAAGTTTTAAATAAATAAATTTCAAATACAACTGAAAAGATAATAGAAGATAAATTGGGACAGTTCCTGTAGTTCAGTTGGAAAGATGCACCTTTCTGCTTCCCACCAATACAAAAAGCAAACAGAATCAAGATGAGTTTATTTTAAAATAAGTTTTATTTACATTCTTGTCAACTGTGCTACTCTCCCTCTTGACATAAAAAGGTAACCATCAAAATTTTCAGTCACTTGAAAGGTTAAAATGGAAGTAGTCTCAGAGACATTCCCAAGGATAGCCCTTGCCTGTTTCGACCTGGAAGAAACCAGTCCCCAGCTGAATCCTAAAATGGGCCAGTCCAATACATAGCCCTAGTAGTCACGTTTATTCAGGACTGAACCACTCTCAACCTGGTCCCCAACTGTGGAGCCACCCCACCACTGCCACTTCCCATTGCTTCACATGACTGAGCAGAAGCCAAACATTTGCTCAAGTGAACATTCCACCCAAAGGTCCCCATAAATAAGCCCCATCCAGGCTCCATTCTCATTGAAAGTCTTCTCACGTGCACCAGGTTTTGTCTTCTGGATGACGGCGGTGAAAGGCAAAGGTGCATTAAAATTCACCTGGACAAACAAGTGAGCGACTGCTTTGGTTCTGGGTGGTACCTCCACCTCTTTGGTTATCTTCTCAGAAATCTCCCTCCCCACAGAAAGGAGGTACTCATTGTCCTTGGTGTACACCACAGTGGGCTTTGCTCTCTCGACAGTGAAAGAGCACAAACAGGGCACGCCAAGCCCCCACAGGCGGTCCCAGATAATTTTGTCAGTGCAGTGTTCTTCCCAGGTCATGATGAAAGTGTGCTTCACTGGTACATTTGCCCAGTTGGTGTAGGACGTTTTCCCCACAAGCTGGGGGTGGAATTTCAATTGTGAGACATCTCTTGGGATCACGTTCAGCATTTCCAAGGTAGGAGGGGAAAGGTCTCCGATCAGGGGCCGGAACAAGCAGCTCTCATCTGTAAAAAGCTTGGCTGCTTCCAAGACATGGACCTGTCTGAACACTCTGGTCAAGAAGAGGCCATTGTAAGCCTGAAAGGCTACCTTATTGCCACTATGAAAGACAGAAAACCGGAGGGATTCATCTTCTGAATAGACAACAGGTCTGACAGTAAAGGTATTGGGCTTCTCCTTTACCTCCACCACCGCAAGGTACATGCCCCCCCAATCCTCCAGCATAACTTTTCCCGAAGTCAGTAAGCTGATCTTGAACTTGCAGGACATCTTCTTTGGAAATATCCCTGCAATGAATGATTCGTACTGGTCAGTGACCGAGGCCCAGAACTGGTCATTGTCCATCTGAAAAGCCACCCCTTCCTCTGTCTCAATGTAGGCTTCAAGCTGGCCCAGGCCTTTGGTGATGCTTGGAAAGAAGGCCTGAAATGGAAGGATATATGAGCAGATTTCAATGGTAATTTGGACTCATGGACTGGTGATACAACAGTTCTCCTAAGCAACGAACGGCATTCATTTCCCCTTGGTCTGTAATCTCTGCTGAGGTGCAGAAATAACACTTTGCACATTTGTAGGGAAACTATGTTTCTTTTAAATTACACTGACCAAAGCACATTTTGATGCCTCAATTGATAACCCTGCATCTGGGTATCTTTGACATGCTGATTCCAAAAATGGCATTAGTTTTCCCCTATCAGGTCTAGTTTTGGAGATACAGAACATAAGCCATTACCACCATGAGTCCCCTTGGGGAGATAGGGTGGGATAAAAATAAAGATTATTATTATTATTATTACCAGTCACCATATGTTCGTTAATAGAAAATTATGATAATATCCAAGAAACTAAAGTTGATGTGGTCTATATAAAACAATTTTCTGAATCAGCACCCCAAATAACTCTGGCAACAAGCCTAAAAACCAAGACACCAAGGGAAAAAAGTTTTTTGTTGCACTGTGTTGTTTTTAAAAAGGAATCTAGGTTGACTTGGAAACCACAAAAACTTTGTGCAGTCACATTAGCTCACACTCTCCATTTTGGCCACCTCTGCTATATGAACGTATTCTCAACTGTGTGTTTGCTTTTTCCATTTATGATAGTGTAGTTGCAATTGTAATGTGGACAGTAGTTGCAATTGTAATGTGGACAATGTGCAATTGTAATGTGGACAGTCACCAGATCCAACCATGCACCATCCAACATCTTTCCCCTACCCCATTATAAACCTACTGACTCAATTGTGTCCAGAGGTTTTTGGCATCCAAAGCCAACAACATGTTACACACATGTTAACTTTGTGATCTCACTCACCAGTACTACATTAAAAGAAGGGAAGCAAGAGCAAGTGAGGATCCTTCCAGACAGTCCTATATCCCAGTATATCAAGACTTGAAATCACACAATATCTACTTTGAACTGGGTTATCTGAATCCATACTCAGATAATGTGGGATTTACTGCCTGGATGTTCTGGGATATAGGGCTGTGTGGAAGGGCCCTTAGAATGTCATGTTCTGGGTATCTCCAGTTCCATCATTCAGGAAACTTTGCTATTTGCCTTACTCTATAGAGGTGTCAAATGCATTGATAAGGAAACATCCCAAAGGTCCAACAAATTCCTCGCTTGCCTTGCAGACAATTTCATGGTCCAGAAGGTAGAAGAGGCAACAAGGGGATTGGCTACTCTTGATCTCATCCTAACAAATGCGGAGGACCTGATCGATGCGGTCGAAGTGGTAGGATCCTTAGGGGCAAGTGACCACGTGCTCCTGCAATTTGAGGTACAAAGGAAGGCCGAAACTAAGACAAGTCAAACCCGCATTTTGGACTTTAGGAGAGCTGATTTCCGTCCTGGGCCCGGTCCTGTTCAACATCTTTATTAATGACTTAGATGAAGGGCTAGAAGGCATGATCATCAAGTTTGCAGATGACACCAAATTGGGAGGGATAGCCAATAGTCCAGAGGACAGGAGCAGAATTCAAAACGATCTTGACAGATTAGAGAGATGGGCCAAAACTAACAAAATGAAGTTCAACAGTGACAAATGCAAGATACTCCACTTTGGGAGAAAAAATGAAATGCAAAGATACAGAATGGGGGACGCCTGGCTCGAGAGCAGTACGTGTGAAAAAGATCTTGGAGTCCTCGTGGACAACAAGTTAAACATGAGCCAACAATGTGATGTGGCGGCAAAAAAAGCCAATGGGATTTTGGCCTGCATCAATAGGAGCATAGTGTCTAGATCTAAGGAAGTAATGCTACCCCTCTATTCTGCTTTGGTTAGACCACATCTGGAATATTGTGTCCAATTCTGGGCACCACAATTCAAGAGAGATATTGACAAGCTGGAATGTGTCCAGAGGAGGGCGACTAAAATGATCAAGGGTCTGGAGAACAAGCCCTATGAGGAGCGGCTTAGGGAACTGGGCATGTTTAGCCTGAAGAAGAGGAGGCTGAGAGGAGATATGATAGCCATGTATAAATATGTGAAAGGAAGCCACAGGGAGGAGGGAGCAAGCTTGTTTTCTGCTTCCTTGGAGACTAGGACGCGGAACAATGGCTTCAAACTACAAGAGAGGAGATTCCATCTGAACATTAGGAAGAACTTCCTGACTGTGCGAGCCGTTCAGCAGTGGAACTCTCTGCCCCGGAGTGTGGTGGAGGCTCCTTCTTTGGAAGCTTTTAAGCAGAGGCTGGATGGCCATTTGTCAGGGGTGATTTGAATGCAATATTCCTGCTTCTTGGCAGGGGGTTGGACTGGATGGCCCATGAGGTCTCTTCCAACTCTTTGATTCTATGATTCTATGATCTATGATTCTAACTGCTCAGCACTTTTCCTCATCTCAACTGAAACAGGGCCCTGCCACACAGTCATATAACTCAAAATATCAAGGCTAAAAATCCCACAATATCTGCTTTTAAACTGGGATATCTTGGGCCCTTTCCACACAGCTGAATAAAATCCCACATCTGGACTCAGATAACCAAGTTCAAAGCAGATATTGTGGGATTTCTTGCCTTAATATTCTGGTTATAGGGCTGAGTGGAAGGGTCCCGAGTCCACACTGCCATATATTCCACTTCAAAGCAGGTAATCTGGATTTTATTCAGCTGCATGGAAGGGGCCTCAGTGTCTTCCTAAATTGCTTCCCACACTAAGCAAAGAGACATAGAGGTACACTAACACAATCCTTCTGCCCTCCTTCTTATAATCAAACACATTTGAGCTTACCATTTTAAAACGTTTCTATAGGTTCCTCAGATGGACACTGACACACTGGAAGAGATGAAAGAATAGGTCAGATTTATCAATGCACTACATTTTCAAAAATTATGTGGGAGGGAAAGAACAGAGGCCAAGCAGAAGACGAATTGCCAAAGTTTGCATATGCTGGGATCCTGAGATTCACAGAGTATTTCCTGACCTCATCCTATACTTTGTACAGAGCAACTGGAAAAGTGGCAGAGGCACTGCAAAGAATTCATGTTTCTGTGTACCCACCTCTTGGAGTAACTCACTGAAGACTACTTACTTAAGGGCTATGGATTATTTAAGAGGTTCCAGGTTCATAAGCAGTTGGTGCCAATTTAGTTTGTCCCTAATGATCGCTCTGAGCCCTTCCACACAGCCATATACCTCAGAATATCAAGGCAGAAAATCCCACATTATCTGCTTTGAACAGGGTTATCTGAGTCCACACTGCCATATAATGTGGGATTTTATTCAGTTGTGTGGAAGAGGCCTCTGCCTTCCTACAAACTCTAAAAGCACCAGATCCCACCTGGTCTTGGAAGCTAAATAGGATCAGACCTGGTTGGTACTTGGATGGGAAATGTAGGCTACCTTTCAAAGGAAGAAACGGCAAGAACTCTTCTGAGTAAAATTTTTACAGAAAATTCTGTAAAATTTATGGAGTTGCCATAAGTCAGCAGGCAACTTGAAGGCAGGCATGCAACAACATGTATGAATTCATACTGCAGACATTTCAAAGGTTCCTTGAACTAGGTTGACCTTATAATGACTTTTTAAAAACCATATTTGTATATGTGTGTGTGTACCTACAACAGTGAGAAAGCCACATGGTTGAGAAAGGAAGCGTCACAGGGCTGCATTAAAGAGAGAAAGAAAAGAAAAGAAACTTGTGGCTTAAAAGTCTACAAATTATTACATATTAAAAATACCACCAACCAACTTACCGCAAAAGCGAGTCCTATAGATTAATGCTTACTTGCAAAGGAGAAGCAGAAAAAAGAAACAGCTACACTTCCCCCTATGAGACATTTTATGCCTCCCACGATTATTGGGGTCAATTAACACCAAAGAGTTACAGCTGATTATGACTGAAAACTACTTGCTGGTACTGATAAATGATTGAGGGCCCTTCCACACAGCCATATAACCCAGAATATCAAGGCAGAAAATCCCACTTATGTCTGAATCCATTATAATTATAATTATAATTATTTCATTAAGCATGCAGTGCACTGTAGCTCTACTGTACTATTGTACTGTGGTTGATAGGGTATCTTTTTAACATATGAGTTGGTCCTTAACAATGGCCAATATGTGACCTAGAGCTGTCTGCTGTGCAGCTAGCACTATTTCCTAGTAATGGGCTTGGCTTGTGTGAAAGATTTAGAAATATACGTAATGTGGAGCCCAATTCTTGATCTGCATATTCTCCCGCAGTGAGGGCATTGGTGTTCAGGTGGAAGGCGGTCCCGGTTAGGGTTGGCTTGTCGCGCCTTCCTCTTGGCAGGTTTCTCTCTTTCATCCTCCATTCATACCTCTTCAAATTCTACAGCACTGCTGGTCACAGCTGACCTTCAGCTGGAGCGCTCAAGGGCCAGGGCTTCTCAATGTCTATGCCACAGTTTTTAAGGTTGGCTTTGAGCCCATCTTTGAATCTCTTTTCCTGCCAGCCAACACTCCGTTTTCCGTTCTTGAGTTTGGAGTAGAGCAACTGCTTTGGGAGACGGTGGTCGGGCATCCGGACAATGTGGCTGGTCCAGCGGAGTTAATAGCAGAGGACCATCGCTTCAGTGCTGGTGGTCTTTGCTACTTCCAGCATGCTGACATTTGTCCGCTTGTCTTCCCAAGAGATTTGCAGGATTTTTCGGAGGTAGCGCTGATGGAATCGTTCCAGGAGTTGCATGTGACGTCTGTAGATAGTCCACGTCTCACAGGTGTATAGCAGGGTTGGGAGGACAATGGCTGTATAAACAAGCACCTTGATATCCCTACGGATGTCCTGGTCCTCAAATACTCTCTGCTTCATTCGGAAAAATGCTGCACTCACACAGCTCAGGCAGTGTTTTTTTCAGTGTCAATGTATGTAAGTATGTTGTTGTTTATTGTTTGCATTTTCGGTTTGTGTTTTCGGTTTTTCTTTGTTGTAATTGTTACTTGGGCTTGGCCTCATGTAAGCCGCTCCGAGTCCCCATCAGGGAGATAGTGGCGGGGTTATTATTATTATTATTATTATTATTATTATTATTATGTTGACTTTGTGGAGAGGTGGCTGCCAAGGGAGCAGAAATGGTCCACATTTCCTAATGTTACACCATTAAGCTGTATTTCTGGCATTAGAGAGAGATTGGCTGGTGACTGCTGGAAGAGCACTTTGGTTTTCTCAATGTTCAATGACAGGCCGAGCTTCTCGTATGCTTCTGCAAAGGTGTTTAGAGTGGCTTACAGGTCTTCTTCTGAATGTGCACAGATGACATCGTCATCAGCATACGGGAGTTCTATAACTGATGTTGTTGTAACCTTGGTTTTGGCTTTCAGTCTGCTGAGGTTAAATAGCCTGCCGTCTGTCTGATAGATGATTTCCACTCCGGTGGGAAGCTTCCCATCAACAAGGTGAAGTATCATAGCGATGAAGATGGAGAATAAGGTTGGGGCAATAACACATCTCTGCTTGACACCTGATTCTGATATCGAGCTCCTTTTGGGGGGCTTTCCCAGCGAGGAAGGCCCCAGAAGACCGCAAAGGGGGTCTTTGACCTTGGCGAGCGGCCAGCGGATGCCAATTCAAGAAGACGCAAAGTTACTGAAGATCAATCTCGCCAGAGGCTGAAGAGGAGTCTACGACCGAGGCGTTTATTTTGCGATTCAGCTGAAAAGGATGCGTTACAGGGATGAATCATAAGGCATGCAGTACAGTGAATTTCAGGCATATTTATACAGGCAGAACAAAGAAATCCTGGTTTGAATCTCCCGCCCGCCTCCTGTCAGTCCCCTCTGTCCTGGTTGGCCGGCTCCGGAACAGCTGGGAGGAGGCTTGGCCGCTGGTCCCGCCTTCCCTCCAAACGCCGGCCGCTGTCGCCTCCAGAGGGCCAATCAGAGCCCTCGGAGCGCCTCCGGAGATTGTCCAATCAGCGGCCAGGAGGCGGGCTTTCAGTCTGATAGCGCAGAGGGGCGGAACGCCTGGGAGGCGTCTGCCAGCTGATGGAACACCTTTTGTCTCTTCACGGCAGGGAGGCGGATGGGGAGAACAAGGGATTTCCTGGGTCTTGATAAAAGATGTGTATGAGCAAAAAGGGTGGCTATGGATGGTGTCTGGATCTCAACCCTGTAGGCAAAGGAAATCCTTTGACACAAGGGAGCATACACAAACACCATGATTGATTTAATCAGTCGGTTTTTCCGGGCTTTTGGCTGACAAAATCTCTGGCTTTTGTTTGTCTGACTCTGAGAACAAAGCCATAGATTTGCCAGTATTTGTCCATGCATTGTCAATATGGATGGAGTTTCTTCCAAGGAAATTGGATTTCCTTAACTGTAATCCCCAGGTCACATATTCTTTTATAGGGTAAAGTTCAAGAGGGGGAAGGCAAGGAAAGGGGTGAGGGTACATCTCATTTCATTTCATCTCATTACATATCATATACTTCATATATATATTCTTCACAGTCTTTCATAACTCATAGATTTCATAGAAAAGATCCCCATCCCAGTAAAGTTTATTAGAAAACCCACAGCAATTAATAAAGGCAATCAGCAGAGTTCCTGAGGTATGATCCTTTGCAACAAGGGCATGCACCCACGGGCGGGGGCCATGCTTCCCAAGCGGCTTGGCTTTTGAGTCCGTGGAGGAAGTTCATGATGATAGGGCATCAAGTCAATCAGTGAGGGCAGAAAGGTCCGCAAGGAATCCGCAAATGGTGGAGAGTGGGGCAATGTCCTTTGGAGAACTACATTTCCCTGATCAGGGGCCAGGGTCCAGTGCACAAGCCAGAGAATTCACAGAAGGGAAACAGGAACCCAGTTATGTGTGCTGGGTCAGGAAGCAGCAGAATCCATTGTCCGGCCCTTGGCGAACTACAAATACTTGGGGGGGGGGGTAGATGCTCTGCATCAAATCCTCCCTTCGAGGCTGGGAAATGGTTACACTCATTTCCTCAAGCCTCGACAATCCCCCCCAAGCACCCAGGGCCTCTTTCTAGACTGATTAGATTGTATTCTGTTGATTATTTCGGGGCCCAACTCAAGCAACAACAGCAGGACCCAGCCGGGTGGGAGAGACCAGTGGCAGAATGTCCTTTGGGTTGGAGGAAAAGGAAAAAAAAAGACTGAAGTAAGAAGGCGAAGACGGTGGAGGCAGGGGATGATGGAGTCTGTGATGGCAGCCAGCATGGAGCACTCAGGGGTCCCGAGTGAGTTCCCAATGAAGAAGGATAGCACATGGTGGAATTCTCCCATCTGGCAGTGGTACTCAGGCCTCCTGGGGGCGCTGGCTCCTCCCTTGGCGCTTGGGGGAGGGAGAAGATGGGGCACAGCCTGGCTACTCCTTCTGGCGTGGCGCCTCCTGGTGACCGCAGACAGGTCCGGCTCTCCATCATCACAGAGACTCAGGGGTAGAGTCTAGGACAGTCAGAAAGAAGGTTTACAGCCCCCTACCACCCCCCCCTTTCCCAGCCCAAGGGTAGTTAGTGGGGAAACAAAAGGGAAAAAAAACTCTCATACCTAGTGGGGACGTCAGTGGTCTCCTTTTGGGCCACTCCTCTGCACAGCCTCTGGAACGGGCAGGGCCTCCTTCCTTCATGGCAGTTGCTGTGGGATCCTGGTTGCTCCTCCTGCGATGGCATTCCCCCGTGGGGGCTCAGATCAGCCTCTAGGAGGGGCTGTCTCTTCTGGGCGGCATGGGGTCTGGTCCTGCTCTCTGTGGGATCCTCCTGTGCCATCTGGGTTCCACACAGGAAAGTCCACAGACCTCCCATTGTTCACCTCACCCAGGTAGTTGTCCTCAGCGGCAGGAGTGGATTATGGGTCCCACAGTTCGATCTGGGCCTCTTCACTGTGCAGAGGGGACCCCTGGACCTCGACGCCCCCCCTCATATTTAAGGCAGTTAATGGGATAATTTAGACATACACATACATGCGCTCAGGGAAAGGGGAGGGAGGAAGGGCCAGGAAGGAAAAAAGCATCCGAGGGACTGCGTGTGTGAGAGAGAGAGACTTAACCATAGATGTGGGTGAAATGTCAGGAGGGAATGCTTCTGGAACATCCCTTCCTTAGGTTTTTGGAGAAGGAGGTAAGAGGGAGCAGCAGGATTTCTCTGGGGGATAGAGGAAAAAAAAATTCACAGAATGCTGGCTTCTTAGAAGATGGGAGGGGAGGGAGAAGAGAGAGAGAGAGAGAGAGAAACCCAGCAAACTTTACTTGGCAAAGGGAAACAGGAGCAGGAAAAAGGTCCCCCCCCCCCTACACCTCCCTTTGTTTGCAAGAGGAGAGAGGGAGGAGGGGTTTGAAAGCAAAAAGGGGGAGTTGGAGAGTGAAGGGAAAAACAAAGGAAAGGCAGGGACATTGGTGACTGCCCCTGAAAGATGGGTTTTGTAGTTGCACAGAAGAGAAGGGGAGAGGGAGAGAGCTCTTGGTTCAGGGAAACCAGGCGAGAGAGAGAGACTTTTGCAAGGCAGCTGAGTCACATCAGTGGCAGGGTCTCTCCTGGTGAGGGGAAACACTGTTTATTATAAATAAACAGGCACTGAAGATTCAGCTTTTGAAAGAAAGGGATGTAGTAGCTTGGTGAAGGAGGGAATGAGCGATGCCTCCCTTTTCCATCTGAAGGAAGGAAAAAAGGTGGCACAGGAGGAAGCAGGAGAGGAGGAGAGCAAAGAATTTCCCTGATCATTTCCTCAAGGAGCAGTGAAGAAAAAAAAAACAAACAAACAGAGGGGCATATAAATGCATCATAAATAGGGAATAGGGAAATGGAGGGGTTGGGAAGGGAAGGAAGGAGTCAGGGAGATTGGGTAAAGGGAAATGGGAATGGGATGGTAGGGGAACAAGCAATTTCTTCCAAAGGGAGAGGGTGAAGGGGTCTGGAGGGGGTTTCCTGGGGGGGTTGGGGCTTTGTTACCTTCCCCTTGCATGGTAGGAGTTGGCCACAACTACCCCCCCCCCTTCCACCTCCCTCCGGCACATGGCAAAAAGCATGAGGCAGAGGCGGTTTCGGTCCTCTTGGCCCCCTCACAGCGATCCGACTGCCATGAGGGGCCACGAAACTCCACCTGCTGAGGGCCTGGAGGGCCACCTCTCCATGCGATTTTTACCCTACTGGCCTGCGTCGGCGACGCAACCCTGCCCCATTCCGCCAGTATCTTCCAAAAGATGTTTCTGATGAAGCAGGACGTTTGACCCTGGAATAACATGCGCCCAATCTCTCCTGGTAGCCCCACACTGAAGTGGTTAATCAGGGTAGCCCCCCCAACCGCAAGGCAGGCTAGAGCCCGAACGGTTCCCTAGCAGAAGAGCCCGGGGCGATCAGCCCTTGGCAGCTAGGCAGTCCGAAAGGGGAGGGCTCCCTTTCCAGCGTAGCTCCAGCCAAGTCCGCAAAAGCGAGCTGAGTTGCTATTCCAGGCCTCAAACGTGGATGTTCGCTACCCCCCGCCAGGAATTTGTTACCGAGACCTAGAGAATCCCTCCCCAGTGGGCCGACTCCGAAGCTGGTTCAGAAAACCTAGAATCCCCTCCCACCTGGCAGCCAAGGCAGCCCGCGGTTGATTTCTTACCCGTCCGGACGTTTTCTTCCCCCCTTTCCGCGTCGGTCGTTCCTCTTCCTGGAAGTCCTTAGATCAAGGCTTCCCTGGCGCTCCTTTGTGCTGAAACCCTAGGTCAGAGCTTGGGAGGAAGTGGCTGCGGGAGAATTTGTAGTTTTGGTTAGCTGGTCAAATGAAAGTCCGAATTGGGAGAGGCGCCTCTTTTCCCAAGCCGTTCCTCCTTTGCTGCTGGCCCAAAGAATCAGACCAAGGCGCCTGCTTGAGAATTTAGGCTATAATTTAGTCTGGAACCTCAAGCAGCAGTCCCTTCGTGGTAAAGCCAAATGATATCGAGCTCCTTTTGGGGGGCTTTCCCAGCGAGGAAGGCCCCAGAAGACCGCAAAGGGGGTCTTTGACCTTGGCGAGCGGCCAGCGGATGCCAATTCAAGAAGACGCAAAGTTACTGAAGATCAATCTCGCCAGAGGCTGAAGAGGAGTCTACGACCGAGGCGTTTATTTTGCGATTCAGCTGAAAAGGATGCGTTACAGGGATGAATCCTCCATAAGGCATACAGTACAGTGAATTTCAGGCATATTTATACAGGCAGAACAAAGAAATCCTGGTTTGAATCTCCCGCCCGCCTCCTGTCAGTCCCCTCTGTCCTGGTTGGCCGGCTCCGGAACAGCTGGGAGGAGGCTTGGCCGCTGGTCCCGCCTTCCCTCCAATCGCCGGCCGCTGTCGCCTCCAGAGGGCCAATCAGAGCCCTCGGAGCGCCTCCGGAGATTGTCCAATCAGCGGCCAGGAGGCGGGCTTTCAGTCTGATAGCGCAGAGGGGCGGAACGCCTGGGAGGCGTCTGCCAGCTGATGGAACACCTTTTGTCTCTTCACGGCAGGGAGGCGGATGGGGAGAACAAGGGATTTCCTGGGTCTTGATAAAAGATGTGTATGAGCAAAAAGGGTGGCTATGGATGGTGTCTGGATCTCAACCCTGTAGGCAAAGGAGATCCTTTGACACAAGGGAGCATACACAAACACCATGATTGATTTAATCAGTCGGTTTTTCCGGGCTTTTGGCTGACAAAATCTCTGGCTTTTGTTTGTCTGACTCTGAGAACAAAGCCATAGATTTGCCAGTATTTGTCCATGCATTGTCAATATGGATGGAGTTTCTTCCAAGGAAATTGGATTTCCTTAACTGTAATCCCCAGGTCACATATTCTTTTATAGGGTAAAGTTCAAGAGGGGGAAGGCAAGGAAAGGGGTGAGGGTACATCTCATTTCATTTCATCTCATTACATATCATATACTTCATATATATATTCTTCACAGTCTTTCATAACTCATAGATTTCATAGAAAAGATCCCCATCCCAGTAAAGTTTATTAGAAAACCCACAGCAATTAATAAAGGCAATCAGCAGAGTTCCTGAGGTATGATCCTTTGCAACAAGGGCATGCACCCACGGGCGGGGGCCATGCTTCCCAAGCGGCTTGGCTTTTGAGTCCGTGGAGGAAGTTCATGATGATAGGGCATCAAGTCAATCAGTGAGGGCAGAAAGGTCCGCAAGGAATCCGCAAATGGTGGAGAGTGGGGCAATGTCCTTTGGAGAACTACATTTCCCTGATCAGGGGCCAGGGTCCAGTGCACAAGCCAGAGAATTCACAGAAGGGAAACAGGAACCCAGTTATGTGTGCTGGGTCAGGAAGCAGCAGAATCCATTGTCCGGCCCTTGGCGAACTACAAATACTTGGGGGGGGGGGTAGATGCTCTGCATCAATTCCACCTTAAATGGGTCACTTTGGGAGCCATTGCTGCCCAAGACTGTTGCCATCATGTATCATGGAGGAGCCGCAGGATGTTTACATATTTGTTTGGCAACTGATACAGGGAGAGATCTAATCTAGTCCTGACTAAAATCTATCAGCAAATAGGGAAAGGAAAATAATGGATTGCAGACTGGAAAAACTCAATATAGGCATTCCAATCCAATCCCCAAAAGTGGACACCAGGGATTGCAGTAACCATAATATATTTGCAAGTGAAGTGGAGCTTAAAGTTTTTTGCAAAACTGCATGCATTCCAGGTTGTTGCTAACAGATCTGTGTAAATGGGTGGCGTTCAGAAACCTTTGACTGTTGCCAATTTTTTTCGTGGCCCCAACATTGAGCTGAAAGGGACTCCATTTGAATGTCCAGTTGATTCTTTGTAAATGAGAGCTGAATAATTGTGTTTGGGAATTAAAGGGTTAATCCCTTCCTCTCCCCTAAAAGCGCCCCGCCCCCTTATTGTGACGTCAACGCCCGGCGCCCCGCCCCCTTTCGAACGCTCGCACAAGATGGTGGCTGTCTCTGGGCGAGAGGTAGGAAGTCTCCCTTTCCTTGGCTTTTCCCACATTCCGATGGTCTCGTTCGGCCCCTCCTCCCCTTCCCGGACTGACCCCCCTATTTTCCTGCTCTCTTGGTATCTTCCTGCCCGGCTCCTCAGCCACTTCAATGCGCTTTTCGGGCTTGGGAACCCACACCTTCTTTTTAAAGGGGGGGGGGGGCGTTTAGAGTCGCTTCCAGACGTCATTCCGGACTGGGAATGCGGTCAGACTGGCCCGGATTTCGCCCGCGGCTCTGGTTTAAGTTGCAGGAGGGGAGAGGCGTGGACTTCTCCTCCTCTTCCTCCTCCTCCTTCCCGAATTGAGACCCCTATCCCCAGGCAAAGGCATAGACTGCACCTCCCATCATCCCCAACCTTTGTCTCTCCAGCTGTATTGGGCTTCATCTCCCTGGAAGGTTGCATCTACACTGTAGAATGAATCCAGTGTGACACCGCTTTCACTGCTGAATGCAGTGGGAGTTATAGTTTTATTGCAATATTGGACACTTCTCTGTCAAACTACAACTCCCAGTGTTCTGCATCACCCAGTCCTGATAGTTCCAAGGGAGGCCAAACTGCGTTAAATCTGTAGTGTAGATGCTCAGGGATTGCCGGACTGCAGTTCCCATCAGCCCCAGCCAACTTGTCCTATAGTGAAGGATGATAGGGGGCTGCTTTGGTCACACGTAGAATTAATGCAGTTTGATATCACTTGAACTGCCCAGGCTCAAGGCAATGGCATCCTGGGCATTGTAGTTTTACAAGGTCTCCCTGTTAAAGAGCTCTGGGGCCTTCACAAGCTACAAATCCCAGGATTCCATAGCATGGGGGTGTGGCAGTTAAAGTGGGATCAAACTGCATTAATTTTACACCTGAAGAAGCATCCTTATGTCTTTAGATCAGTCTCTGTTGATCATTCTTAGTCACTCTATAGATACATTTATTTGTGTCTTATTTATTAATTGATGAATGCTATTACCTTATATCAAGATACACTATATAAATAAAATTGTAATCTTCATTCATAGGATTAACATAACTCAAAAACCACTGGATGATTTGACACCAAATTTGGACACAATACACATTTGAGGCCAACAAGTGACCATCACTCATAAAAACATTGAAAAACACAGCCAAAAAACAAAATATACAATACAATGCATGTGCATAACAACATATATATATATACGCAAACACACATCTACACAAATATATATACACATACACACACACACAACACATATACACAGAGTGGGCCACAGCAGTACGTGGCAGGGGGCGGCTAGTAAATAATAAAATGCTTCAATAAATAAATAATAAATAAATATTTACAGTGTACCTTAGATCAAGGAGCCCCCCAGTGGCGCAGTGGGTTAAATCACTGAGCTGTTGAACTTGCAGATTGAAAGGTCGCAGGTTCGAATCCAAGGAGTGGGGTGGGCTCCCACCTGTCAGCTCCAGCTTCTGCCAACTGAGCAGTTCGAAAACATGCAAGTGTGACTAAATCAATAGGTACTGCTCCCGTGAGAAGGTAATGGCGCGCTATACAGTCATGCCGGCCACATGACCTTGGAGGTGTCTAAGGACAACGTCGGCTTTTCAGATTAGAAATAGAGATGAGCACCAACCCCCTGAGACAGACACGACTGGACTTAATGTCAGGGGAAAACCTTTACCTTTGCCTTATATCATGGGATTACAAGGCCGTTTACAATAAAAATGAATAATATTTGAGCAGACTACTGCAATGGGCTCTGTGTGGGGCTGCCCTTGAAGTACACTCAGAAACTGCAGAGTGTAGGAACTTGATTGCTGACTAGAAGGCCATATCGACAGCACGTCATGCCAATCTTAAACAAATAGCACTGGCTGCCAAAATACAAATTTCCAATCTGGATTCAAAGTGGTCGCGATGACTTGTAAAGTCCCAAATAGCTTCTCAGTGTCCCATAAATAAGATTAATATGCAGTGTTCAGATATGGGATGGGGTCTTCTGAGTCGTGGCACCCCAAATGTGGAATGCTCTCCCTGATAGAGGCCAGCACTTATTTCATTTAGGCACCCATAAGTCCTCATTGGCTCCGTCTACACTGTAGAATTCATGCAGTTTGGCACCACTTGAACTGCGTTGGCTCAGTGCTATGGAATGGAGTCCCCGGTGGCGCAATGGGTTAAACCCTTGTGCCGGCAGGACTGAAGACCGACAGGTTGCAGGTTTAAATCCGGGAAGAGCGCAGATGAGCTCCCTCTGTCAGCTCCGGCTTCCCACAAAGGATGACAAAACATCAAAACAATCTGGTGTCCCCTGGGCAATGTCCTTGCAGACGACCAATTCTCTCACACCAGAAGCAACTTGCAGTTTCTCAAGTCGCTCCTGACACAAAAAAAAAAGTGCTGTGGAATCACAGGAGCTGTAATACATTTTTAAATATACTTAATTTATATTCCACCCTAGGGAACTCAGAGCAGATTACAGCATATATAGGCAAACATTCAATGCCTTTACAGTCATATACAGTGAGACACACAAACAGGCAGAGGCTTCTTTCATTTCCGGCTTCTGGAGCCACTGCTTATCTCTGGCACTGAGGAGGTGCTTTCTCTATTTTCAAGACAAGGAAATTTTTTTGAAGCATCTCTTTGACTTTTCCTGCCAATTCTCACATTTGCATGTTTTCGAACTGCTAGGTTAGCAGGAACTGGAGCTGACAGAAGGGAGCTCACCCCGAATTGCGGATTTGAACTGGCAACCTTCAGGTCAGCAGTTCAACAACACAAGGGTTTAACCCAGGGGTCCTCAAACTTTTTAAACAGGGGGCCAGGTCACAGTCCCTCAAACTGTTGGAGGGCCAGATTATAATTTGGAAAAATAAATGAATTCCTATGCACACTGCACATATCTTATTTGTAGTGCAAAAAACACTTTAAAACAATAGAATAATTAAAATGAAGAACAGTTTTAACAAATATAAATGTATTAGTATTTCAATGGGAAGTGTGGGCCTCCTTTTGGCTGATGAGATAGGATTGTTGTTGTTGTTGTTGTTGTGTGCTTTCAAGCTATTTCAGACTTAGCTTGAGGCACCAGCACTCTTTGACAGAGGAGGCTAACTAAACTTCAACTCCCATGAATTCACAGTATAGAGCCATGGCAGTTCAAGTGGTGTCAAATTGCATTCATTCTGCAATGTAGATGCACCTGTTCCTTCTACATTGTAGATGCACCCATCTCACATACTAGTGTAGGGTTGGCCCCTTACATCGATGGATTCTGTATCCACGACATCAACCATCCACTTGTTTAAACTATTTTTCAACATTCCCAAAAGCAAGAATTGGTTTTGCTATTTTATATAACAGATACCACTTTACAACTGATTGTGTATAAAGCTGTCACGCCTCCATGGATTTTGGTATTTATGGAATCAAACACCAGAGGACAGCAAGGGCCCGCTGTACACAGTTTTAACATTGGAGACTTTTAAACAGAGGCTGGATCCATGAATGCAGTTGGACCCCAGTATCTTGAATAAAGAGCAATATTTTTATTGGGCTCCAGAAGGAAACCAGCAGTGGTACCTATTAGCCTCATTCCCACTCTTCCGCTATGCATTTCCCCACTGGTGGATCATCACTTGCTGATGCCCGGCAAGCCATATGAGGGGAGAATATATCCTTTAGCCATCAAGGTCCCAAGATGTCTAAGGGTGCACCTACATTGTAGAAGTAATACATTTTGATACCATTTTAACTGCTGTGGCTCAATGCTATGGAATCCTGAGTTTTGACGTTTGGGTGAGGCACCAGAGCTCTAGCACAGAAGGATAAAGACTTTGTAAAACTACAATTCCGATGATTCCATAGCATTGACCCATGGCTTTGAAGTGTTTTTTTTTTCCCATGTCAGGAGCGACTTGAGAAACTGCAAGTCGCTTCTGGTGTGAGAGAACTGTCTGTCTGCAAGGACGTTGCCCAGGGGACGCCCGGATGTTTTACCATCCTGTGGGAGGCCTCTCTCATGTCCCCCCATGGGAAGCTGGAGCTGACAGATGGGAGCTCACCCCGCTCCCAGATTTGAACCACCAACCTTTTGGTCAGCGGTTCAGCTGGCACAATTGTTTAACCCATTGTGCCATCGGAGGCTCCTGTTAAAGTGGTATCATACTCTACAATATAGATGTACAGTACCCTAAAGCATCATCAGCACTTTGAATTCAGAACTTCAGGCTGTTTTTAGGCTGTTTTTAGGACTATGACTTACATTGACGGCTGTTTGAATGTTTTTATACTGTTTTTATATTGTTTTTATTAAAATTGTATATTTATGCTTTTGGTTGTGGGCACCATGGTTTGCCGGTTATTAGCCGCCCTGAGTCCCTCTGCGGAGTTCGAGATAGGACGGGACACAAATGTCCGAAATAAATAAATAAACTCCTTAAATCCTTACATGGTTTGCGTCTGGGTTATCAATAGGATTGCCTTCTCCCATATTATCTACCCCATATGTTCAGACCTTCTGGGAAATGCCTACTTTGGTCAATCAAATCCAGATTGAGTATTACCCAGAGGAGATGTTCTTTGGCCATCCACACAATGCAAAATGACCTGTCCAACAGGGATCCATCACCTGAACATGCGGTCTGAGCTAATGTCAGCGATCTCGTCCGGCGGATTAATTTGGAAGTTGGTTTTTAAACTATTTATTGATGGATTTTCATGCAGGTTAAGCATCGCTCATTGGAATTCCTAAACACCCAAAAATCGTTCACATCAGTGGCTGAGATACTTACACCTTTGCTTCAGGATGTTACCTTTGTTTCAGCCGTAAAATTATTTCAAATATTGGATAAAATTAGCTTCAGGTAATATGCGCAAGGTATATATGAGCCCTCGGTGGCGCGGTGAGTTAAACCACTGAGCTGCTGAACTTGCTGATCAAAACGTCAGCAGTTTGAATCTGGGGAGTGGGGTGAGCTCCCGCTGTCAGCCCCAGCTTCTGCCAACACAACAGTTCAAAAACATGCAAATATGTGTAGATCAATAGGTATCACTTCTGCGGGAAGGTAACAGTGCTGCATGCAGTCATGCTGGCCAATTGACCTTGGAGATGTCTATGGACAATGCTAGCTTAGAAATGGACACAGTCAGACACAACTACACTTAATGTCAGGGGAAACGTTTACCTTTTATATATGAAACATTAATGTTGTATTTATGCTTCAGTCCCATCCCCAAGATACCTTGTTATGTCAAAATATGCAAATATGCGTATTCCAAATCTAAAAATAAAAATTCCAAAATCCAAACCACTTCTGGTCCCAAGCTTATAAGGGATACTCAGCCTGTATGTATTGGATGTATATTGGTTTTTAAAAACTGATTCTACGTGTTGTGTTATTTGTTGTTGCTCCTCCCCCCCGATCCACACGGGAAAGTGGGTAAGAAATAAATATATATGTATTTTATTAAGAAATGCATTTTATGATTTCTGTGTGATGTCCCAGTCAAGTGTCTGCTGCATTTTCCATGTGACCTTTAAGGACAGCCCTACATCCGGTGTTGCAGTAGTCCAGATGGGAAGTCACCAATGAAATCCAGGATCTAGATTATTTTTGACCAGGAAAGGACATCGCTGGTAGACCAGTTTAAGTTGACTCTAGGCACTCTTGCTAGTGACATATGATAAACAGCAGAAGGGACCCTGGTTTGATAAGCTGCAGAGAGGGGACATGGGGGTGAACATGGAGGATGTTCTGCTCAATCTGTCTTCTGCAAGACAGAAGATAGATCCTGGTTTCACCTCCAAATCCTGGCTTCAGCTCCATAACTTTTGGTGGCAGAGGTGAATTTGGAGGTGAGGGTGCTAACCCATTCAGGAAAAGCTGTTTACACAGTATCCAGAATTAAAAACTGTCAGTCCATAGATCTTCCAACTTACTGGGATGCAGCTTCAGCTTATTGGCCCTCATCCAGTTCATTACCTCATCTAGGCACTGGTCCAGCACCTGCATAGTCCCAGCTAGGGCTGACAACAAGGGGAAAGAAATGCTGAGCGTCATCAGTATACCGATGGCACCCAAAACTCCCAATGACCTCATCCAGCAGCTTCATATGGGTACAGAACAGCAGGGATTAGAACAGAATGGCTAGAACAGATCCCTGTGACGACCCACAGCTTGATCACTATGGGGCTGAAACAAGCATCCCTCCCCAAAAAAACCTCTCCCTAGAACCATCAACACAGTCCCTTCTTTCAGAGCTTGCCTGTGATCAATGCTATCTAAAGCCCTTGAGAGATCTAAGAGGTTCTCCTAAAGTGTGTTATCAGTCACGGCAACTAAGAATGCATCCACACTGTAGAATTAACAACAACAATAATAATAATAATAATAATAATAATAATAATAATAATAATAATGCTTTATTTATACCCTGCTCCATCTCCCCCAGGGGGACTTGGTGCGGCTTACATGAGGCCATGCCCATCCATACAATACAAGCTATAACACAAACACAATAAAACAAGCAAAATACATAAAATGCAAAATCGAAATAATATACAACACAACAAAATAAAATCAAGCATTAAAAACACAGGAAATTTCACTAGGCAGAGCCAGATGCATGGATAAAATTACAGAAAATATTAAAAACACTGGCAGATAGGGAAGAGTAGCTTATAAGGAGAAGGCTCCAGGAATGAGGAACGATTTCATTGCACAACCCATAAGGTAAATTAATGCAGTTCCACACCACTTGAGCTGCCGTGGCTCAATGCTATGGAATAAATAAATGGAATTGTGGGAGTTGTAGTTCGGTGAGGCATCAGCCCCTATTTGGTAGAGAAGATGAAACACGTTGTAAAACAACAACTCCCATAGTTTCATGGCATTGAGCAATGGCAGTTTCAAGTGGTGTCAAACTGCATTGATTCTACAGTGTAGATGCACCCTAGATGCCACATCTTGGCCTGAAAAATGCATCCAGACAATTATTTCCCTACCAGACCTATCTCAGATTGCCCAGCCGCCAGATGTCTAAGGTTGAAAGGAGTTTATTAGCAATGAGGCAGTTTTTCTCATGGATCTCTGGTTGTGGGGCGATCCTCTTTGGAAGAGGGGAAAATGCAGCTTCCTTTGAGATAGAAGTCACTTAAGAGAATGGGACATTTACTACCTCCTGGGTCCTCTGCATTACAATATGTAATGGAATTTGATTTTTTTTGTTTGTTCCTGGATTGAAAGTTTTATTTCCTGTTTAATTGTGCCGTTCTTACTTTGAAAGTAGTTGTTATAAACCAGAAATATTGTTTTTGTGGCTGGCACAAACTACATTGAATTGGTTGAGACTGTATGAGATATTCATTGAAAAACTAAAGCAAAATATGCTGCAGGATGTGCCACAAAAATAAAGTTTTAGCAGTTTAATTAACATTTCCATGTTTTTATGATAGAGCCAAATAGGAAATGACAGGAACAAAAACCATGTTACATAATGTTACTTTATCTGTCACAATGACCAACAGCCATGCTTGTGTTTTGTGGGACAGACTGTTTCAGGCACCTTGTTCACATCACAGGCTGAAACTAATTCTAAGATACTGGATCACTGGGAAGATAATTCTCGGTGAGTTTATATTCACTGAGAATTTTGCTCAGTTAATATAACATTTACGGAGCCCCCGGTAGCGCAGCAGGTTAAACTGCTGAGCTGCTGAACTTGCTGACCAAAAAATTGGCGGTTCGAATCTGGGGAGTGGTGTGAGCTCTCGCTGTTAGCCCCAGCTTCTGCCAACCTACAGTTTGAAAACATGCAAATGTGAGTAGATCAATAGGTACCACTCTGGCGGAAAGGTAACAGTGCTCACATGACCTTGGAGGCATCTATGGACAACGCCGGCTCTTCGGCTTAGAAATGGAAATGAGCACCACTCCTTAGAGTTGGACTCAATTATACTCAATGTCAAGAGATAACCTTTACCTTTACTTTACTTGAGTGTATGGGGTAGTTTGTTCTTTGCCCCAGGCAACATCTCTAGAAATAAAAATGTAATGTTCGTTTGTGGGATTAACATAACTCAAAAACCACTGGGGGAATTGACACCAAATTTGGACACAATACACCTAACAACCCAATGTATGTACTTCACAAAAAATAATAATTGTTTTTTGGGAGTTGTAGTTGCTGGAATTTATTGTTCACTTACAATCAAAGAGCATTCTGAATCCCCAACAACGATGGAATTGAACATTGACTTAAAAAGCCCTCTAAAGCTAAATGTCGAAAAGATAAATAACAATACAGAAAAAAGGGAAGAAAGAGGGAGAGAAGGGGAGAGAAAAAAAGAAAGAAAGAAAGAAAGGGAAGAAAGAGGGAGGGAAAGAAAGAAGGAAAGGGAGAAGGAAGCATGGAAGCAAAGAGAGAAGGAAGGAAGGAAAGAGGTAGAGAAGAAAGAAAGGAGAGAAAGATGGAGGGAAAGAAAAAGGGGGAAGGAAGGAAAGTTAGAAAAGGAAGGAAGGAGAGAAGAAAAGAAAAAAGGGAAAGAAGGAAGGAAAGAGGGAGCGAAGGAAGGGGGAAGATGTAGAGAAAGAGGGAGGGAAGGAGAGAGAGACAGCAGAAGAGAAAGAAAAAGGGGAAAGGAAGGAAAGAGATAGAGAAGAAAGGAAGAAGAGAAGACAGGAAGGAAGGAAGGAGGGAGTGAAAGAAGGAGCGAAAAAGGGAAGGTTGGCCACAGCAATGCGTGGCGGATATAGCTAGTATTACATAAAATGTATGCATTTGATGAAAACTTTTAAAGCTTTTTGTAAATGTCTATGAATATAAATAGGCAACATAGGAATTCATATTACACGTTTTTGTCTTTAAGTTGGAGACAGAATTGGTATAAATTGGCAGATTACTATTCCACGGTTCTGGTATAGATTGCATACTTGGTTCCAAGTAAAGCTGTTCCTTTCCTTCCAATTGCAACTTTGTTTCTGTGCTAAGCATAAGATCCTGCTCTGAATGAGCAGAAGATGATCTCTATCAATAGCTTCTGGGCAACTTTTTTTTTCCTGCGGTCAGACAGACTAATTTTGTCTTTCAATCTTGATCGTGATCTGCTTTGGTGGTTCTTGATATAGAAAGGCGGGGGTGACTTTAAGTCTTCAGTAAAATTGGTGAGGGGTTGCAACGTAATCCTGGGACGCCCCCATCTCTGGCTTTTCAGCATCGTGGGAGTCCATCTCAGCTTAATCATAGCTACTGCACTCCCCAATTCACGGCATTTTTCACAATTACCATTTCCAGTGGCAAACTTGTCTCAGCGTTTCTATTTTAGTGCTGACAGGGTAGCAGTAGGATGTTATCGATACCTGTGATTAATGGGTGCCTGAGTGATGGCAGTGCTAATTTGTTCCCTTCAATAAAACAGCTTCTGGAGAACGTGCCTCCCACTCTAGCCTCTGGGGTCTATTAGTGAACAATTCGACAACAACAACCCCCCACCCACACTTTCTTTGCCTTGATAACATTCTAAAGCTAGTGCTTTAGAGACAAAACTCAGCCCAACACCCAGAGCTGGGAAAGTCGAAGAGTGAAGCGACCACAAAGTTGGTTTGCAGGCCACCATCCAGTCAGCAGAAGCTGATAGTGACATTGGAGCTCTCGAGTCTATTCTATCAACCCTATCAGTAGTCCCAAGAGCCCTCGTGATGTGGTTGTTTGAATGTTGGACAAGGGAAGTCAGGGCTTAGAGAATCCAGTCCAACCCCCTTCCAAGAAGCAGGAAAATCACATTCAAAGCACCCCCGACAGATGGCCATCCAACCCCTGTTTAAAAACCTTCAAAGAAGGAGCCTCCGCCACACTCCGGGTCAGAGAGTTCCGCTGCTGAACAGCTCTCACAGCCAGGAAGTTCTTCCTAATGTTCAGGTAGGATCTCCTTTCCTGTAGTTTGAAGCCATTGTTCCACGTCGTAATCTCCAGGGCAGCAGAAAAGAAGCTTGCTCGCTCCTCCCTATGACTTCCCCTCACATATTTATACATGGCTAACATGTCTCCTCTCTTCCTTCTCTTCTTCAAACTAAATATGCCCAGCTCTTTAAGCCACTCCTCATAGGGCTTGTTCTCCAGACCCTTGATCATTTTAGTCACCCTCCTCAGGACACATTTCGGCTTTTCAACATCTCCCTTAAATGATGCTTGAGTTGCCAAATGGCCATGGAAACCCACTAAGTGACCTTGGTCATATTCTACTGTCTTAACTTCAGGAGAAGGCAAGAAAAAACGACTCCAAAAAACTACTTTAAATTCTGCAGCACTGCTGGTCACAGCTGACCTCCAGTTAGCGCATTAAAGGGTCAGGGCTTCCCAGTTCTCTGTCTGTGCTACATTTTTAAATCTCTTTTCCTGTCCACCAACATTCCATTTCCCGTTCTTGTGTTCGGAGTATATTAACTGCTTTAGGAGACTGTGATTGGGCATTCGGACAACATGGCCAGTCCAGCGAAGTTGATGGTGTAGGAGCATCACTTCAGTGCTGGTGGTCTTTGCTTCTTCCAGCACGCTGACGTTTGTCCGCCTGTCTTCCCAAGAGATTTGTAGGATTTTTCGGAGGCAACACTGATTGAATCGTTCAAGGAGTTGAGTGTAACGTCTATAGACAGTCCATGTTTCGCAGGAATATAACAAGTTTGGAAGGACAATAGCTTTATAAGCAGGCACCTTGGTATCCCTACTGATGGAGAACAAGCCCTATGATGAGCGGCTTAAAGAGCTGGGCATGTTTAGCCTGAAGAAGAGAAGGTTGAGAGGAGATATAGCTATGCATAAATATGTGAGAGGAAGTCACAAGGAAGAGGGAGGAAGCTTGTTTTCTGCTGCCCTGGAGACTAGGGCGCGGAGCAATGGCTTCAAATTACAAGAAAGGAGATTCCATCTGAACACGAGGAAGAACTTCCTGACTGTGAGAGCCGTTCAGCAGTGGAACTCTCTGCCCCAGAGTGTGGTGGAGGCTCCTTCTTTGGAAGCTTTTAAACAGAGGCTGGATGGCCATCAGTCAGGGGTGCTTTGAATGCAATATTCCCGCTTCTTGGCAGGGGGTTGGACAGAATGGCCCATGAGGTCTCTTCCAACTCTTTGATTCTATGATCCTCAAACGCTCTCTGCACATAAATAGATAAATAAAAAAAATAAAGGGTGCAGTTATTGCAGTTTGAAGCAATATTATGCAGAAGCTGCTACGAAGAGAGAAATAGGTACACTGATGGCTACTACTAGCCAATTGTGTGATTTGTTGCTCCATTTTCTCATCACTCCGTCAAGTATTGAAGTGCTGCATGCATGGTTGGCAGTGAGAAGCTCATAAATTCTTTGGCTTCCTGCCTGCTCCAATCTTCTGGGAGTGAGAACCCTACATCATTACTATACAAAATTAAAGTACTATCAATTTATTGCATGCGGTTTTATGTCTCAATAGTGAAGGAGACTTTTCTTATTCTATCATACTTGGGAGTCTTTCAAAGAGACTGCAATAGACAGGTGTCTCAATGTATTTGCTATGACATTGGTCCCCAACTTGGAGCTCTCTACCTTTAGATGGTTTTCAAGTCTTTATTGGTACAGGTGCAGTCCAAAACATTGGGCATGTATCAGGCTGGGAAAGGCCATTTATGAATTAAAGAAGGCATTATTTTTTAGGAGAGTAGGGAGGTTTTGATTTGTTGAAGGAGGTGGAGAGTGACCCATAAACCTGGAAGTGGGTCTCACTGGTTTGCCTTAGAAACAAGGCTATGTTAAGAATGGTTTGAAGCTCAAAAGTTTGTTGTATTGTATGGTTTCTTGTGATGGAGTTGCAACTAATTTTTACATACCAGTATATATGATACAGATTTTTTTTAGTGGGAAAATATTGATGAAGATTGTAAGAGGGAGTTTCCCCATTTCTTGGCTGCTCTTTTGTGTAACCTCTTTCCAGATGTCAATACTTAAAAATCTGCAAAGCCTGCATACATTGTCTTGCTTTTTGTTGGGGGCAGGGTGTGCTAAAAAACAAACAAACAAACAAACCCTACAATATTGTACAGATTTGTCATCAGTTCAAGTTTCTTTTGTGTCAGGAGTGACATGAAAAACTGGTGTGAGAGAATTGGCTGTCTGCAAAGACGTTGCCCAGGGGATGCCCAGATATTTGATGTTTTAACATCCTTGTGGGAGGCTTCTCTCATTTCCCCACATGGGGAGATGGAGCTGACAGAGGGAGCTCAACTTGCTCTCCGCAGATTTGAACCATCTGTCCAATGTGGCATCCTTTTATTTCAAGATAAGAAAAGCTAAGATGTTCCTCCCCTCAAGACTAGCACTACTAGTCTTGAGTGCTAGTATTGAATTAATTAATTAATTAATGGGATTAATAAGGATTGATTGATTAATTTATGAGAAAATAAATAAAGATATATCCAGCTACAAGGGTTTCTGTTTGGTTAGTCTCTTATTTCTAGAAGGGCAAACCCTATCAGCAAGCTATGCAGCACAGATAAACCAATCAATATCAGTAGAATAATAATAATAATAATAATAATAATAATAATAATAATTCTTTATTTATACCTCGCCACCATCTCCCATATGGACTCAGGGCGGCTTGCAAAATAGCACACACAGATGCTATACATAAAACACATAATACATACAATAAAATACATCAACAGGAAAAAATAAAAAAAATTACATAAACCAGGTATATTAATAGGATTAAACAACCTCTATTAAAACAGAATCAGTTAAAAGATCCATGCAATCAATATAGCAGCCCAGCTGAATGCAAATAATGTAGATACAAAGTGCTAAGTGATTGGCAATCAGTTCTGGTTACTGTCTAAACATTATCAAATGCCTTCTGGGTTGCTATGAGTTTTCCAGTCTGTATGACTGTGTTCCAGAAGCATTTTCTCCTGACATTTTGCCCACATCTATGGCAGGCATCCTCAGAGTGATTCCAGCCATAAAAACATTTGACGACAAATTTCAGTATGTCCCTGACCCTTCTGCTTGCAGAAGTCTAGGCCTTTGCATTTCACAGTCCACCTGAAATGTCCGTTGAATTCTGGGGACTTTAATCCAAAACATCTTCAAGGCATGAAGTTAATGAAGGCTTCATTTGTCTTACCTCCAGATCAGTATAGAAGAGGGTGTATGATTCTCCTGCTCCCTGCTTTTTTCTCATTGTAGAAGGTAGGTTAGGTGGCAAAGAGAAAGTACATATAGCTGTCTGAATGTCACCAAGTGAGTTTCAAGGCTCAGCACAGACTTAGCCTTATATGTCCCACATTAAACCTAAACTATAGAATTAATGCAGTTTGACATCACTCTAACAGCCGTGGCTCAATTCTATAGAATCCTGGCATTTATAGTTTGGTGAGGTGCAGCACTCTTCGGCAGGCTAAAGACCTTGTAAACCTCAGCTTCTGTCATGAAGCCAAGATACAAATTGAAGAGAATAGCCGAAGTAAGTTGGTAATTCGTTCCAAGATCCAAATGCTGATTTCCAAAGATAAACAAAGTCCAAGGTCAATCCAAAATCCAAATGCGAAAGTCCAAAAGATAGTCCGAAATTCGCAAATTCCAAAAATTACCAACAGTTCTGAGTCCACAGCTCCAAACACAGACATTGCTGCCAGCAACAAGAAGAAACCCCCGAGAAACCTTTATTCAAGGTTCTCAGATGTTGCCTATTGATAGCTCGTTTTTCAGCTAATCTGGTGGATCTACAAACCTGAGCCCTTTCCCGTCACAAAAAAGCTGGAACATTTCCTTGTTCTTGCTCTGCAGGCTGAGAAGTAGTGGCTCTTCTTCCAAGCTCAGTTGAGGAAGCTACTAAGCACTACTGAACTCCACTGTCCGTCCAACTTCCTCCTCACCCTCACTAGAAGATACGACAACTCCCATGGTTCCACTGTAATTCGCCATGGCCATAAAAGTGGTATTAAACTGAATGAATTCTACAGTGTAGATGCACAGTGTAGACATTCTAACCACTGCACCACACTGCCTGCCAACTAAAAGAACATTGTACTAGCTTTTGAGTATTCTTCAAGGGCAGCCCTTAAATAAACTGCATTACAGTAGTCTATTCAAAAATGGCCAGGTTATTCCTGTACAGAAAAGGCTATAAAACTAATGAAACCATCAAAAGTGGGCTGTAGACTCAGAGATAGATCAATGAGTGTTTCCAGTCTTTCCCTTGCTGTGTATTTATAGTCCCATCTAGGGCAAGTCATGGACTTGGGAGCCCCCAGTTCACCTCCATCTTAAGTGGGATTGAATTTCAGTTTATTGCCGTAATCTTGTCTATTGCAGCATCAGGCCGCTGGTCCAGCACCTGTATAGCCCCGGGTGACCTTGGCAAAGAGAAGCAGAGTGAAAAATAGCAAGAGTTCAGTTATCCCTTCTAACCGCCCTCCATGAGCTTCTAATTTGCTGAGAATGTAATAAGAAAATGCCTAGTCAAATTGCTGTCTTCCTCTGTGTAAATGCAGGTTTTCCCAACCCTCCTAAGTACGGCATTCTTCAGAAATTTTAGACACCATCAATTACAGCTGTTTAACTGGTGATTAAGAATAACGGGATGTTTCAGAAGTGCTGAGATAGTTGTATTTGCACAAACATATGTTGTTTTGAAATAAAGTACTCCAAAAGGTTTTAGTAATCGCCACTCGTTCTAGGAAGGTGGTTTTTATCAAAGATTACGTCACGCTTTGCCTGCAAATCATGAAGAACCAGAAGCTTCCTTTTATTTTTTCTTGTTTCTAGTTTGGTTAGAGCAGGGGTTCCCAACCTGTTTTTTGACCAGCATTCACTTTGACCAGGGACCACTCTCCAACATTAGTACCAAAAGGGTTACAGATCAGTTTTTGGTCAACTTTAGATTCGGTTTGGTTATTTGGGGTGCTGATTCTGAAAACTGCATTGGGTAGACCACATCAGCTCTAGTTTCTGATACAGAACATATGCCACCCTGTAGTCGCCATTTGCTCGCCTACAGAAAACCATATTTAATAATCTAGAGCTGGTGTGGTCTATCCAATGCAATTTTCTGAATCAGCACCCCAAATAACCCCAGGAACAGGCCTAAAAAACAAAGACACCAAGGCACTCCCCACTTCCAGGTGCCACATGGAACAGCTCCATTCAGGGGGAGGACGAGAAGCAGCAGTCAAGAGGCTTGTTGTCATGCCTTTCATGGTTAGTCAGCCTTTCCCCTCGCAACATCCAGTTGCCTTGGCACTATAAGAGGGTTTCATGTGATAAGTCTCTCTCATCACAACAATGTAGTAATGGTGAGGCTGCGGACCATATTTTGGTTCTTGTGGACCACTGGTGGTCCATGAACCACAGGTTGGGAACCTTTGGATTAGAGGCACCTGAGTTCTAAATGCTCCTCCTTCAACTACACATCCCAGCATTCTTGAGACTACAGCCATGGCAGTGACTTGTGGTATGAAAGTGGTATAAAAGTGCTACAGTTGTGCTACGGTGTGAAAAACACCAGTGCCCCAATGCACTGATTTTTTTTTAATGCGACAGATTTTATTGTGATTCTGTTTTCTTGCTAGTTTGAAAAATTAAAGGTATGTGAAGTAGGCACATCAGTTTGCGTGATAGCTGTGAGGCCATTACTGTTCATTGGTGTCTGCTAAGTTGCTTCATTGTGACCCTGAAGCCACCTTTCTTATTCCCCTCTGGGCTCTCTCTGTCTTTCCCTGCAGGCACTTGGATGAGTCGCAACCAGAACCCTCCTGGTTCCATCACGAATGGCTTCCCTTCATCCTCTCCCAGCTCTGGCCCTTCAGCGGAGGACTGGAGCGAGAGTTTTCTGCCGTTTGTGGATAGCCTGACAGCAATGATTGCGACTCGTAGGAAAAAGCTGGGCGGGAGGCCCTTGGCCGACACACGAGGGGGGACTATCAAGGTGGACCTCCCCAATCAGCAGAGGACGGTGGTGAGTGAGCCATTCCTATGGACAAGGGACCATTTGCCTTATACTTGTATTCTAAACCCAAGCTGAGAGTCGTGCAGGTCTCCAGGTAGTGGTGGACCACAACTCCCAGCAGCCAGTATAGCTATTGGTGAGGAATGCTAGGAACTGCTATTCTGACAACATCTGGGAGCCATGCCATTTCTGCGGAGTGATATCAAAGTGCTGTAACTGTGTAGTGTGCCTGCAGTATTTATCTAAGTATAGTCATTTAGTGATGAGAGACAAACTCATCAGAAACTATATAAATAAAAATGTAATGTTTGTTTGTGGGATTAACATAACTCAAAAACCACTGGACAAACGGACACCAAATTTGGGCACAATACACCTATCAGGCCAACAAGTGACTATCACTCATAAAAACACTGAAAAACACAACAGAAGGGACTTAAAAGGCAAAAAAATACATTACAGCACATGCGCAAAACCACATATATACACATATACACAATTATATACACACACATATACAAACACAATATACACAGACTGGGCCACAGCATGCATGCGCAAAACCACAAATATATATATACTCACACATATACACAAACATAAAACACATATACACAGACTGGGCCACAGCAACGCGTGGCAGGGGATGGCTAGTATGTTATAAGTTCATTGAGTCAGAGGTGAAACGCTATAGTTACCCTGTTTCTCTGAAAAAAAGACACCCCCTGAAAATAAGACCTAGTAGAGGTTTTGCTGAATTGCTAAATATAAGGCCTCCCCCTGAAAGTAAAGCCTAGCAAAGTTTTTGTTTGGAGGCATACTCCCTCTAGTGGCCAAAAGCTGCAGTACCATCCCTTCTGTTCAAGTGGTCCAGGAACTGCTGTGGGAGATCCTTACAGTCTCCAGACATTGTGTGGGAACCAGGTACTTTACAGCCCTTATTTTTTTTTTGGCCCTGTTTGTGAGGGCCAGTATATTTATTATGTGCTGACAACTGCTATACAGTATCTAATAAATGTTCTTTTTTTTGTTTTACAATAAATGTGAATTCTTCATGGGGAAAATAAGACATCCCCTGAAAATAAGACCTAGCACATCTTTGGGAGTAAAAATTAATATAAGACACTGTCTTATTTTCGGGGAAATACATTCGAACCAGACCTACATAATCCAAATGCTGACATTTCCTAAAACTGGTGGTTTTGACTTTGAAATTCAGCTTCGACATTTGATGAAGTGTTATCTGTAACATGTGATCCATCCCGTTGATTGACTTTTTAGGAAATCGGACATCTAGAATGGAAATGCCTTAAGCTGCCAACTATCAAATACCATCACAGCTCCAACTAGGGTCATTAAATGTTCTGTACTGTTGCGTATCAGCTGTCAAATCGACTAAACATTATTTTTGTCAGCTGTCACATCACATAAAAACAAAAGCAAATGTCCAAGGTTGATATAAAAGATGTCTTTATATCAAATATTCACACTGCACACAATTAAGCTTTGCAACTTTAAGGCACAAGGCAGAGATATGGCTGCCAGCTTGGATTAGGTAAATCCATGGAGATTGGGGCCATCTGTAACTGCTAGTTGGGATGGGAATGTGTCACCTTCTGTGTTAGAGGCCATGTGCCTTTGTGTGTTTTTGTGGAACGTGTAATTAAACTTGTGTCTTGCTGGAAGAAATATTGTGGGCAATCAACCAGTAAATGGCCTGATCCAACATAGCTGCTCTTTTGTTTTCATGTTCTTGTTAGCACAAGCAATATTGGAGATATTTCAGCAGATCCAAGACTGGACATTTTATTGACCCAATACCCAAAATGACCTGTTGCCATCTACTGTATTTCAAGGCAGTTCTTGGTAGGGTTGCCAGATGGAAAACTAGAGGAAGCTGTGATAGCTTTAATAGTTATGTAGAAGAGGAAAATTCAGCTGATTTTGCTTATCATGTAAACAAGCAATATTTGGTGACTTTTCTACACAACCATCAAAGGTACAGGAGACATCTCCAGTTTTCACTCCAATGACCCTAACTTTTAAATGTTGAGCCATGAGTCAGGAAATGCTTGTTGCTGATGCAAAGTTCTCATCCAGACGGAAAGTATATTGTAGCTCTTCCTGTCTAGGAGGGTACAGTGGCCAGGCTGAGTGAGAATGGCTAGTCCAAAAACCACTTTCATAGCAAGCAATGGTTCTTATAGTTTTTAAGTTAGGCTACCCTTTGGAGAGTCCAAAGATCTTCAATCCTGATAGAATGGATGAAATTTGCACTCAGATCTAAATTCTGCTCTTTGATCCACTGTCCAGTAGTGGCTCTTCTTCAGCATGGATAGGATAATGCAGAAGGTTGAGGGAATAGGACACATATTACAGCCAGACAGCAGCTGGGACAAGAGCAAATACTAGGTCAGTTTGACAGCCACTTTGCCCACATACATCCTCTTCCCTTCTTCCTCTCAGGTGAATGTCCGGCCAGGTACAACCGTCTACAACTCCTTGGATAAGGCTCTGAAGGTGCGTGGCCTCAACCAGGACTGCTGTGTTGTCTACAAGAAAGCTGGTGATGGGTGAGTATTGATGGAGAAGCAGGACAAGGACTGGAGCAAAGGATTATCAGGAGAGATGGCTGTGGAGGGGCTTCTTCAACTCTCAAAATGTTGCATCATAGGGCCCTTCTACCCTGGCATCCTGAAGCTAGCTTGCGGTCAGTGTATTTACAATACGTACACCCCCAATACAAATCTAGCTGGAAACAACACAGTAAGGGAAGCCTAACTTGAAATTCCAGATCAAGACATGAATTCTGCTGAAGCACATCTGTGTATGAACAATGCACAGGAGGATGACAAATACAGAGTTCTTTTTTAGACAGGGCTAATGCTGCAGCAGACAGAGTAAGAAGCCAGATACAGAAGGTAAACAAAAACCTTCACCCGGAAAAGAAGCCGTAGCATTCCCATGGGAATGTATGATTACCATCACTTGCCTCGCTTTGCTGCAGTCAAGTGCTGAAAACTGTTGTTTACCAGTGCTTCCCACCAGATGAGATGGGGGAGGGGGAGGGTATGTGAATCGTCTTGATATGTACTCCATGGATCTTTGTGGTCACTGTTCCATTATCCAACCGGATCACAGGGCGCCTATGTAGGCACTCTGAAGCAAACTGGAAATCTTAAATCCACATCCTGATCTGGATTAAATGGCTGTGTAGAAGCAGCCATAGATCAGATTTGCTGTTGGTTCACTATGATGTGTATCGAATTAATGGCTGTTCAAGCCGGGTAGTTAAGCATGAAGGCAGTATACCAATGAATCAAAAGTTCAAAAGATTATCTTTTCTTGGACTAAAGTTCCCAAAATTACCCAGCCAGCATGGCCTCTTAAGTCCCCTGGTTGGAGGTTATGCTAGCTAAAACCTTCTGGAAGTTGTAGTTTAAAACACTATGTTTATGAACCCTATTATTAATAACAGGTGCTGTGTGGCAACAGCATGGTAAGTTGTTGCAAGCTGCTCATAAGCATCTCGAAGTCTAATTCAGCTAATTATATTTCTGCCTCTACTTTTGTTATTGCTCTGATGGTGGTCTAGTCACGTGCAAAGATGTTTCCCCACTTGTCCTCCTGGCTTATTCCCAAACTGTATGAAGGGCACACAATACCCTTCAGTAGTTATTTGTTTATTTATTTATTTACAGTACTTATATTCTGCCCTTCTCACCCCAAAGGGGACTCAGGGCGGATCACAGGACACATATATGGCAAACATTCAATGCCGATATACAATGGCAAGACAGACAATAGATAGAGGTGTATTTAGGCTTTTTCCTCATAATTCGGCATCCTTTGGAGGCTGTGCTTGGTTCTGGCCACAGGGGGGTGCTGTCACTCCATCTCCTTGCCAAAGAGCTTTCTTTGTTTGTAAACTTTTCTCTGAAGTGCCATGCCTAAAATACCTCCCCACTTAATGCAGTTCCTATTCATCTACTTACATTGCTGTTTTCCATCCAGTAGATGGGCTGAAGGTCAGGACCTCACCCTGACCCGGCTTTGAACTGTCAGCCTTTTGGTTAGCAAGATTTACTGCAACTTCAACTGCAACTGGTGATTAACCTACTGCCAACCCATTCAATTGGGGTATGGAAAAAGAGCCGGAGACCATCTTTTGTACATAGCGTTCTGTAATGTGGGTGAAACAATCTGTTTATTTTGTTTTCTCTTGCATTTGGATTTTTTTTAAATTGAGTTCTTTCCATTTTGAACATGGACATATTTGTCACATGTAGTAGGTTCTTACCATAGCAGAACTCATCTACCTGCACGGGTTGAAATGTGCATAGTTGTTCCCACCACATGTTCTACCCCTTTGCCATTGAGCTATTTAAGATTAGAAGCCTATCAGAAAAAAAGCTGGCAACTTTCATTCAGCACTAAAATGGTACATTAATCCAGAGATACAGGGTCAGATGTTCAGAATAGCACTTAAAGCCCTAGGGCTAGGTGAACAATATCACTTCATTTTGGTTTCCTGCACAGCTCTTTAAAAGAATCCTTGTTATCCTAAATGTGAAAAAAATGTACATTTTGGGAAAAAAACCCTTAATTTTAAATAAATAAACTGCAACAAATTTGGACCCATGTAATATTTTATTTATTTTAAAATAAATGTACAGGGTTAGTCAAAATGCATAGGCCAATAAGCCATTCAATTGAATGGCTTATTGGCCTATGCATTTTGACTAACCCTGTATTCTGCTACGCATTTCAAACACTGCCATGTTAGTGAGTTACTGTGAGTTTTCTGGGCTGTATGGCCATGTTCCGGAAGCATTCTCTCCTGATGTTTCACCCACATATATGACAGGCATCTTTCAGAGGTTGTGAGGATACCAGCCATAGATGTGGGTGAAACATCAGAAGAGAATGCTTCTGGAACATGGACATACAGCCCGGAAAACTCATAGCAACCCAGTGATTCCGGCCATGAAAGCCTTCGACAACACATGGCCATGTTAATCTGTTGAAACAAAACATAACACAGTCTTGTATCAATATATGTTTGTGTGTGTGTGTGTGTGTGTGCACGCACACACACACACACACACACACAGGTTGGGGTGCAGGATGCTGACTGTAGAATCACCTCAAGAGTCTTAGAGAGGCTACACACCACAAAAGTTTTGATAGATTGCCATTTAAGAAAACGGAGCTATTTGAGTCAGGTGGAGCTCATACCGGCCAGGTCTTCACATATAACTAGGCTGGTGTGATAGCAACCACAGAGGGAAGTGGTAAATGAAGTGGTGAAGATCTTACACATAGAAGAACTCGAAGACCCTTCAGGCGCCCAGGTCTCCCTTGCCTGACCACTTCCTCCCTTGTTCATCTCAACTCAGTTCCTGTTATCTGCTATCTCTCATCTTTCCATCCACACTTAAAAACAAGGCAAACAACCCTCATTCAGCTTGCAGCACTGTCTTGGGATTTTGAAAACTTACTTTGCAATGATTGCAGCGTTTTGCTTAAATGTCCCCTTTGCATGATGAATGCAACTCCTAGAATCCCTAGTAATCATGGCTAGTGGGTGTGTTGGCCGAAGCAGTGCTGCTCAAATGGATTGTGGTCCCTGAAACGATCAGTGCCTTGTCCCTGGAAAGGTTCCCAAGCAAAAAGAAAGCAATTGTGGCCAATAGGCACTAGTATGGGACCACTCCTTGACATATTGGGATGAAAAATACAGATCCCCAATATCAGTTCACTTTGAAAGCCCTACCCCTAAGAGACTGTGGGAGTTGTAGTCCAATTAAGGACTCTTTCCAAGCTATATATTGTTGAAGGCTTTCGTGGCCGGAATCACTGGGTTGTTATAGGTTTTTCGGGCTGTATGGCTATGTTCTAGAAGCATTCTCTCCTGACTTTTTGCCTGCATCTATGGCAGGCATCCTCAGATACAAACTAGGAAAATTGGGTTTATGTATCTGTGGAAAGTCCAGAGTGGCAGAAAGAACTCTTGTCTGTTGGAGCTAGGTGGGAATATTTCTATTGGCCACCTTGAGCTATCAAACTTTATTATTATTATTCACATTGATCCTATTTGCAGAAGAAAGACCATCACAGATTGGGAGACAGACTTGGTGAACCTGGAAGGGGCCGAGCTCTCTGTGGAAGTCCTGGAAAATGTACCGCTTACGATGCACAATTTTGTGAGTCCCTTGAGATCTTATATTTGTTGTTTACAGTGTCCTTTCCTCCAACAAAGAGCATGAAATGGCATCGAGGAACCTGTGGTTCTCCAAAACCCAGTTGGATTACTACTCCAATCAGCCTTGACGATTGACCATGCTAGTAAGGGAAGAGGATGGAGGTCAGATCCCATTGCCAGGAGTTTCCCAACCTCTGCTGTATAAGGACATTTGCCTTTTTGCTCTTGCTCCAGAGTTGCCCATAACAGGCCCATGGACATTGTGCAACTAGCAAAGATATTTTTGAAGCTCTTGTTCTCTGGGAAATGCCCCCTCCCAATGCTCCCTTGTTGTATCATCCTTATTTATTGGCCCTGCGCATCCAGACTCACGTAGGTTGCACTCCAGCAATGCCAGGAGCAGAAATTTGTGCCCCACTATCTTAAAAAAGGCACGTCCAGTTAACAGATGGCATTTTTATGTTGAACTCATAGCCTAAAAGAAACTAATCTGTCATGAGGGACTTGAACTGTTGTGAATAGCCATTGTGAAGGAGGATGTTTGGAATTGTATACCATACAGATAATGCAAGGCTTGGGAAGGTTGCCTTTAGGATTAATACAAAGTTGTCCTGTTACTTGTTCTTCATTGTAATGATATGAAATTCAAAATAGAATACTATACATAATCTGACTATTATTTAGAAACAAAGAACATGGGAAGCAAACAAATACATTTAGACATGAGTTACACAGATATCACAAACATTATGTTCATATTTGAATACTTCCCAAAATAACTCATTGGCTCTTGTATAGTCTCCGTAGTAATAATTTTAAAACAATACAGTACGGTCCCATGTAAATTCCTAATTGTACAAACTCTTTTTGATGCAAGTGGTGATCAGGAACATGATCAGGAATGACAAGGGATCCTGGGTACTTTTATCTTTGTTTCAGGAAAATTTCCCTTCTTCAGGTTGCTTGCTTTATGTGTTTGAGATAGTATCTTCAAAGGATTTATAGACGATATTTAAAGAGACAACATATTAGATATGCGATACTGTATTGATTTAAAATTCTTACTTCGGAGACTGTAGAAGAACCAATGAGTTGTTTTGGAAAGTATTCAAACATGAACATAATGTTTGCTATATCTGTGTAAATCATGCCTAAATGTATTTGTTTGTTTCTTGTGTTCTTTACTCATAAATAACTAGCTGTACCCACCACGCGTTGCTGTGGCCAACCTTCCCTCTCTCTTTCTCTCCTTTCTTTCTCTCCTTCCTTCCCTTTTTTTCTTTCATTCTCTTCTTCTTCCCTTTCTTTCCCTTTCTTTCCCTTTCCTCTTTCACTCCTTTCTTCCTTCTCTATCTATTCTTGGACTGCAACTCCCAGCAGTCCTCCTGATTGATCTATCTATCTATTTATCTCTATATAATCTATCTACCTTATCTATCTGGGAGTTGCAGTCCAGGAATAGGAAATTGGAAATATGCAGGGATTGGGATACTCTCAAAGAAATCCAAGGAGAAGAAAGCTTGCAGCTTGGAACCGGTGCGCTTGGATAATCCTCCTCTCCTAAAGGGTCTGGTCTAGGGAATGCTGGGAGCTGTAGTCCAGAAGAGAATGTGGATATGCTATTGTGTGTGTTGTTTGCCAGGGGAAGTCGTTTTTGCACATGCACTGTAGAATCTTTTTGCTTCTTTGGCTTTTTAAGTGCCTTCCGTTGTGTTTTTATGAGTGATGGTCACTTGTTGGCCTGATAGGTGTATTGTGTCCAAATTTGGTGTCAATTCGCCCAGTGGTTTTTGAGTTATGTTAATCCCACAAACGAACATTGCATTTTATGTAAAGTATTCTATTTTGAATATCATATCATTACAATTAAGAATACAGTAACAGGACAACTTCATATTAATACTAGTTGTGTAGAGATCTGTTTAGTTAGCTAAGGTTGCTTTGAGGACCATTTCCTACTATACAACTGCAGCACTACTATGATCAGCTTTGGAAACATCCTGGGATGTGTAGTTTGGTGGAGAACTAGAGCACGATGGCAGAGATTTCTAAATATCCTTCTCTACACTACCAGTCCCAGGACTCTGCAGAAGGTTGACATGGCAATTAAAGTGGAAATAGTACACTTGAATCATGCAATGTTGAAGGGCACTTGGATTGTTTCAGCCCAGGTTCCCGTGCTAGTTACTGAATGGTTGTCAGAAAAATCCCAGCCTGGCGCTAATGCCTTAGGTGGCACTTCTCCCCAGGTGATCTGAAATCTCGTTTTCTTTGGGACAGGTCCGGAAGACCTACTTCCGCATGGTTTTTTGTGATTTCTGCCTTAAGTTCCTGTTCCACGGCTTCCGCTGCCAGACGTGTGGCTACAAGTTCCACGAACATTGCAGCAGCAGAGTGCCGACAGTCTGTGTGGACTTGGCCACGACCCACAAGCCGTGAGTGTCCCCCTGGGTGCCATGTCCTCCACCTTTCCATCACGGAAATGGCCTCAATCTCTGTTTCCTTTGTATTAAGTGTCATTTCTCTTTCCTATAGTGTTTACAGCTATGACCCATGGCAGTATCCTCCACTGTGGTCAGATAATGCTTCCGCTGCCCTGATCCATGAACCTACAACCCCACAAGCCAACAGGTAAGAGATGGGATCACAACTGAGCAGCACAGGACTCTGGTGAACTAGAAATTACTACAAAGGGGCAATATAGATACAAAGAGGACATTAGGGTGTCAGATTGGATTCACCAATTACAAAGAGGACAGGTCCAGTTCCTAATGTTAGGCCAATTGAGGTGGTGGATATTGGGGAGCAGCACTCTTGAACTCAGTTGAAGGAGTGAGTTGTATTCTCCATAGAGTTTTATGTTCCTTAAACTAACCTGCAGTGGAGGACATTATCTGATTGTTTTAGAAAACAACATTGATGACTTTTTGGAAAACCCCTTTTGGAGATCACAACTTTTTAGAAATGCATGTCCTTTCAGAGAAAAGCCAAAAACCCTTTAGAGTAGCATCTTCTCTTGTGGTTTACAACCAGATATAATTATGTTAGGGAATGGGTTTCAGTTGTTAGACTGAATAATCTGTTATCTCTGATCTGTTAAGAAAACAATGCATAAAAAGCAGCAGTGCTTCAGAAGTGTTTTTCAGCGTATATATTCTTTTCTCGCATAAAACAACTTGTTTTATATCATGCGGTCAAGAGACAAAAATGAAGTAGACTTTGATAAAAATAACATATTTGGTTTACTCACAACCTTCATGTGTTCAACATACACAGATAGAAAACTTATCAGTCCAGTTTCAGATATGTTTGAGATAATTCTCTGTGCCATCCAGCCAGAACATTTCTTACAGCAAAACAGCAAGCAAGTGTGTGATCTGAGGTCTGAAGTTGTCTGTAGTCTGACTGTCTGTAATCTGTCTGTAGTGATCATGTGGTCTGCAGCCCCATTTATAACTTCTCAGAAACCATAGAGTAAAGGAAGCTGCATACCAGAACATGCATACCAGAAACGTGTAGCAACAGGATAATAGATCAACATCAATGGAGAAGGCTTGAAGAAGGTTGTCATTTCCAACAGCTTGCCAGTCATGAAATAAATTTCAACTGCAAGTTCGGGTGTTTTCTACACATCTTGGCAACATAATGTCTTTGGTCATCCGGAGGACTCGCAAACCATTTTAGGAAGAATTTCCCTAAAGCTTTAGAGTACATGAAATGTTTCTATCAGGACATTAAAGCAACTCTGGTATATTTATAATAAGGTAGGAAAATGCACTGGGAGCCCCTGGTGGTGTAGTGGGTTAAACTGCTGAGCTGCTGAACTTGCTGACTGAAAGATTGCAGGTTTGAATCTGGGGAGCAGGGTGAGCTCCTGCTATTAGCCCCAGCCTCTGTTCAACTAGCAATTCAAAAATATCCAAATGTGAGTAGATCAATAAGTACTGCTCCAGTGGGAACTTGACAGCGCTCCATGCAGTTATGCCGGCTACATGACCTTGGAGGTGTCTACGGACAACGCCGCTCTTTGGCTTAGAAATGGAGATGAGCACCAACCCCAGAGTCAGACACAACTGGTCTTAATGTCAAGGGGAAATCTTTACCTTTACCTAGGAAAAGGCAAATACCATATTGCAAAGTTGTGCCTCTCACCTGTTTGACTGAGTGAAGCTTGAATTTATTTTTATTTTTTAAAGTGTACCTTTTTAGTCCTCCTGTTTTGGAAGGACACTACATACCATAATTTGGGAGGAGGACAACTATAATAATGATATTAAATGGGTTTTTTAAAAACCAAAATGCATGTTTATATAATCAAGGAAAAGTTGTGTTGTCGTTCTCTCTCTTTTTAAAAGGGATAAGTGTGTATTTCTTATGCTTTTCAAAGCAGAAGTGCAGAGCTCCACTTTGTGAGTGAATGAACAGCAATTGTGGCTGCGTATCTATTTGCAGGTTTAACTTTTGCAGATTTAAATGCCTTACATCCTCTAAATCCATTTCAGTCACATTAGAGAACCTATAGAATCCTATAGATGTGTTCCCTAAGTTTTAAAAAGTTTTTTTTTTCAATTTGGGGTTTTCCCAAGGATCCTGTGCCCTTAACACCAGCAAATGTGAATGATGTTGCATTGCCAGGCCAAACAGGTGGAACAGGGGGATTGATACAGCCCAGTCAGCTTGGATTTAAATGAAGGCATCTTGATCTGTTCCTTCCTTCCAGCTCGCACAAGCCGTCTCCCCTCAGCAAAGATGCCTTCAGCTTCCCCAGCCTGTGTAGCGATGGGCAGCTCCTGCAGCGACACCGCTCGACGTCCACTCCCAATGTCCACATGGTCAGCACCACCAGCCCTGTGGACAACAGCATCCTTGAGGTGAGTGAGGAGGCCTGTCCACCTGAGCCCTGATCAGAGGTTCCTTGCTCCTTCCCACACTCCAAAAGATAATGGAAGTTTTGCTGACTATGGTAGAAGATACCTTGCATTTGACACAATCTTCTAGCACAGTTTTGGCAAAATCCAGGACATGATTGGAAGTGGATGATGTGTGCCTAGTTCCCAAACTCAGTCCGGGTGTTTTGCATTATCCTATTCTGTTGAGCATTGAGTGAGGAGAGCAGCTTGAAATGAGCATCCCAAAACAATGGGCATAATTTCCTTAGTAAGAACTAGGCCTGGTCTTCCATAGAGTGCTACTCAAGAGCAGGTTAGAGTCACCTCTCCCCTTCCTGTGCCCTGCTTTTTTGTAGTTACTCATGTGTCACTTTGTCTTTCTCTTCCAGTTCATAAGCAGGAGCCACAATGCAGAGGGTGAGTTGAATATCTGGCCAGGCTGAATAAAGTACATGTTGGCAATAGGGAGAGGTGGGGAGAACAAATGGCTGAGGTGTGTTGGTAACCGATAGATGTCCTAAAGCATGGTGTCACCAAACTAATGCCCTCGGGCCAAATCCAGCCCTCCAAGGTCTTTTCCCCAACTCTGACACTACTGCCACGTGTGCATGCACAGTGCACGCTTTCATGCAGTGGCAACAGTGAGTGTGAGCAGCAGTGCCGTGTGTGTGGCAGCAGTGGTGGCAAGTGTGTACATGTGCAGCAGTATGTGTGTGGCACACCTGACACACACCACACACACACATGCATGCCAGACACATGCGTGCACACATGATGCACACGAACCCAGTTAAGGTCCAGTCCCCCAACAATCTGAACGACTGTGAACTGGCCCTCCTCTTAAAAAGTTGGATCCAAATTTAAAACATCCTTGGAAGAATTCCACTGAAATCACCCAGGTGGACTTACTGCAATCACACTAATTCCAGTGAGTCTCTTGTAAGCCTAATTAAATCTGGATCCAACTCAATGACATCACATCACACTGTTCTCAGTGTTACACTGTTTGGGAGCTGTTGCGTGTTGGGTTTCCCTTCCCCATTTCTCCTGAATGACAGTTGGGAATGTATCTTTTTCTTCTCTTTCTCTGTTTCTGCTCTCATTCTTACTTGTTGTTTAAAATGCATGCTTTTCTACTGCAAGCTTTTTGAATTTGCCTTTTCCCTTCTTACACTTTAGTATGGAGAGTATTTGCTGTGTGCTTTGAGATCTCTCTCTGCGTGTATGTCAGAAAGATGTAGTGATTTTTCCCTACTCTTTGAAACTTTGGAAGAGATGGGTGTTAGAGTAGCGCAGACCCATTTCTTTACCATGAAGAAATGTAATTAGTTCTTTATTATTGTAAATAAAGCTTTTGAGATTTTTAAGATTGGACTCTGCATGTTTGCCTCCTAAGCTCTGAATTCACACGGCACTTCATGTTCTGCTCACTGATGAGCTGAATGCTCAATTTTAAGTGTCCAGTTCATTTTTTGGACTCTCTGCTATAATTAGGGTAGTTTTCCCCCAACATTGAGTTGGTAGATTTCCTGTGTCTGTTGTTAATATGTTCTTGTGCTGTGGTGGGGATTGTCACCATACTTTGTAGCACAGAGCTTCATAAGTTATTAATGAATTACTTGAAGGATTTACTTATTTTTCTTGGTTTTGAGACTAATGTTGGTCCATTTCCTTGAATCACCTTAAATTCATTATAATGAGGCATTATCTTTTTGTCTCTTATTTCCATGCCAGTTTTGTAGACATTTTTCAAAAGCACCCTATTACGTAAACAAGGAAGTTTATTGGTAAGCTGTGGTCTTGTCAGGGAACAGTCTGGTGAGAGCATCTTCTTTTTTTGGGACAGGTGGGCTTGAACTGCCTCCTCGCACCCCACCAGCCACCCCAGTATCCGGCATGGCTGCTATTTCTCCTGGCCGGCGCTCCCCGCACCCCAAATCTCCCGGCGAGTCTCCAAGGGATCGCAAGGCCCCTTCAGAAGACAAGAAGAAACCTGTGAGTTTTGAGAGGGAAAATAGTTTGTCTAGCCAAAACAAAAAATAACAGCCCTCTTCAAATTGGGAGGCATGATGGATGAAGAAGATTTAGCACACCAAGTGGCCAGGCTATGGGAGGGCGTTCATCTATAGGAGCAGAGAATGGTTGATACTGAAACCCCAGGCATTTTCCCAATACTGCCCTTTTTCTGTGGCTCCTGCTCATCCTTGACGATTCTCTGTATCCTTCAGAAATCCTTGGGCTACCGGGACTCAAGCTATTATTGGGAGGTGTCTTCCAAAGAGGTGACCATGCAGAAGCGGATTGGGACCGGGTCCTTTGGTACTGTCTTCAAGGGTCGGTGGTATGGGGATGTGGCAATAAAGATCCTGAAGGTCACCAACCCCACCAGCGAGCAGGTGCAGGCCTTCAAGAATGAGATGCAGGTTCTCAGGTAAAGCTCTGGTGTTTATGAGGGACAGGTGGACATTTTGTCGAGAAGATAGCTGACGGAAACGAAAGGAGCCTTTGATCCTGGGCAGACTCCTTCATCCTCCTCTTTTCCCACTCCCTCTTGCAGGAAGACGCGGCATGTGAATATTTTGCTCTTCATGGGGTTCATGACCCACCCCAGCTTTGCCATCATCACCCAATGGTGTGACGGTAGCAGCCTATACCAGCACCTCCACGTGCAGGAGACACCCCTGGAGATGGTGCAGCGGATTGATGTAGCCCGGCAAACAGCCCAGGGCATGGAGTGAGTGTGCCAATTGGGAGTCCCCTGTGGAAGGGATTGGCTAATGGGGTCTGTGGCCCCTTCCATACAGGTGAATAAAATCCCACATGTTCTGCTTTGAACTGAAATATATGGCAGTGTGGACTCAAATAACCCAGTTCAAAGCAGATATTGTGGGATTTTCTGCCTTGATGTTCTGGAATATAGGACTGTGTGGAAGGCCCCATGTCTTGAAGCCAGGAAAGCAGGTGTGAGTTTGTGGCACAAGAGAGAAAATAGATTATGCCATTGCAGGAGTGGCTACTTGGTGAATTGTGAGCCAGGTACCATTTATGGGCACCTTAATTAGGAGAAGGCGTTTGAGAAATAGTAGGGTGCTAATGGTTTGCGTGTTGGACTGGAGATATCTAGGGAAAGATCTTCGCTTGAGCCATGAAATGATATTACATTCAGTCTCAGCCCGGACATACCTCACAAAGTGTAGGTTGTGAGGACAAAGAGGCGGGGAAGCAGAGGAGAGCCTCTTCTTCTGCCTTAAGACAGAGAATAAGTGTAATTAATACACAAATGAGCCAAGTTTAGTTTAAAGGAGACGCTATTACTGGATATGAGTTTTCCAGGCTGTATGGCTATGTCCCAGAAGCATTCTCTCCTGACGTTTTGCCTGCATCTATGGCACACATTCTCAGAGGTTGTGAGGTCTGTTGGAAACTAGGCAAGTATCTATATATATAAATTTGTTAGGGGCATCCAACGAGGAAACAAAACTCAAAAAACCCCCAACGAAACTTAACCAAAATTCCCATGCCCATAACACAACCCACAAGGTACAAACATATCTACTCAAAATGAAAAACAACACAACAACACACTCACAAAACGGCAAAACAACAAAACTCAAAAATCCCCCAACAAAACTTAACCAAAATCCCTGTGCCCATAACACAACCCACAAGGTACAAACATATCTACTCAAAATGAAAAACAACACAACAACACACTCACAAAACGGCAAAACAACAAAACTCAAAAATCCCCCAACAAAACTTAACTAAAATCCCCGTGCCCATAACACAACCCACAAGGTACAAACATATCTACTCAAAATGAAAAACAACACAACAACACACTCACAAAACGGCAAAACAACAAAACTCAAAAATCCCCCAACGAAACTTAACCAAAATCCCCGTGCCCATAACACAACCCAAAAGGTACAAACATACCTACTCAAAATGAAAAACAACACAACAACACACTCACAAAACGGCAAAACAACAAAACTCAAAAATCCCCCAACGAAACTTAACTAAAATCCCCGTGCCCATAACATAACCCACAAGAAACAAACATACCTACTCAAAATGAAAAACAACACAGCAACACACACAAAATGGCAAAACAACAAAACTCAAAAATCCCCCAACGAAACTTAACCAAAATCCCCGTACCCATAACACAACCCACAAGGTATAAACATATCTACTCAAAATGAAAAACAACACAACAACACACTCACAAAACGGCAAAACAACAAAACTCAAAAATCCCCCAACGAAACTTAACCAAAATCCCCGTGCCCATAACACAACCCACAAGGTACAAACATATCTACTCAAAATGAAAAACAACACAACAACACACTCACAAAACGGCAAAACAACGAAACTCAAAAATCCCCCAACGAAACTTAACTAAAATCCCCGTGCCCATAACACAACCCACAAGGTACAAACATATCTACTCAAAATGAAAAACAACACAGCAACACACTCGCAAAACGGCAAAAGAACAAAACTCAAAAAAACCCCAATGAAACTTAACCAAAATTCCCATGCCCATAACACAACCCACAAGGTACAAACATATCTACTCAAAATGAAAAACAACACAACACACTCACAAAACGTCAAAACAACTGAGCATGCGCATTGGCGCCCAGCCGCAAGTTCCATCGCGCGCGCACATGGTCTTCCGGCCAACGTTCCCTCTGCGGAAACCATGCCCACTCCAAGCCCCGCCGCGCCGCTTCCCGCACACACACACACCCCCTGCCGCACACACACACGCAACCCCACGCTCCATCACTCCCCCCGCCGCCGCGCACACACACGCAACCCCAGGCTCCATCACTCCCCCCACCGCCGCACACACACACGCAACCCCAGGCTCCATCACTCCCCCCGCCGCCGCACACACACACACAACCCCACGCTCCATCACTCCCCTGCCCCAATCTTACCTTCTTTTACTTCAGGCCACCTCCAAACCCCACCCCGCCCCTTCCCGCCCTGTCAAAATCTAGGAAAGACAGGAAGGAAGGAAAGAAGGAAGAAAGAGAAAGGGAGGTAAAGAAAAAGGGGGAAGGAAGGAAAGTTAGAGGAAGAAGAAAAGGAAAGAAAAGGAAAGATGGAAGGAAAGAAAAGAGAGACAGCAGAAGAGAAAGAAAAAGGGGGAAGGAAGGAAAGAGATAGAGAAAGAAGAGGAGAAGGAAAGATGGGAAAGAAGGAAGGAAGGAAGGAAGGAAGGAAGGAAGGAAGGAAGGAAGGAAGGAAGGAAGGAAGGAGGGAAAGAAGGAGGGAAAGAAGGAGAGAAAGAGGGAAGATTGGCCACAGCAACACATGGCGGGTAAAGGTTGTTATTTCTATTATTATTATGATGATGCCATTGTTCCTCTGAGACCCTTTTAGGGGGAATGGGAGAGGTGTCAGGTCCCAGAGGCAATGCATTGCATTATTGTTATTGTTATGATGGTGGTGAAATAAAAGGAAATAAAAAGAGAAAGAAGGAAGCAAACAAGGAAGGGAAGAAAGGCAAAGGAAGAAAGGGGGAGGGAATGAAGGAAAGAGAGAAGGATGAAACCAAGTAGTGAAAGAAGGAAAGAAAGAAAGAGGTAGAGAAGGAAGAAAAGAGAGAAAGGAGGAGGAAAAGGGGGAAGGAATAGGTAGGTACCTCCCTTTCATAATAGTCCAGATATCTAACTCAACTTTGATAAGTTTTACTATAGGCCACAGCAACGCGTGGCAGGGCACAGCTAGTGGTTTATATATCTGTGGAATGTCCAGGGTGGGAGAAAGAACTCTTGTCTTCTTGAGGCAAGTGTGAATGTTGCAATTAGCCACCTTGATTAGCATTGAATGGCCTTGCAGCTTTAAAGCCTGGCAGGTTGTTGCCAGAAAGATTCTTTGTTGGGAAGTGTTATGTGATTCTTGTCTGGAATTCCCCTGTTTTTTGAGTGTTGCTCTTTATATTCTGACCTGATTTTAGAGTTTTTAAATACTGGTAGCCATATTTTGTTCATTTTCATGGTTTCTTTCTTTTGAAATTGTCCAGTGGCTTCTCTGTGTAGTCTGACATGGTGGCTGTTAGAGTGGTCCAGTATTTCTTCTAGAGACGCTATTACTCTAGGAGTGAGCAACTGCATGGAAGCTAAGGGCCAGTTTCCCCCACAGCTGCCCCTGCTCATAAGCTTCAGAGCAGGAGCTGGTGTAGAGTTCTTGGGTGTTTGCGTGGGTGAGGTGTTTTCGTAAGTTTGATGCCTTTCCTGCATAGTTTGGGGGCAACATTTCCAAACATTGTAACACAAAGCAAGTTAGGGCACAGGCTGCTTTGTGCCCAGCGTTGCCTTCCTGCAACGGTGCTCAGTCTGCAGCATGTTGGCATGTATAATCACGATAACTGAAGCTGGCAGTGCTGATTATGTTTTTCTGTTTCCCACAGCTACCTTCATGCTAAGCACATAATCCACCGGGACCTCAAATCTAACAGTATCCTTCCCTTCTAGCTCCTGAGTGTAGGTTGGGAATTTCATAGGCCTTCCTCTGGGAGATTGAACCACATGGCCTTCATTCACTGGTGCAAATGGATAGATTGGACCAGGATATTGTAGTGGCTAAGAGAGGGTTACGGTCCTTGACCAAAAGAGGACATGTGCAATCTAATGGTAAGAAGTATCTGTTTTGGGATATAGCACTTATTTTGTGGCATACACTTACGTGAAGCTCCTTCACCTACTGTCTCAGACATTTTCCTCCACGAAGGACTGACGGTGAAGATTGGTGACTTTGGCCTGGCCACGGTGAAGACGCGTTGGAGTGGAGCGCAGCAGGTGGAACAGCCCGGTGGCTCCATACTCTGGATGGTGAGTGTGACATGAGGTGGCTCCTGGGGAAGGTCCCACGCCTCGGTTAGTTGGAGGCTGGCAAATATGGAAACCAGACCGGCAGAAACAAGTCATACCTTCCAGAGAAATGGGGGAGAAAAGCAAGTGTTCCTCCTCCCTATCCAAGCCTGAATTCCTTCTTTTTGGGCTTCATCAGTCACCTGAAGTGATCCGGATGCAGGATCCTAACCCTTACAGCTTCCAGTCAGATGTCTACTCCTATGGAGTTGTCCTCTATGAGCTGCTCTCTGGGAGCCTTCCCTACAGCCATATCAACAACCGGGACCAGGTAAGAAAACAAAGGTAGAAAAGCTGGGATGGGACAGAAAACTTCAGGCTTTCATCGAACTGGCCGTTACAATTTGGGCTGTAACCATCCCTTTCTGGACTCTGCTTGTTAGTTAAAAATTAATTGATAGATCAGATTTGGGATTTTGAGGTTTTTTTTAAAAATAACTATATTTGCATGTTGGGAGCTGCTGAGCTTGTTGACCAAAAGGTTGCAGGTTTGAATCCAGGGAGCGGCGTGAGCTTCTGCTGTCAGCCCCAGCTTCTGCCAACCTAGCAGTTCGAAAACATGCATCTGTGAGTAGATCAATAGGTACCGCTTCTGCGGGAAGGTAATGGTGCTCCATGCAGTCATGACGGCCACATGACTTTGGAGGTGCCTACAGACAACGCTGGCTCTTCGGCTTAGAAATGGAGATGAGCACAAACCCCCAGAGTCGGACACGACTGGATTTAATGTCAGGGGACAACCTTTAACTTTACCTATAGTTTATTTATGTTCCAGTATTGAATGTTTGCTGTATATATGTTGTGCTCCACCCTGAGTCCCCTTCAGGGTGAGAAGGGTAGAATATAAATGGACTTAATGTCAGGGGATAATCTTTACCTTTATATTTGCACATACACAGTAAATAATGGTATGAAAGGGGTCGAGTGCCCATTGCTTTGTTTTCTCAAGAATTGTCAGCTCATTTTTCTCCTTTTTAGCAAAGTAGTTGTGAAATCCTTCCCTCCCTCCCCCTCCCCCCCCCCCCCAAGAATTTTTATCATTTTCTGGGCTGGATGCAGGTGGCAGTCAATGGGGTCACTCTAAGTGGAACCTGAATAAGAAAGTGTCTTGGATGCCTGCTTTTTTAACAGGGGCCTTACGTAAACTGAGTCCTGCCCACTCCTCTGTCTTCTGTCAGGGCTCCTTGAGGAAAAACTCAGAGGACACTGTTTTTGTGACTGGTCCGCTTTTCCCAAAAGCTTTAGTTCCTGAAATATTTTGGATTTCTGGCCAAAGGATACTCATTGTGGACTTACTTTCTGTACAGCCAGCAGATGGTGCTAAAAGAGATATTTGTTGTCCTGCCTATTATGTTAGGTTGCTGTCTCATAACTTTCCACTAGAGAGTCTCTTTCCCACAAGGATGTGTTGAAGAGGGAATTTGGGGGGGGGGGGGGGGCTCTGGCAACCAGAATTCTTTCAAAAACTCCCCTTCTCATTAGTTGTGTTAATAGCGTATCTTTCGCCACATCCTTCCAGATTATATTCATGGTTGGTCGAGGGTACCTGTCCCCTGATGTCAGCAAAGTGCCCAGCAATTGTCCCAAAGCTATGCGCAGGTTGATGGGCGACTGCCTGAAATTCAAGCGTGAAGAGAGACCCCTCTTCCCTCAGGTGAGTCCTGGCAGAAGGGAGGAGGATTTGTCTATCTTTGCATGTATGCATTTATCTATCTTTGCATGTGTGTTCTCACAATGAATTTGAGTTTGTTATTAGAGAAAGAATGTGATATGTGTGTGTGTGTTATGTACCTTCAAGTCTTTCCTAATTTATAGCAAAACTGAGTTGAACATAATCACAGGGTTTTCCTGACAAGATTTGTTCAGAGAGCCTTTGCCTTCCTCTGTGACTTGCCCAATGTCATCCAGTGGATATCCATGGCCAAGTGGCTGGCTGGGCAGCCGGTGGTGTGGCTGGCCATGGTGGCACAGTGGGTTAAACTGCTTAGCTGCAGAACTTGCTGACTGGAAGGCTGGTGGTTCGAATCCGCAGGACGGGGTGAGCTCCCATTGTTAGCCCCAGCTTCTGCCAATCTTGCATTTCAAAAACATGCAAATGTGAGTTGATCGATAGGTACCGCTTTGGTGGGAAGTTAACAGCGCTCCATGGAGTCATGCTGGCACATGACCTATGAGGCGTCTATGGACACTGTTGGTTCTTCGGCTTAGAAATGGAGATGAGCACCACCCCCCAGAGTTGGAATAGATTAGACTTAATGTCAAGGGGAAACCTTTACCTCATTTTATCCTAGCCTAACATTCAAACCATTACACCATGCTAGCCCTCTATACATATAGCACTCTTCCCAGAATTTGATCCCTAGTGAAGGCCCCGTTGCATGCCCCATCCAACCGAAGAGGTTAGCTTGATGGGGACATGAGACAGGGCTTTCTCAGTCATGGCATCTTGGGGCTCCTCTGTGAACTTCATTATGTGTTAGGAGATGTATTTCCCAATTTGCAGATGATTAATGTGGTTGGATGTCCTAATATTTTGGAAAAGCCAGAAAAAATGCCCATATATCGCACATGATTTTATAAAGATTTCCCATACCCTTTCTTCCCAACCTCACCATTCCCCTTTTCTCATTGGGGGATCCAACAAAACTTTAGGGAAGAGACATGAATCCTTGGGAAACAGAGAGAAGTGGAAGATGCGTAAAAGTTTTGTGTGGCTCACTATTTAGTTTTTATATTGTTATATATTTATATTTGTGTGGCTCAATATATTGTTTTTATATTGTTTATACGGTTTTATACTGTTTAATATTGTTATTATTACATTACTGATAACTGTATATTTATGTTTTGATGTGGGCACCATGGAGTGCCACTTGGTTAGCCGTCCTGAGTCCCTCTGCAGAGGTTGAGAAAGGACGGGATATAAAAGCCCCAAATAAATAATAATAAATAAATTTAGCAGAGAGTGGGAAAGTCTCCCTGTTGGACAACAACTACCAAAATACTCCAGCCATGAAGGCAAGTAGCCGTGTTGGATGAGAGCTTTTGGAAGGTCACAAAACAACATCTTTGGGGATGTGGCAATCATATTCCACCTGGAATCTAAGCATTGGCCATGATGGTTGGGGCTGGTGTGGTTTGCAGTCCAACTCATCTGGCTTAGAGAAATTGTGTGTGTGTGTGTTGGGGGGGGGGGGGGTAACACATAGGAGGCAGCTTCTGAGGATTCCCTTTTTTGCTTCTTGCAGATTTTAGCTTCAATTGAGTCTCTGCAGCACTCCTTGCCCAGGATTGAGCGTAGTGCCTCGGAGCCCGCACTCCACCGGGTGGCCTGTGATGAAGAAATGACCTTCTTTGGCCTGCCGTCAGCTCAGCGGTTCCGCAGCTAATGTGATGCTTGTGGAACTGCTACCACAAGCCTCTTTGGGGGAGAGACAGGCCAGCATCTCCTTCTCTCCATCCTTCCTGCAAGGAGCAGTAGAGGAATCCTCCTCAAGACAGCAGCCATGGAGCCCAACCATCTTGCTGACCACCCCGCCCCCACATAAATACATCTGGAGGAACTCTTTGGCTCTGCAGGGAGACTTCCGTGTGATTCCCTCTCTCAAGCCCACTGAGCCAGAAGGGGTCACCCAAGCCAAGAAGACTTGTAGGTCAAGTCCCTACTCCAAGGTGACTTTAGCTCCGTCTTCCCAGGTGAAAATTCTTTTTAAAAAGCTCTCATCCTGCTTCAGGATTTTGGGTGGGCAAAAGCAGGAAAGAGTGGAAAGTTCAGTGCAAAGGAAAGAATGAGGTGTAAAAAAAATAAAAAGGCAAAACAACTCATCTGATCTTTGATGTCTGTCATCTGCCAGTTAAGAATAATGGGGAACATGTGATCCTTGGGGTGTGTTAGAGCTGCAACTCCTGGCAGTCCCAGCTGGAAGGGTGGATGATGAGGACGATGGGAGTTGCCATCCAACAGCATGAGAAAAACATGAAACCTGCCCTTGCTATAGAGGTGAAACAGAAAACCGGTGGGAAATAGGAAAAGGAGACTAGCAGAAGGCAGAATCCTGTGCCATCTTTCCCCACTTCTTCGTGTACTCCTCCCCACTTTCCCTCAATCACCATGTTCCTATCCAAATCACACTGTAGAGATTTTTTTAGCCTTCACTCAAGATTTGTTGTTGTTTATTCATTCAGTCGCTTCCGACTCTTCATGACCTCATGAACCAGCCCACGACAGAGCTCCACAACTGACAAGGAGCTCTGGCATGGGCTGGTCCATAAGGTCATGAAGAGTCGGAAGCGACTGAACGAATAAACAACAACAAATCTTGGATGAAGGCTAAAAAGATGGTGTGCAGAAAATTGCAATTGATACTACATAAAAAGAGGATTTGTTTATGCCAGTGGTTCCCAATCTGTGGTCCATGGACCACCAGTGGTCCGCAAGAACGAAAATATGGTCTGTGGCCTCACCATTACTACACCGTTGCTTCAAAACCATGTGGCAATGAGAGCGACCGGTTTTGTGAAACCCTCTTATAGTGCCGAGGCAAATGGGATGTCAGGAGGGGAGAAGCTGACTACCCATGAAAGATTACTTCTACCACTTCAGCTCTAGATTATTAAATATGGTTTCCTGTGAGCGAGCAGATGGCCATTACTGGATGGCATATGTTTTGTATCTGAAACTAGAGCTGATGTGGTTTATCCAATGCAATTTTCTGATTCAGCACCCCAAATAACTAAACTGAATCTAAAGTTGACCAAAAGCTGATCTGTAAACCTTTTAGTACTATATTGGAGAGAGGTCCCTGGTCAAAGTGGTCCCTGTTTAAGTGGTCCCTAGTCAAAACATGGTTGGGAACCACTGTTTTAGGCCTTGTGGATTCTCCTGTAGTGACCCAGAAACGTAAGGAATATGTTATTGTAAACAGTTAGAACAGACCTTCTGTGTTTCCTTGAATCACTTTTGGAAAGTTCCAATTCTCCTCTCCCCTTTATGTGTACCTGGCTATTCCTTGAAGGAACCTCCGATTGGGACCACCTCTGAACTAAATGGCTACTGTGGCTTTTACCGATTTATGTAGCAGTCTCCACCTGAAAGAGACCTGTTATTCTTAGAGTGAGCTAGCCCTTCCCATTATTTTGCACTTGTGTTCGCTGGTGGTTTGGAGGCTTCCAAGGACAAAGAACCTTGAGAACATAATATACATTAAGAATATTTTCTAATATGTGGAGTTTTGAACTGTGGGTTGACCCCAAAGAGGCAGCGATATACTTGGGTTCTTTTGAAACAGTTGTCCTCAGCCTCTGTCCTTTTGGATGATGCTGGACTACAATTCCACCTTTGTTGCTTGTTGCCTGTAGCTGATAGAAGCTGGTGTCCACCAACCTCTAAAAGTGCACAGTTTTCTACCCAGTCAGAGGCAGATGTGTGGCCCTCCTGACATTGTTGAACTGCATCCCACATCATCCCTCATTTTTAGGCAGACTAAACCTGCTGAGAGTTGCAGTTCAAGAGTATCTGGGCTGTATGTTGTCCACTTTTGCTCAAAGCCCTGAGATGTCACAAAGTGACCATGAGGTTGCCTGATACTGTACCTTACAAGGAATGCTCACAAGGTTCCTCTCTTTGGTGGTGAACACAGGGATCCAACTGAATCAGACCAAAGGCCAGTTGTCCAGGAATCTGTTGTTCTAACCTAGTTTGTGTTTTGGAAGGCATCAGCAGGGCATGAATGTAAACAGCACCCTCTCACTTGTATTCCCCTCCATTCTGTACAGAGAGACATATTCCCAAGTATTGGAGGCAGTAGCTAGCAAAAAAAACCGAACCCACTATGAAGTTGTCTTAATCCCTCTCTTTAAAAAAAGGATCTTCAAAGAATGTGGAAATGAATTCTTTAACTTCACGGCATGACTGAGAACAAGCACTTTCTGTTTGCCCCTCTGTTTAGCTTCATGTTATGACTTCCAGTTCTAATACTTTTGAGAAGAACGTGTTTACCCACTTTCTTCAAAATGACAATTCCTTTTCTATACTGCAACTGCATTTTCTTTTTGTTTGTTTTCCCTTTTAAAGTAAATAGCCCCAAATGTTTAACTTTTCCTTGAAGGGTGGTTGATTCCAGGCTTCCGGTTATTTTGGCTGCTGTTTTCTGCACTTCTTCCAGCTCTGCAGTATCATTTGTGTGACATGGCAACCAGAACACTAGATTTTGAGTATGGCACATCATAGATTTTTATTAAAGCCTAACTCAATTCTTTTCCTTTTTAATTTTTTTTTTATTTCTTTTGCTTTTTCTTCCAATTTTCCTAATCCTCCTGTCATGGAACCCATCATTTTCACAGCAGCCACTCACTGGTTGAACTTTTTTTTTTTATCAACCAATGGAGTTACACATCAGGAAAGTCCCTTTTCTGGCAAATGCCGACTCAGACTCTGATAGAGTATAGTGTGTCAATTTCAGATTTTTGTATCCAACTTGCAGCGTTTTATAATTAGTAACTTTGAATGAAATTTGCTGCTCTTCCAGTTTGAAGAGATTTGCTTGAAACTTTCCCACCTCTTTGGCCCTTAACCATCCTATATAATACGGGCCTCTTGGTGTGCGGCTGGTTAAACTGCTGAGCTGCTGAACTTGTTGAACTTGGTGGTTCGAATCCAGGGAGCAGGGTGAGCTCCCACTGTTAACCTCAGCTTCTGGCAACCTAGCAGTTCAAAAACATGCAAATGTGAATAGATCAATAGGTACCACTCCAGTGGGAAGGTAACGATGCTCCATGCAGTCATGTCGGCCACATAACTTTGGAGGCATCTAAGGACAACACCAGCTCTTCATCTTAGAAATGGAAATGTGCACCACCCACCAGAGTTGGACAGGACTGGGCTTGATATCAGGGGAAAGCTTTACCTTTAAAATTTGGGATCACCCATTGGGATTACCTTTCTGCCCACTAAACCAGATTATATAGTTATTGAGTACCATTACAGCTGTGCTATTCCAAGTGTGTGCCTATGGACCAACCTTGTTCTGCAAGCTGCTAGTCCATTGCAAGTTTCCAGGAAAGAGAAATAGTCAGTGATGTGCACAAATAGTGTACCAGTCTCTTGTGATTGTTGCTGTTGTTACATGCCATCAAGTCAACTTCAACTTAGAAAGAAGAGACTTCAGGATCCCTGGTCATCAACAGCCTTGTTCAGGTCTTGAGGATTCAGAACTGGGATTTACTTGATATGGGTCTTTTCACCTATAACACAGTCTTCCTCTTTTCCTATTACCTTCTGCCTTACTAAGCATTTTCTTTCCTAGTAATGTCTTCTCATGACATGGCAAAAGTATGACATGCTCAGTTTAGTAATCCTGGCTTCTAAGGAGACTTCAGGCTTGATTTACTCTCAGACCCATTTGTTTCTCCTAGGAAAACACTCGTACATTGACACATTTCAATTGTTAATTTTCTTTCTGTCCACTTTCTTCACTGTCCAGCTTTCAGAACCATATGCAGGATCCATGCCTGGTATTTTGAGAAAAACATCCTGCTAGTCCTCCAATCCCATCAGCTATCTTAAGAAGAGCTGTGGCAATAGCCCCCCCCCCCCCAACTCTCCCTAAGGATCTGGTTCTCCAACTGGTTATGTTCTTTTGTTATAAAAACTCTTTCTACCTCCTTTTTGATTCCTTTTTTTAAACTATGTGTCAACAGGGATGTCCTGGTAAATGCTGAAGTGCAGGAATTGACCATGAACAGCAAAGAGAATTTTTTTTTAAATGCAGGAAATTGTCTTAAGCAATGGCAAGGGGAAATACTTCTTCAGCTCTTGCAACTTTTTTCTTGACCTGGGAGCAAATATTTTGTAAAAGGTTTTGAACTGTCCATTCCAGAACACGCCATTGTAGAAACTTTGCATTATTACTCATTAGCTCATAACAATACGTTGTGGCTGGGAAAATCCCTCTTTTGCTCACCACCGCTGTGTGCTCTGCAGACACCCAGAGTTAAAAGAGAAAGTGGGGGTTGAAACCTAAGGATCTTATTGCTTAATCCCAAATGCTGTAGACATACTGAATCCAGTCTTTAATTGTGATGTGGCAGCTAAAATGCCAATAGGACTTTGGCCTGCATAAATAGGAGTCTAGTGTCTAGGCCCAGGGAAGTCATGCTACCCTCCTATTCTGCCTTGGTCAGGCCACACCTGGAATTCTGGGCACCGCAACTGAAGGGAGATGTTGACAAGCTGGAATGTGTCCAGAGGAGGGTGACTAAAATGATCAAGGGTCTGGAGAACAAGCCCTATGAAGAGTGGCTTAAAGAGCTGGGCATGTTTAGTCTACAGAAGAGAAGGCTGAGAGGAGACATGATGAGGGCCATGTATGGCTATGTGAGGGGAAGTCATAGGGAGGAGGGAGGAGGCTTGTTTTTTGCTGCCCTGGAGACTAGGATGCCGAATATTAACAGCAAACTACAGGAAAGAAGATTCCACCTGAACATTAGGAAGAACTTCCTGACTGTGAGAGCCGTTCAGCAGTCGAACTCTCTGCCTCTGAGTGTGGTAGAGGCTCCTTCCTTGGAGGCTTTTAAACAGAGGCTGGATGGCCGTCTGTCAGGGGTACTTTGAATGTGATTTTCCTGCTTCTTGACAGGGGGTTGGACTGGATGGCCCATGAGGTCTCTTCCAACTCTTTGATTCTATGTGAGTCAACATGCAGAATAAAGTCTATTGATGTCTATTGTGGGTGGGATTAATAATAGGATTCAGGGCTGCATATTTGAGGTCATGGTCTCAGCTAATAAAAAGTCATGGTGCCCCCACACCTTCAAGTTGTTGCCACACTGTTTATTACCAATCTGTAAGACAATCTCTTCTATTCCACAATTCCAAAGTTTATTTTGAGGATTTTGGAGAAGGCTTTTTGAAACTCTTAGTGAGACCCGAATCCTCTTGGTGACATCTGCTGAGGGCCATTCATATCACCCAGTTATAGCTCTATGATTCCACTTTTACTGTCCTTTTGCTGAACTCACACAAAAGCTTGATTTACTTACCTCTTCAATCATTTATCCTGAAGATTTCTCAGAGGTATTTGAGAAAAGACACATCCTCAAGTAGTCAAAGACCTCTGTTTGTCATAGCATGTCCTTTTACCCATTTAAACATCTCGAACTCACCCAGTTCATTTGGTAATTGATCCCTGGGAAGAGGACGCATAACACTATGTAACAAAATTTGAAAAAAATCTGTTCCTGATTTGAAAGTGTTGTTTGTGTTTAATCGTGCAGTTTGTTGTTGTTCATTTGTTCAGTCATTTCTGACTTTTCGTGACTTCATGGACAAGTCCACACCAGAGCTCCCTGTCGGTCGTCACCACCCCCAGCTCCTTCAAGGTCAACCGTGCAGTACTTACTTTTAAAATAATTCTTATACTCCAGAAACGTTTTTTGTGGCTGCCACAAACTATGTTGAATTGGTTGAGACTCTGTGAGATATTCATTGAAAAACTATAGAAAAATGTGCTGTAGGATGTCCCGCAAAAACAAAGTTTTTGTAGTTTAATAAACTTTTCCCATGTTTTGTGATAGAACCAATTAGGAAATGACATTTATAACCCAGGAACACAAATTGTGTTACATAGTGTAATTTGCAAGTCGAACTGCCAAAGGCGGAAATCTCTGAGGCAATCCAGTTACTGGAGGGAAATACATTAATTTCAGGGAATATACACTTCCTCCATGTCTTAAATTTCTAATCTTCTCTATTATGGCAAAAGTACACACAAAAAGGAGGCAATAACTGTGGGAGAGATTGCAAAGCATGCAAGGATGACAGAATGTCCTCCTAATGAGGAAAACGCCTCCCTGTGATTTCTTTCCATTTTTTCCCCATGGGGAAAATGTGTTATTAAATTTAAAAACCATGGAACCCATATCCACATGAGAAAAATTGTCTCTCTGGAATTTGTTAGGCCATCCAGGCAATTTTATGGTATATCATATGGATGTTATTCTTAAAGATGAGACCTCTCTAAAAATCCCAAGGTCCTCTAATGCAGTGGTTCTCAACCATTGGGTCCCCAAGTGTTTTGGCCTACAACTCCCAGAAATCTCAGCTAGTTTACCAGCTGTTAGGATTTCCGGGAGTTTAAGGCCAAAAACATCTGGGGACCCACAAGTTGAGAACCACTGCTCTAATGCAACTGTATGGTGTGCTGAGACTAGAAGTCAGTTAATTCAATGTGTTTAGTTGTAGCTGCAGTTTCATATAACCATGGTCCAGCCAAGAATACCCGGTGTGTGTGTGTCTTATTACGTATAAAACAAAAAAAGAAAAAGGCTGGATCATCCACCTTGCCCATTGTATTTGTCTCTGTTTCTTCCATTTTGACAAAAAGGTTATTTTACCTAACATATTTCATTAAGATGTCCTATTGGAACAAAAGGCTAGTTCATCAAGGATGACAGGATCCAAGAAATTATTGAAACGCTGACATTATCCATAGAATCCACATGGACATCCTACAACAACCTGAACTCGTGTCCAAATTATAACGTGTCCCTGCTGCTGCATTTTCTGGTTGTTCATTACGGCTAGATACAACCTTTAACTCAATGCATTTGACAGCAGCTCATGATCCAGTTTCAGAAGGCTGCAAGATTATATACCATGTTCACTTGTATTAAATTTGTATTTCATTCAAAGCCAGCAATGGCTTCCTCTTGAGACACAATACTCACATTTTGAAAATCCCCTCCCCCCTCTCTTAAATCAGTTTAGTCTTAAATATTAATAATAATGCTTGATTTTCATTTGTCTGGACAAACAAAAAGAAGCATGGGACACTCTTGAAGTTATGTGGGTCATTCTTGTTTGTGTCTCTAGAGGGAAGTATTACCACACCAGAAACCAAAGCCTGTTGGATTCCGTCTGCACATCAGGAATCAGCGCTAAGACCAGAATGCCACCCTCAGCCCCTTTCATCCCATTCCATCCAGTAACATACAAACACATTTCTTCTCTTCACTTCTCCAGTTTAATATCTTAGTACATATATATATATCTTTCTCTGCACATATATATATTTATATATATAACTCTCTCTATTGATTTTGTTCCAGCCACATTAACGTGTATTTTTCCAGCAGGTTTTGAGATTTGTACCTTTTCTAAATATATATATATATATAATATATGTAATTTTTTGTCTTTTACACCACTGATCCATTGAAACTTTGATCCACACAGAGACAGAATCACAGCAAAAGGAAAGGCCTCTAATCCCACCAGAAGAGTGTGGGAGCGGGAAACGCTTTCCAGACAAGAATAAATAACAAAGATACCAAGTTAGCACTTTAAATTGCCCTCCCCAGGTCCCTTGGTGGGGGGAGGAATATATCTCTGGGGAGAAAAGGTTGGGGAAGGACAAGGAGTTGTATGATACAGGGTTCGAGCCCCCTGTGGTATCCCCCTCCCCAACCTGACAATAAGTTGCAAACACAGCTCAAAGCGTCATGTCACGACACAGCTACGACACGCGACTTTGCAGCTACCAGACCATCACGTGTTTAAGTGGCGTTTCACCCCCCCTGCCCCTGTGGTTTTGGTTTTCTTCAAAGGGGCGGGGGTGTGAGGGAAGGCGACACAGCTTTAGGGAATCAAGGGAATCACAAAAATAGAGTGGGGGGGTTTCTCTTGTGTTATATACAAGGGGGAATGGGAGGGGGAACCCAGCCCTGGGATCCAAAAGTGAGCCCCCCTCCCAGAACGTCCATGGGTGGTTGGTGGTGTTTTCTTTTTCACCCACCAACCAAAATGGCGGAAGTATCCCTTGGCTACAGTGGCAGTAGTATGGCTGTTCTCTGCAAGGACTTAACTTCCAAGCAGGATGATGGCTAGGTTGAGTGGTCAGACCACGAGGGAGAAGGGAGAATAGGGTCCATGGAAGCCATCTTGTCCTCCCCCACAGGCCCAGAATGGAGTCAGTTGTGTCCTGCTTGTCCTCCATTCAAAGGGCAGTATGGGGTTGGAGGGCTGGGAGACTGGGGAGTGGAGGAGCAGTTGGACCTCTTGGCCATCAGTGAATGTTTTGGAAGGGGATGTGCTTGAAAGTTTCAAGGGTGACATAATTGCGCCATAAAAGGTAGTACAGGAAGGGTGTGTGCCAGGATTAAGGCTTTGCCAAGTAGCCGGTTGCCAAGAGGAGAAGGAAGGAAGTGCCAATTGTCAGTGGGAAAGGCAGAACCTGTAGCCAAGTGAAGGGTTGCTTGAGAAGGGACAACTACCAAGAGGAAAACGGTTGAAGGCAGAGGAGGAGGAAGGGGAGTGGCAATCGATTGGCTTATTCACAAACAGCGACACAGACACCTTTGTGGCCACAAACACAGACATGGCCTCAGGAGGGGGTCCCCTCCCTCGTGCTATATACAGAGATCCCCGGAGACCCCTCTCCTCTTCCTGTCCCCTTGCCCTAGGGGTCCCCCTGCACCAGGGCTGGGAGAAGAGAGCCGGGCACAGAGTTTTGCATATTCGTGTAGAAGAAATGTGGACTTGAGAAACCTGCAGCCTCAGATTCAAGATAGAGGACTCCGGTGAGCGCGGGTAGAGGGGGACTCTCTGCTAGTATAGATGTGGGAAGCTTCTGGAAGGAAGGTAGTATTTTGAGAAAGTAGGTACTAAATGGTAAGGATAATTCATTTCCTAAAGCAGAGAGCAGAAGGAGCTGGGAACCATGGGTCTTGCGTTGAGAAAGGAAGGAAGATATTCATGGGCATTTAAGGGGAAACGAATGGGTTCCTTTCTGCAAAAATGTATCCCAGCACACCGTAGAAGGCCTGAAATGGACTGGGTAAATATTTCAGGAACCTGACAACAAACTTTCCCATTCCAAAGCATGAGCATCCTATTTCTGGACACAGTTTGGCCCATCTTTAGGCCTGCTTTCAGCCATAGATCTCAAGGGGTCCCTCCCTTACCTGGGATTGCTGCTGGATATGGAGGGTGCAGTGAGATGGGGAGAAATTTCTGAGGTGGACCTCAATACATTGTGGAGGGTCCACCGTTTTGGTTCAGATGGGAAGTTTGGGGTGGGCAAAAGAACTACTGAGATGGGGAGAGAGAGAAAGATGAGGTATGGGGAGTATGGAAAGTCTCAGTAGACATAGAGGGAGCCCTAGTGTGGAATAGGGAAGCATGGAGGAAGTCAAGGATCGCAGCGTGGAGGAGGGAGGTCTCTCAGTCGGAGAAGAGGCTGGCGAAGCTCTGTCGGAGGCTGCGGATGCTCTCAGCACGCACTTCATCCTGACTAAGGCTGCCCCGTGGCACCGGCGCCTCTGCAAGGGGGAAGGTATTGGTCAGAGACTGGGATTTGCTAAGGAACATTGGGGGAGGGATGGAGGGCAGGAAAGAGGGGAAGGGAAGGTGAAGAGGAGAGATGAGAAACACACTATTAATATCAGGTGAGGCAAGGTAACGAGCTTGCTTCTTAAGTAAAGCTGGGAGGGAGAGAAAGAGGTAGGTGGAGGGGAGGGGATGGATTTGGGAAGCATCTGCCTTCTTCCCAGGAAAGTAATAGGGGAACAAGCACAGGACAGTAAACAGGGCAAAGCAAGTGGAAGTTGAAAGCAAAGTTCCCAAACCCTCACCCACTTACATAGCCCTTCAAAAAGTATGTTCAGTAGGAAATGGCAAAAAACAGAGAATCTGCCCTGCAACAGTCAAAGGACTCAAAATGGATTGGGGGAAATACAATATGGGGCATAGTGTCCTAACTATTAAAATCAGACACTTCTAATTTAATTATTGTATGCCCTGGATTATTAGTATTAGAGGGAAGAAAATTCTCAAGCACATTCATCTTAGGAAGTAAACTTCCCCATTCAGGTTCATTCTGGTGCTTCCAATTCAGAATCTCACTGGGATTTGGGATGGGGTGGTAAAAGTGTGGGCCAAGGAGCATGCGAGACCCAGGGACACACAATAAAATAAATTCAACAGACTACTTCAAGGGAAGGTTAATATGGGCTCCCAAAATTGTCCATTCCTGAGGTGGCATTAGGAATAATAAAATATGCCATTTTAGGCACCCAGATGACAAATACTCTCCGGTGAATATTTCCAGTA